>NC_054539.1:9052750-9403375 GCF_017654505.1 Polyodon spathula | reverse complement strand
AGAACTGTTGTGTTTACACAGTGACAACCATTGCTGATCTGTTCCCATGGAATTACCTAGTCTTTGAATACAAGTGCTGCCCATTCAGCCAAAAACTAAATTAGGTGGGCATACAGAAATTACAGCTAAAAAGTACACTAAAGATAAGGGATTTACAGAAGTGATTACTCTGAAAAAAAGGCCTTGGACTTAATTTGCACAAGCTTAATTTGCGCATGTGTTGTACATCAATGAATTAAGAGCAAACAAATACTCACATGTATTCAGTATCCTTCTGCGTGTCCTCCACAGAGATCCCTAGTAACACACAAATCCCTTTTCCAATTGAACTTATCTGTTGTTCTCCCACTATCACACATTTTAAAAAATAACACACGTTAGACAATATGCAACATGCAACTCAACAGCCCATTTGGTTACTACATGGTGCCAGCTTATTAAATTCTGCTAGTGTCTTCCTCATGCCAGGTTCATCCCTGGTCATCATCAACAACCCAATTATACGTTTCTACACAGCCAAGTGCTGGAAATGATGCACAATTAGAATTGTGCAGCCTTGCCCAGTTTAGGTGAAACTATATTGTAATGTAATCTCTTCGCCCCCATTGACCTTATTTCATATTCAGCAATATGGCTTTAATCAGTGTTCTGTCCCTGTATGTATTTGGGTGAGTGCAATAATCTGGTAGAGTAATACAAAGAGATGAACCTGAAGCGAATCGTTGCGCTGAGGGGTTCCTTGTCTTTATTATGTCCGTGTAATAATTCACTTACATGTTGTTGTTTTTTTTTTTAACATTAAATGCACGCGTTCTTACATTATTTACAAATATTAATGCCCTCTCCTACTGTACTTAAATTAAAAAGCCAACACATGTTTACATAACACCGAACAGTAAAATGATTTTCACGGAACTTTTTTGAGATTTCGATTATTGGCAGACCATTTCAAATGCTCAATTATGTGGAGTTCGTTGTGTTTTCAACAAGTCTGATTACCCACCCCTCAGGAAGACGGAGGTCGAGCAAGCGGCTTTACTTCTTTCTACGCTTAGACTGTACCGCAAATATTGAGTGACTGAACCTGCCCCAGGAAAACTCGTGTTGTTTTGTTTCTTACTATATCAGCTGCACTTGCTAAAATGTCAAAAACAACAATAAGAATTCTTGTTCAAGTGTATTTCTATCAATGATCAATATAAAAGCTAAAACCTCGCGCACACTAATTCAGGATGGCATTTTTTTAAAACGCCTCTCAGATACATTAAAATGATTTGCACTGACCTGTCACGCTGGCTTTAGCAACCCTCTAAATAATTGCTTTCGTGTTTTGTTATTTTGTGTGTGTATTTGTTTTGGGTTTGTTTTCTTCACATTTTCAGAGTGCTGCTTGGAGCAGACGCGGCTGCAAAACAACACAGGAGCGCTGACAAACAGAGACGTGGGCAAGCATATGCCGTCTTTAGAAATCCTGCTACTGCCACCAACCCAGGGGGTGTGAATGTCAGAAACGTCACCCTGTTTTTCCACTGGTGACTTACATTATATTTATTTATTTCTAAGCAGACTCCCCCCCCCCCCCCCCCCCCCCCCCCCCCTTATCCAGGCCGATATCACAATACACAATGCCACATTATAAAATATCACATTACAGATAAGAGCAGTTATAAAGTACAATAACATCAAATAAGATCAAATTCAAATAAGAGCAAGATAAATAATACAGTAAATAATTACATGTGAGATCGGGATCCACTGAGAGCGTTTAATTTATAGTAAAAAGATTTGCTTACACAAGTAAAGACAAAGTAAGAGAGCACGCTAAGCAAATGGATGAGAATGATTGTAAATAAGAGCAATTACAAAAAAATGTGAGTACAGATACCTACAAAAAGTAGTTTTTATAGAGTAGTAGAATAGGGTAAGGTATTGTAACGCTTTTTAAAACCACACTTACATTTAAGATGTAATGTATATTACAAAAGCATAAATAAGGGCGACACATTTATTAAACAAAAAAACAGTAATGTTATAAACTATGTGTTTATCTGCTTAGCTTGTTGTTTTCTCACAATTTGCAGTAACACAAGCGCTGTTTTTTTTTTGTTTTTTTTTTGTTTGTTTTTTAATCGGATGAGATTACCGTAAATGCTGTATGTCCAGGAAAAAAAAAAAAAAAAAAAAAAAAAAAAAAACATGTATTGATAATGTCGTTTAAATTTAATTATCCAGAAATGTCAGCGGATACTTAAAAATAAATTTGAAAATCATTCTAATTGCACAGTTCTGAAACTGATGACGAATAAAAAAATAACAGCGGTGTGTGTGATTCGTAATTTTACTGGATGCAGAGCTCCAGAAAAAAAGACAGGGGGATGACGTGCTATGTACCGGACAGGACGTTGTGTTGCTTGAAGTTCTGCGCTGGTGATGATCCCATAATCGAAAGGAATAGAAAGAAGAACATGCACGATAAATAACCAGACCACATGCTTTATCTATTAAATGTTACATCAAGCTCGATGAACAAATAGAACGGGAATTTGTATCATTTTTGTCTAAGAAATCTGTATTTTGTTGGCGTTCCGGTACTTTTGGGTTTAGGACTACACCACTGGTGAGAAGGGATTAATTAATAAAAAGAAAAGAAAGAAATGTATACAAACTTGGTCTGGAGTTATTACAATGTTATCTTGCTTGCTTTTCAAAGGATGTTTTTTTTTAAAGCATTGATTACCAAGTATAATGCTTTTATCCTATATAATATACAGGCTAAATATGGGTTGTTAATCCTTCATGAATATACAGTCGCAGATGTTTTCTATAAAATGGTATTGTATAACAGCTTGAAGATATGAATAATGTTCTACTGTAGTAGGAAGACTGTAACAAGATAACATCATATTGGTCCACAGAGTGACTTAGTGGCAAGCAGGTAAAAGCTTTTCCCTTTCAAGCATCAGACAAGAATATAAGACTATGCAATAGAGTGCATGTATATAGAATAGAGCTAGAACTTTGACCATGATGATTCTACACATCCCGGCCCAATACTGTAACTTGAGCACCTTTATTTATAGAGGCTGCTGAAGTCGGTACCGGACTTAAAAAAAGTAGCTGATAGTGTCTGAGGGTGTTCCGGCATGGAAACAGACCCAGTCTGAATCCCACCTTGGGCAGGTTCTATCAGAATGCACAGCAATACAACTTCCAAATTTGATCTTGTTCTGTATGTGTTCCAAGGGTTTCATATGGAAGCCGGGGCAGTCAGTGCAGTATGCTCTCTGTCTCTCATGCAACAGCCGTCCGGGACGCTGATCTTGTCTGGCTCACAGTGCACAATAACTGCCTTAAATTTTCTCCAAACTTTTATCACATACTCCTAGTAGAATCCTATAGATCTTTCACACTGAATTTGCATAAAATTCAATTTTATTTATTTTTTTATTCATTTACCATCATATTGTACAGATCAACCCTCTGTGCACTTCTTTGCAAATGTTTATTGTATGCAATAATGTAGTCTGAGATTATGGGGTAGATGTAAGGATACGCACAAACCCCCAAAATGATATTGAAATGCATTCAAATGAAGAAAAGAGCATGAAATTGGTCGGGATCTGGATACTAAGTGGATGCAAACATTATAATGTGATGTAAGGATTTTGCCTTGCACTTAGGCAATTGCTGACCCTCCAAAAACTTTACACCTCTTCTTACAAGGTACAAACCATGTTAGAAGCGAGTAACTAAGAGCTGTATAAAAGAACACACCTGCAGAGACCTGTCATTGCTTCATGATGGCTGCTGTGGTACACTCCCTGATGTGGTGACACTTGGCTCTTGTAGACCAAATAGACCAATGCGCTCATTGAGATCCTCATTATCATAATTGTGAATCATTATCTGTGCATGTTGAGTAATTTGCATTGCTCTTAAGCTTAGGGCAAAGTGAAAAACAATTGCCTGGCTTTAATGCAATTATTTGCACTGTGCATATACTTACATCTACCCCTATGTGTGCATTGGTATCCGTTTGAATTCTACACACCATACAGGTATTTGTGTAACAGGTCAGAGTAAGTGAAAAATAGCAACCATGCTCACTGCAAGCAAGCATCTCAGACACTATACAATCTGCAGGTCTGGGGTCCTATTTGCCCTATATGTGGGTCGATAGGTGTTTTGTATACAGCAGGAATGATAAGAACTATAATGTATATGCACATTTTATAAACCATTTACATGAGAGAAATGCATTTGGGAGATTAGACAGGGTCATCTTTATTTTTGTTGGAGAGTCACTATAAACAATAACAACCTTCATTAGACCATGTGTTTTCTCATTAGATTTTTTATTCAACTTTCATTGTCAGCAACTACAAGGCTCATTTGCTTTACACAGGAAGCAATACTGTTTCTCTTCTACAGGCTATGTTACTTGCTTATTGAATATCTTGTTTCCCAGAATAGATAATCATGCACTTTTCTGAGCAGGTGGTCTAATGCAGTGGTTATACAATGAACTATTCCAATTGTTCAGCCTTTGTAGTAAACAGATGCAATTTGGGATACCATTGCAGTGAGATTACAGTCTTGCTTATTAAAATATGTATGTTATCTATTCAGGGAAACATGCTTGATTCCCCCAGCACAGATAGAAACAATATTGTATGTTAGCGTGAACTGGAGGAGTGATTGAAGACAGCTTTAAAAACGGGCATACTAAAAACAATTTAGCTTGAAGTGCTTTTATTAGTATGAACAGGTCAGGATGACCCATTATTTTCTGAAGGTCACATTCTACATTCTGCACTCTTTTGCTTTATCACAGGGATGGGTGGCATTCTTCTAGGCTGCATGGTACCAGACTTCATTGTGTCGGTTGATGGGTCTGATGGGAGGGTCATATCCAGCTGCCACAAAGATCTTTTCATCAAAGGACAAGCCCTCGGCTTTTAAGTCATCAGCCAGCGCTTTGGCTTGATCAACATCAGTCGTCCCCATTGCAAACCCCCCGAAAGACCTGGAACACACACAAAAAAAAACAAACAAAAAAAACAAAATCAGTTATTGATACATCAAAGGATCAATCCAATATACTGCCGTAAAGGTGCTTCTTGCAATTAACTTGATCTTTGTTACTTTTATATTGTTACCATACAAATAGAACCATTATTCTCTCAAATTTTGCAGCGTGATAAGACATATATCTCCCAGTACACTAGGTACAGTTATTTAAATAGATGAATAAAAAACACATGCCAACAATTTGTATTTTTAAGTGACCTTCACACTATCCACTTAAAAACAGCATGTGAGTAAGAACGTTATAGCAACACATTTCATCAGGGACATCAGATGCTAAACTCAGGGGGGCAGTCCCGTCCCGTCCCGTCCCCGGTTTTGTCCCGTCCAGTCCCCACCCCCCCCCCCCCCCCCCACCCCCCCCAACCCCCGTCCCCCCCCCCCCCCCCCCCCCCCCCCCCCCCGTCCCATTGGCAGACCCCACCTCCCCCCCCCAGGGGGGGGGTCCAAGGGCCGTCCCATCCCATCCTGTCAGTTACTGCCGGACAAACAAGGTAAGTTCTCATTCATGATGCTATTTGGGACAGACAATGTTCAATGTTGAAATGACGCCCCTGTATTTTGTAAATAAGGTCCAAAAAGCAGTAACTGTAACTATACTTTCACGATTACCCAGTGTAGATTGAATTGTGTAATGTGAAACGGCCTGTGTTTTAGTGCAATAACGGGTTGAGTGAACTCACCTGACATACACAGTGCCTGCTGGGACACTTAACGTATGAATTCTAGCATCCTTTGGTTTAGGTGGGTCAATCGCTGGGGGTACGAAGAAGGAGACAGAGTGACTCTTTCCCATGCCTGTGCTGTCGGCTGTAGGATATACAGCGACAGCAACAGGTGCCGTCATTGGAATATTTTCCCCTAAAAATAATGACAACCAAAGATCTTTTTGCAATCTGTTATCACACATTTTTCGGGGGGAGGGCAAAAAATAATAGAAACACCATTGATATGTAGCACAAACTTGGGTGTAAATTTCTACAGCAGTTTATTTGTAATCCAAAGAATTTCCAAAATAAGAAACGTTATATAAAAGGTGCATCTCCCAGATAAGTCAATTTAAGTAACAATGGACAAGACACCATATGTGCTATACTTGAGGGGTTCAGTTGGTAGGTGCTTCCTCCAATTAATTATGTAATAATTAAGAAAGCTGTTTCTGTAAGTATTACCTGCTTCATTGTCTCCTTGAATGTATCTGAACAGACGCATGAAGCCTTTAGAGGCTGCATTCATGTACCTCCCTTCCACCTCGGTGGTCATCCAGCGGCTAGCCTCATAGCTGCGCACTTCAAATGTCTAATAGAAATCACAGAGAACTTCAAACACTAATTAAATCTCCAGTAATACTACATTACAATTATAGTCATAATTATTTATGAGCAATTTATTGAGGAATATATACGAGATATAGCCTTTAGACATATTTAAAAATATATTCTTTGCCGTGGCCATGTCAAGATATAGTCTGAAATAAGTACTGCGCATGCACGTGGTGACCCAGTCCCTTTCCCGCGTCACCATGGCCACGGCGATGCCGATTTAAAAGTTGCAGCACGTCTTACTTAGAAACCGAAGTTGTGGTGCAGTTCCCAAAAGAAAAGCCCTAATTTGCATATTAAAGACAGAACAGGGAGAACTGTAGGGTTCCGTTCGTAAAGCAACAGGATGACAGTAAATGCATTGTAGTTCTATGGATTGATATGCCCTGTAATGCATTCTCTCAATACACAAAGATGGATTCGTACATTATCATTTTTAAATGTCTCAAACTACTTTTCTTTCTACACAGTGCTACTGCCTTACGCAATTTACCTAGAGCTGCACCTCGATCTTCAGCTGATGCACTATAAGTCGCCTTGGATAAAAGGCGTCTGTCAAAAAATTAAACAAACAAAAAACACAATGCCAAAATATTATATAAACCGTCGAAAGAAATTCTGTCACTTTTCTTTGAGACAAGGGTTTTCATCATTAGGCTAAATAGATGCAAGACATATAAAACATTCATTCAAGCTAATCCTGTGAATATAAACATGGTCTGTAGATAATTTGCACACATTAAAACAAAACGAAAGATATTAAGTTACAACAGTGAGGCTGATGTGTGGACGTTTATAATATTAAATAACCCACCTCGTACTTCTTCACCAAAGTGTATTTTGGGCAGTCCAGATTATGACAAAACCAAGGAGACCCGTCGCCTGGTTGTTGTAACTCGTTTCGTTCAGAAGCCAGCAGCCCATACGGAGCGAGCAGCACCAGGATAAACAGGTTTGTCATACTGCTGTTTTAATAGCTCCGCAGTTGCTGTTGTATTCAAGAGCACAGGCATATGAATACAAAGCTACTCTCCTGCTTTTTATAGCCTCATGAGTTTCACAGCAGCGCTGATTCGACCCCACCTGGCCGAACAGCCCCCGGCAGCTACGCTGCACATGCTGCACATACGTGCCTGTTTTTGTAACCCGTGCTTTTCATTATGCTACCGCTAGAGGCGCCGAGTATATTTTGGTTAACGCGAGTGAGTGGAAACTAATATGATACAAAAAGGGTACTTCTCTGTTACGACAACAGCATATCATTATGAAACAGTCATATAACCAAGAGGAACGTGCAATACCTACCTGGAAGTGCAGTTTCCAAGGAGAGTGTTGTGTATTATCATGGTTGTATGTTTTATTCCAATTATTGTTTGAGTGTTATAACTATTAATTATCCAGTTAACCAGAATTTACACCATTATGGATTGATAATAGTTACCTGGTCTCCCCCTCAAGATAGTATAACATGTTTTTTGGAAGTGCATGACAAACGTTTGTATTCCTCAATTGATGCACCTTTCCCCTGTGTTACCTTTAAAATGTGGTCCCTGTTATTTAACACTCAACTCACTGAATAGTCCTCCCCAGACAAGTGCTGAAGATTGTAAATTTTTAGGAACTACTTCTAAATTATGTAGCAGACACACTATGAGACAATATTTTTAAAAATACTATCTAATTTAATGGGCAAACACTGAATGCAGTTGCTGGGCAAGCTCGCCCTTCCTTTATAGAGTGGTCACAGTCCATAGAACATGTTAGTAGAGACAGACAGGTAAAAGGCCTGCGGAAGGAATACAGGTTCTTACTTGATATACAAGTACACTATTATAAAGTGGGTGTAAGTGCTGCAGGAAACAGCTCCAGCCTAACCCTAAATGAATTGAATTTCTTAGGTAAGCAGTTCATGATGTGAAGTACTTCTCTTAGTTATCAGGTTTCGACAACTCGTCTTCAATACAAAAACACAAGGTCCAAAACTTGAGGCTGTCTACTATGAGAAACTTTACAGAATAGGGCTGGGAGTTCAAATAATATGAGGCAGCTCAAAAGGTATGGTGCACAAGCGTAGAAACATAGTTTAAAAAAAGAACAATACACTCTCCCGTAACATTTTTATTAAACTATTGATAACTTTGAGAAATGTAACAGTATCACTCTCTACCTACATAATGCATACATGGTAAATAACACACTCAAAAGCTTTAAGTATTAAGATATGCGTTTTCAATACACTGTGAGCAGAGTAGATATGAACTTATACCTGGTTACATTAACTGTATGGTAAGTTAGGGGGTCGTGTCACGAAAGCATGCCACACGTACTATAAAATTATTGAACTACATGAAAATCAATCCTGACCTTTACATTTGTTTATATCTTGTATGTAGACCAGCGCAGCTATTTACACATTTCTCTTTTTTCTATTTTCATCACCTCACTATTTCTATACATTTATAGTATACTGTTATTATTATTATTATTATTATTATTATTATTATTATTATTATTATTATTATTAATTTGTATATGGGTACCTACTTGTTGGTAAACCCAGTAATGCCCAGCACTGGTCTATCCTGGTCAGTGGATAGTTTGCTGGTTTCGAACGTTCATGCTGGTTCAAGAGAAGCTTTAAGTATTAAGACATGTGCTAACGACGCTGATTGAAGAAAGCTGGATAAAGCATAAATACATTTGTAAGTAAAATACTAAAGTCAACCAATTGTTGTCCACAGTTCTAAATTAAAAGCTGTTAACCTGAGGACTTTTTATTTACCTGGTGGGCATAAAGTAGGAAACCATAAAAATAAGCAAGGGTCTATAAGATGGGATTTTGGCCACAAGTGACGTACACATTTACTGTAACTACCAGACAGTATATCATTATTTCACCTTTAGTGTAACTACCAGAGGGTATATTTGCAGAAATTGTCTCTTGCCACACTGCTCATTTTAAGCTTTTTTTTTTTCTATGCTTTGTGTCAATTGTGTATGTATGTTGTTTAGCATTATGCCATGTGATAAACATTATAAGTTGAAATTGATTATGATGCTCACATAAACAACATGGAGAGTATATAATATGGTGGTGAAACAGCTTCCATTGTAAATATTTCATTTTTGGCCATCACTTATCTTATAAATCATTGAGCTTCATTTTTTCAGTTCTGAGATCCTGCTGTCCACCAGCTCACCCTCACTTTCTGAAGTTTGACACTATACTGTAATTAGTACCAAAATAACAGCTGTTCCACTGTACACCTTATTCGATTTCCTCCAGGGTTCATTTGCACCATACAGTTATACAACACAGAAAGTTCATGTATTGCAATCAACCTTGACCTGACAATAGCCAGTAGCAAGGTGTGAGTGATGTCATGACCTGCTGTACTGTGACAACAGGGAAGCCCTGCTCCTTAATATTACAAACAGAGAAACATTACATGACTGAAGTCTGTTGGAAATCTTACTCAAAATATGTAAGTGCTCAAAAGAGCCAACATTTCAGTATGTTTTTCATACCTTTGTCAAGGGAAGGTTTGATACTCTACTCATTCATTTCTATTTAAACCTATTAATGTGTTTATGATGTAATTTCCTACATAGTTAATGATGTAACGCTCTGTTCCTTTCTATTTAAACCTTCAGGCATTATGGTGTTGAGTATAGTATAGATTCAGACTGAAAGTACCGGTACAGCAAGTATAAATGCAGCTCACGTTGCTTGGAAATAAAGGGTATCTTACATATTGGTTAGTCATGTTTGCTGCTATGCTAAAGTAGACATGACTGCTCCAAAAATAAATTAATACCAAATTTCAATACAATGTTAAACATTTCACACAGTAGAAAGTGGTTACAAATCCAGCTACAGGACTCTGAATTTAATAATATTATTGGATTCTACAAAAGTGATTACAGATTTTTCCCGAATCAACTAACTTTAACAAACAAGCTGCATCAGGTTGCTATTTCCCAAATAAGGTTAGTTTTGAAGTAAAGTATTTATTGATTTCCAAGAAAACTAATTTGTTTTAAGTTTAAACTTGCAATTGTTTTGATCCATTATTGCCTATTGTCTACAACCAAGGGCAAGGCTTACCATCTAAGATGTATCAAATATAAATCATTTGTCATACGATGCATTAGTGCTATAAATTGATTCCTACTTGGAACCACAGAGGCAATGTATTATTGAATATATTCCCTATGCAGTTCAGGATATACCTCGCCCAGTGCATAAGCAATTGTTCACATTTGTAACCATGTTCAGATTTAAAATACATAGTTATGAGTGATTTAAAAAGGTATTGTGAAGAGGCTGCTGTTACGTTTGAAGGTAATGAGTTCCAAAGATGAGATGCCTGGCCCATATTATATCTCAATTTGGGGGTTTTAATAGTAGGCACATCATATAATCTTAGTGCATAGGTTACACGTCTCTAAAAGAGAGGTAAGGTAATTTGGAGCATTTACAGTGTACACACTGTAACTAAACACGTGACCTGTTCTGTGAAAACCCAGCTGAAGTAAGGAGAAAGGAGCCACTTGTTCGGTTTTTGGAACTAGCTAATTGTTCTAAAACCAGGACTGCAATTCAGTGTAGAATAAAACTTGGTTTTGCAGGCATCTGAAGCATTCACCTGTTCTTAACCCCCCTATTATTTTTTAAATGAAAGTAAATGCAAGAGAAGTCTTGCTAAAATAGTAGTTGCTTTTTTTTTTTTTTTTTTTTTTAAAAACCCTAATTTTTTTTTTTTTGAGTGTCTGTATTTGGTTGCTTCCATTACTTTTAAAGCAATAACTGATTGTCAGTACTAGTTTTTAAACAACTAATCTAAAAAAAAAAAACTACCAGATGTTTGGTTCATGAATCGAAACCTGATTGAAATCAAACACTGACATCAGTATCTCTTGTACTCACAGCCTTCCGTCTCAATCCCAATGAAATGTAGATCTTGCTGGGAAGAAAAAGGAGCCAAGACTAAGTGAGGTCTTGGCAAACTTTCATGTTTGTCATTGATCCCAATCTTATTTTCCGTACCCCCACCCGGGCAGAGCCAATCTTCAATCGATGGTCGTTTCACGGGATATAGAGCTTGTGTTCAAGAAGGCCTCGGAAAGATCCATGACTGAGACATTGATCCCTGTGATTCAATTACAGTGCTAAACACACCTTGTTATTTTGTATTGTGCAGCATGCAGTGGTCTTTCATTATTTCACTACATTAAGCATTAAAAACAAAGAAATATTTAAATTGGTGCATAAGTGAAGGGCCCTCACATAAAATATAGCACATTTATAACTGGCTCGGGCAGTCCAAGACAGCGGTAATTGTCTTCCGTGAACAGCGACAAAACTGTCAACAAGGACTAAATGTGAATTAACCAAATTCATGAACTAACGAACAGTCAAATTACAAGGGGGCACTGTGTACATTTTACATAATTTGAACCAAATGGCAAAATGTCCTGTTTGTGTTTTTCTTATTGTTAGAGACAGGGTACAAATACAGTATGTAAAGTATCAAGATGCATTCACAATTATATATAGAGGACTGATCTTTTTTACTTGTTTTCATTGGTGTACAATATCAGAAAAAAAACCTGCTTCATTCCACACACTGCAGCTGTTATTACATTTAGATTGCCACCCCTTTTTAATAGATCCATGGAAAACAAAACAAAACCACTTGGTCAGAAAAGAGCGGCGTTTACTGTAATACATTAATTCTAATGTGAACTCTAAATGAACACTTAACGGCCCAATTTTTCATCCATCCTGTCTTATCTAATGTTTTTGAGAAAAGTACAAACCAAAACTGAAGATTACCACACACCACAAGTAAGTTCTCATATTAACATCACAGACACATTAACCATGCTTTCCAGTATCCCATTCTCACCACTTCCTGTTGTTGCCTCCTGTTGTACCGAGTATATTCAAACACGCATCTGTATTCCCACATGGCATTTTACTACCCCACCACAGCCTCTTTCAGGTTTAGGAAATCCTAATGCTAATCACGGTCAATGATACACAGATAAAATATGAAAGCCTAGAGCAGTTAGCTGTTTGTTAACTGTACAACAGGTAGAAGCCAAGATTTATCAGAACTATGAAGGGACATGGTATAGGCTGTTTGTATCTCAGCAACCAACAAATTGAGGTCCCCTGCCTTTTTGAAGCCAAATATTCCTGAAGACAATTACTGATCTGTCTACTGGAAGCAACTGGTGACTAACAGGGGAAAGCAAAAGCTTTGGAAGATTGTAGCATCAATCAATTACACTGAAGTGAGACAGTCACAAAGCTGTGAAGGGATCAGTAGTCATAGTCTGCAGCTGTTGCCCGTGCTTCACAGGGGTCCTCCACATCACAGTTTAAGATAGCCCCGCACGTCACTGTCATTTTATGGCCAAAAGCCCACTAACTGCACTAAACTTTATATACTGCATGGTATATCGCCTCACACATTTAGCCCCATTGTCATTGACTCATCAATTACCCACTTCCTTTCAGGTCACACCTAGGGGCCACAGCCTTACATGTGGTACAGCCACCTTCATCCTGCTTTTTCCACCCTTATTATCAATATGATTTATCCTCTAACCAGTCTCCTCTTAAAATAATGCAGGTGATGTTTACCAGTAACTTTTATGGCTAGTTTAACAGACTCAAATTAGCATGTAAGGTAACATTAGATCGGTACTCCAAAAGCACTGATCATGGTTTATGAAACCACATTTCTAATGTACGTTTTTATTTATTTAGCCGGGACAGAACCCTTGAGATATACATCTCATGTCAAGGGGGTCCTGGCAAGAAAATGCAGCAAGAAATAACATTATGACATGACCAGCCTTTTCGAGCTAATCAATTAAATCTGTCTCTCCATGTCGGTCTCCATTTTTTGTTTGTTTCACATTCAAGACAACGCTCTTGGTAAATGTTTCCCTTGTTTAAACAATTGATAGATTATACATTGTACTGCCTCATGTGATTTGCTTCTTGTGGCAAGAAAACAATAAAACTGTAAAAACAAATACAAAACAGTTGTTTATATAACCCTTATTTCAATGCACAAAATGTTACAGCGCAAGTGTCCAAGGGCTATGCACAATGCAGGTGTAAACGCTGACTTCAGTTCACTATTTTAGGCTTTGCGCTAGTATTTAACGCTCTTGTCTTTTTCAATTCGGGCGATATAAGTTCATTTTTCATCATCGCTGCTGCTACTTCCCGTTGCTGCCTCAGTAGTACTGCTGGAGAAGGACTGCAGGTAGCTGTATATTCTGGCTGAATACGGGACAAAATTCTCCCTGTAAGCAATTGTTGATTGAACCTGAAGCCCTTTTGCTTTCTCTTCTTTGGGCTTGGGTTCAGCTAGGGAATCATCATTAAGATCTTTTGCCAGTGCATCTGATAAATAAGAAAAATAGAAAAGAAAATGGATTACTGACATTATTAAGCCTAAAAATGTCCCAATTGAATGCAAAACATTCACACAATTCACATTTTTCCATAAACATATTCAATTAATTGTCTATTTGACATTAGTTCATTAATAAGAATACAATAATTTGTTGTCTATATTTTAATAGCTTTATAAAAATAGACGTATAGGAACTTAAACACCCAGTCCAAATATCCTCATGGACATACACATTTTAAATCAGACTCGTTACTTCGTGTAGAACAAGAAACTGCTTGTTTAAGGGTAATTGGTCTAAAGTAAACAATACCATTGGCAGGATCATCGTTTTGTTCCTTTTTCTTCCATTTCATCTCTAACTGGAAATATCCGTATGTTCCCAGCATTGTCCAAATTCCTACTGCATACAGCAGTGACACTCGGACGTTCCATTTGACAATATCCTTCAAATTCATTCTTGTATCATTAAATGAACGCGAATCAAACTAAAATCATAGTTCTAGTGAAGTGCAAGATTTCCCTTCAACGTGACTTTGTGGTTCAAACACACTCATACCACGGCAAGGGCGCAGCCATATTGGAAACGACAACCTTCTCCCAGAGGTCAAGCGCAGATGTATTGTGTTGCTGGTTCGATGCTGATTGGTGTGCTGTACCTACTCTGCCATCTAGTGGAGAAACGAGATTTACACGACACATTGCCCGACCATACAAAACACTGAAAACTATGGCAAGCAGTTTTAAGTTAATGCTCGTTTTTTTTAATATCCAAAAAATGTATTTTTGATATCAAAAGTACATAATATAATTTAAAAAAACAAATCTATCCCTGTTGAAGTGTCCTCACAAGTCTGTTTTATGTGAACTGAAGTTCGGGATGACCGAGCAGTATATAATTCAGGAGAAGGAGAAATAAACGGGACACCTCAGCATAGCAAAATCTAATAATACAGTTTAGTAGCATTCCATTGACGTTAAAATGTATATTTATTCAATGGCTCAATTGCCTCCATAATACCAGTAACCTGAAAGCATAGTATATTTAGTTGTGGTTGATATATGATGGAGTATATAAAGTTAGGTCAAGTAAACTATATGGAAGAGTGTGTATACTAAAAAGAGAATGCAAGAATTGAATATACTGTATACCAAACTTAGACTTTGGTGACTATATATGGTATTTAAGACCTTACTGATTACAGAAATATACAAAATGAAAAGACTGTTCCCATAGTGAATAGTGATAGCAAAAAGCCAGTCCGGACATAGAGGCTTTGGCCAATAGGCTTTTAACACGGAGATATGTAGAAATCAGTCATCAGTCAAACATTAGCATAAGTATATATTTCAGCACATTTGCTCTAGAACACATTGCCTTTACAGTAAGACCACTTTACAAGCTAGTTACATTTCACTAGCATCATAACATCTTTAAACAATACTTCACAAGTAATGCACATATGTACTGCATCTATGTAATCATTTATTTCCAGTTAAAATGTAAAGCAAACATGATGTTTTATGTTAAATATAGAAAATAAGTTTTCAGTATGAACAGGTGAGATGGATATACATTACATTTGGAATGAAACAATACTAAAAGAATAGGTTTTCTACCTATATAAAATGATGTTTGGACACATTAATAAATTAGACCCTTGCATTCCAGATTTCCCATGCAGCTTATAATGCATGTACATTTCATACTGTGCACAGCTAATCCTTCAGACAACACAAATTAATACATTTTGCAAGCACACTGGAAGACTACATTAAATACATCATTGTATTAAAGTTATTACATATTGCTTGGCATTTACCTCCTTTAGTCAGTACAGTTTAAAAAACTAAAAAGGTTACTGAGTGTGCTGAACTTTAGCACATCTGCTAGTAAACTGTCCTTTGTGACATTTGAAGGTGTTTTAGAAAGTGTTATCACTATCAATCTAAATTGAACAAGAACAGCTGTTTAATACATTTCTGATCAAATGTTTTTGGAAAAAAAGCTGCATGTAAGTAATGTAAAGAGGCATTAGGAATGTAAAAAGGTGGTCAGCTTATCTTAAATAAGCCAATTTCAAAACTGGAAAACCTTTTCTTAATTATAATTATTTTCTCTTTTCAAACTCCACAGAGGAATGATGTTTCCCCCCCGATCAGCAGTGGCGATCCAAACTATTGTATCACTGAACAATAAATACTTTCACAGTGCATGTGGGCTACACAAAATCAATTCAATATTCAGGGTTTGAAATGTTGACAAAATTCTTCTATATTTCATAAAAATCACGATGCACTGGATACTGCCAGTTTCTTCAAATGATCCATAAACACTTGCAAGCTGACATCGTCTGTTAGGATAGGCGCTCCCGTTTCCTGCAAGAAGAAAAAATAAAAAATACTTGATTTACAGAATTGAAAAACTTCACAAACCTGCAGATCTAATTTGGCACAGTACTAGCAGATCTCCTCCCTTTTTATTTTAGTAAGCCTACAACTACAGCAACTAAACCTACACAAGCAAGTACCCTGCCCCTTCATCTTCCTGTGACACATATTGCATTACCCTTTGTTTTACCCTAGGAATTTACAATATAGCATGGCATGCATCTAATCAATCAATCACTCACCTGTCCCCATGCGTACAGATTGTTATGAGTCTGTGACGGGTTCACTTTAGAAAGAAGGAATCGAGCCTGTAAAAGACAAAACAAAAGAAATACGGTTCAAAGAAAAACAGCGTGAATTAAGGAATGTGTGGGTCTGTAGATTCACTATGAATATGAATTTTTCAGAACAATTTTTGTATCAGAGCCAAAAACTGGACAAATAAATATGAATTCAAAATTAGTACAACCTACTGTATTCAAGTGTGACACAGGACTTCAGTGAAAAAGGTCTTGAGTCTCAACTAATCATCCAGCATATATTCTATAAGCATACCTGGCTGCCACCGTGTTCTGTATCAACGTATCGAGGCATTGGAAAGCGTGTCTGAAGGATCTCCTGAGCGTCATCCAGTGGGGCTTGAAGCAGCTGCTTGAAGTTTTCATACTCTGTCATCTCCTGGTAGCCTGCTTTACGCCACTGTGCAATAGTCTGTTTACCAAAAAATAGATGTACATATATTTGCAAACTTTCCTTTGAATTAAGATTCTGTTACTTTACTGATTAACCATACATTCCGGCCAAGCGGGAACCTGTTCTTGCGAATACAAAGGATTCTAAAAGGAGTACAGAATCCGTACCTCTCCATGGTAGATGACAAGCTGGAAGAAGGTGTCCATCAGAAGGATTCTGTCTGGTAGGATGCTGCTGCTGTCTAGAAGCACAGGCTGAAAGATATCAAATCATAACATAGTGAGATGTTTTCATTTTCCAACATGCATATTCTAGCATACATATTATTTCTTTTTTCCTATTTCTATGCATCACCTACCAACACAAATTTACAATGGCTCTGCTCCAATCTTCCAGAGAAGAGCAGCAGCAATGTTCATAAGAAATGATAAACTGTGAAGGATCCTGCACTCACCTCAGGTGGCCCGTAGAAGGAGTAGGAGTAAAGGATAGGCTGGATCATGATCAGTGACTGAGTCAGGTCCTGTCGCACAAAGTGATGCCGGTAATACGAAGACTCATCAGGGCTGTTATTGAACACCTGAAGGAAGGGGGACCTCCGCAAGTGGAACATAAACTAGAAAATTGAGGAGAAAAACATATTAGCTAACATTTCCAGCTAACACAACTGCCAGTTAGCGGATTTAGTTAAATTATTGTTTTATTAAAAGCTCAAAAGGCTTATATGAAGAATCTGGCATGAAGAAGTAATTTATCACTTAAAAATAATGATATGGTGTCTTAGCCATGTTACAGCAAGAAGAGATATGAATCTATTAGGAATTTCAAGCATTGTTAAAATTGAAAAACGTAGCGTAACATCGTCTTTGTTTGTACCTGTGGATAGAGGGAAAAGGACTCCGACAGCCTGAAGGAGTTGGGGTCATCTTTATGGAACTGTCCGAACTTTTGACACTTAACGCAGAAATGAAAAGGTAAAATTAAAACACCCCTTGATTACGGTGAAAACATACAAAATTAAAATTCTTTACAAAACCAATAGATATGTTAAACAAATATGACTACGAGCCCTTACCAGTCTGATTAACTGCCTGTCGAGCCATCTAAGAACATCAGGACCCTCTTCAGACTCTGCTCTGAAAACTCCCAGGCGTGCCATCAGCACTGCTGCTGCCTCCTGATCAAACGCAGCCTCAATATGCTGAATCTGGGACTGTGCATCTGCCCAGCTGGATGCAGGAAAGCAGTCACTTTAGGGCATGTTTTACCTTAAATCCCCAGTGCTAACCTCAGCCATAAAAGATCATATTATGAACCAAAAAGTGATGGTTTACCCTGATTTACAAACAAAACCACAACACGGCACAGTGTAGTCTTTTTAAATAAGGTTTTCTTATTGTCGGTAATTGGGTTTTGATAGAAAGTATCTATTAAGGCTGCTTGCGTGGCAGTGAATGATGTTCTCAAAATCTTTTTATG
This sequence comes from Polyodon spathula, assembly GCF_017654505.1. Taxonomy (NCBI): domain Eukaryota; kingdom Metazoa; phylum Chordata; class Actinopteri; order Acipenseriformes; family Polyodontidae; genus Polyodon; species Polyodon spathula. Next base: position 9,384,963 of record NC_054539.1, on the reverse strand, counting down.
GTATACAAGGCCAATTATGGAAACTTACTTTCTAGCTACTGTAGTAACTCGGATTCTCTTCTGTGTGCTGGAATGCTGGTACTGTGTGATAAACTGAATGGCTCCTCTGCTGCCTTGTGGGACTGGTGCATTGTGCTGAACAAGAAAATAAAAAAAACAGCTGGTTATGAAGAGACATTTAATTGCAGTTAAAAAAATAAAAACACAACATGTTATTACGATGTTTCATTTTTAAAAATTTAGATCCATCTCTTTCACCGCTATATAAGATCACACCTAACCCTTAGGCTTCACACTTCTGCTAGATCTTCAGTTTTCCTTATCAATCTGGGTTGAATACAAACATTTCTGGTGCAGGGGTAATACAAAATGTTTTTCATGCTTACAGTTCAGTCCTGCAACACTCTCGAATAGCTTATCAAAAAAATATATAAATAAATAAGTAAATAGAAGAGTTCACTGCTGTAGACAAGAAAGCTAAAGACACTGACCTGATTTACAACTTCAAAATACATTCCCAGTGTCGTGAACTGATTGATGCCGCAGATCTTCCACTGACTCGTGCCACCCAAACCCAGTTCCTAACAGAGAAAAAACAATACTAAATAAGAGACAGAAATCCATTTCATGCACGACAAAATACTCCCCCTTTATAACACTGTAGTCAGGAGCCGTGGTTCATGGACTGTGCTACTTGTATTTTGCCTTAGAACTAAAATGCAAATAGTAGTGGACTGGCATTCTGGGACAGTTTTGAGCTGTGAACATACTGCCTGCAAATCACTTTAAAAAGGGCTGCCTTATAACAAGGGAGCACTGCATGTGATATTTATCAGTGATCAATAACACTTCTCAAAAGATAAATGCTTTATGGCCATTCATCTACTAGGTTCTTGAAAGAGACTATGCATTAAATACTCACGGTTTCAGACACGCATGGCCCCTTTGCATTTAGAGAGACACACGGACCAATTGCTCCAGAAATCTTCAGTTCCCTTGAAGTCTGAAATGCAATAAAATATAAGTTAGTTCGTAGAATATTTATTTGAACTCATTAAAGCTTAAAGTGTTCCAGATGGTATTTTTCTGTCCACACACTGTCCTTCTGTTGCTGTTAACAAAATATATAAATATAGCATCTTACCTTAACCTCCAATTCTCCTCCAAAAGCCATTCGGAATTCACCATTGTAGTCTTTACTGAAAACCCTCTGGAATGTCTGCTTGAAGAGGGATGTGTTGAAGGAATCACCCATCACAATGTGACCCCTAAAACCAAGATTAATAAAACAGAATTTAGCATTATGGCAATGCAACTGTTTGCTTTGTTACTGTAAATGTTACGAATCAAGAAATTGAACAACCGAGGAAAGCAACTAACCCTGTAAGATTGGAGCAGCACTTCATCTCCAATAGCCCAGTCTGATCCAAAGCACAGGCATATATATCGATACAGTGACCATTCACTGCTGAACGGCTGGCCAAAGCTTCATAGTACTACAGAGAGAGAGAAACAAACAGTATTAAAAACAAAGAGTAATACTATAGGTCAGAAACAGACTAAGTAGCCAGAATAAATTACGAATATCAAAATAAAGTTGCAAACCTTTGTGGCCTTTTTCAGATGTTTGGCATTATCCTTCTCAATGTCGTGCCATGAGCGGATCGGGGTTTTCAGCTCATCTCCAACCACCATGCCAGGGCCTTGGGTGGGAGGGCCACCAGTGAAGAGCATTACACGAGCTCCTGTGTTTGGCAGAGTGCCCTGGATAACAAAACACAATAGAAAAGACTGTCAGAATCATAGCCGTCAGCATGTACTTGACGATCCCAACCATCTACAAGCTAAAACGAATCAATCTTTCCCAAAGCAGAACTAACTGACTGAAAGGTGTAGTAGTCACAGCTAACTACCATGTGTCCCGGAACAGGATATTTGGTTGGTGGTGTGAAATGGTCACTAATCATGTACAGCAAGTGTGCAAGCAGAAAGTTACCTCAAGCAGGCCCACAGCAATAGACAAGGCAATGCCAGTAGATCGCAAGGGCCGTTTTCCCTGTGGCACAGGCCAGGGGTCCCTCTGAAGCTCACTAAGGAGGTCTGTCAAATTCATGTCGATCTTATGCACAGGCTGCAAAAACCTGAAGCATTCAAAAAAACATTTGATTAAATTATTAATGCTGCTCTAATTTACAATGCAGACAGAAGGAATAATTGCTAGGCTGGCAAAGCTGCTATTACAGTACACAAGAGTCCTGCGCGGGTCCGATTTTTATGACCCAGACCCGCTACTATAGGACCGGAGCCGAACCCTCAACCCGCTACAACACCGTCTTCTTACCCACAACCCGACCTGACCCGCTTTAATAAGACCTGCAACCTGACCCAGTGTTTGCCCTTCCCCTGGTAGTGATCTCTACCATTCTCCAAAGATTGAGTTTATACAATAGGCTATACAGCGTGGTAGCTTTCTCTAGTGGTCTAGATATATAATAATATTGTAACATATTAACTAAACATATTAACTATCTCTACTTCCTGTCTCTTCCATTCATGCCACCAGTTGAAAGGGAGATACACCTGTGCTTTCAGAGAGACGTACTAGTTTTCTGGCTGTCGTTTACAAAAACATAATGACAGGTTTTACAAGCAAGGAATCCAGCAGCATGTTCGTTATTTTCATTCGCTACGATTCCAAACTAATTCACAATTCTGATTTACCTCTCAAATTATTATCCACTACATATTATAAACCCTGTTTATAATAAAAGAAACGTTTTTAATATCACCAAGCAGACGCGATAAACGGATCTTGCGACGTATCAAACAAGTGAGAACAACTTTGCTTAGTCAGCTGACTCCTCCCTAATCGTCTCCTGCTTTAGTGCAGGAAATACCAGTACATTAACCTTTACATTATTTGGGAAAGGGTTACAGACGGGTATGCTGAAAGAACAGAAAACATTTTTGGCGATTCAAATGCAGACCTGAATTTTTTTTTTTTTGGACACGCAAACTGTAAAAAGTTCACATTCTGACCCGAACCCGACCTGCTTTTGCATGTCACACGTGGGCCCCGCGGGTACCCGACCCGATGCAGGACTATAGTACACTATCTTTGCATGCCTTTAAATATTCAAAGTACCTGCTGGAGAAGGAGTGATCCTGAGGCTGTGCGGGTCTTCCTTGCTGAATTGGTGCTGCTGGTTTAGTGAGACCCAACATTTCCTGAAAGAGAAATATATGTAAAGAAATGTAAAGTAGCTGTCATTTAGCATGCCTGCTCAGCCATATTTATCATTATGCGTAAAGAGCTGCTGGCAAGTGTCTGTGTACCAACCTGTATCTGTTTTGCTGACAGGTCCTTCGTTCCTCTGAACACATAGCTCTTGGAGATACCCTCGCAGCTCAGCTCGTGGACCTGCACCATTCTGCCAAAAGTAATCAGGCCAACCAGGGCATTGGGAGGCAAGAGACTCAGAGACATCTGTAAGGACTCCTTCAAAGCCTGAAGGTCCTCCTCTTCCAAGCATATGTCCACAACATAAAGGAAGATCAGAGGGGTCTGGGGGCCACGCTGTAAACCAACAAACAAGCAAAAACCTTTACATTCAGGGGAGTTTTCGTTCCATCTGTTATCTGTAGCTAATGGCTGGGGATACATGTACCCAGTTATATCCAAACTGTTTGAAATACACACTGGATTTGTAAGATCTAATACAGGGCTTCTCAAACTCAGTCCTGGGGACCCCCTGTGGCTGCTGGTTTTCATTCCAACCAAGCTCTCAATTACTTAACTAGACCCTTAATTGAAGTAATAATTTGCTTAATTAGACAGCTCTCCTTGTTTTCAGCTCTTGAACAGTTGCATATTTCAAGTTAGCTGAGACAGGGGCCCTTCAGAACCAAGTTTGAGAAGCCCTGATCTAACAGGATAAATGCTCATTTCAAACCAAAAACAGCCCTATAAAGTGTATCCCTTCTGATTCAATCTATAACCCTTTTCAGTCCAGTTAACAAAAGGTCTGCCTTATCTTAGTGTCGGAAATCACTTTGGAACCTCACGGGATTGCTAGGTCCCAGTCTAAGGTAATGTATCAATATATGTAAAACATCTGTTGTCCTGCTCTCATGTATACTCAATAAAGGAGTTTACTCTTCAGCTCAAAAAAATTAATTCAGGACTGAAAGGGTTGCAATAACACCGTAGTGTACATATATCGGTACTTATTTTTATATTTACCTGTACAATGTATTCAATGGTAGAAAACTGTGGCATTAATTCTGCTGGCTGGTTGCCTTCTGATATCCCAGCATATGCAGGGGGAAACTGAAAAAAAGGAACAATTTACAAAACAGAATGGGTAACAACATAAACCAGCAGAGACATTGCCATAAGAAAAAAAATGCCTGGTTTAAGATTACAAACTACACATTTTAAACCAACACTCACCGGATTTCTCTGGAAACAAAAGTTACACGCCCATAATTTGGCTCTGTAGTCAACTTGGCTGCAAGGAACAGAAAGAACAGCAATTTAGCAATTGATTAGGGCAAGATGTTGTTGTACACTAGATCATAGAGACAAGGTATCCTAACTATGCATACCTGTTTAGGGAAAGGCTACTTACACAGAACTGTCTGTCACTTCAAGGGAACTTAACGCCAATAACCTTATATAGCCTATCTCACCTTACTATTGAAGTTCTACTATACTCTGCTAGATACAGTACATGAAATTAATCTTATTTACAGGGTTAAGTACTTATGGTTACAGATCGCAATATTTACAACCTTGTGATGTCTTGGTAAAAGGTATTATTATAGTAGTACAAAATCACAACATGTACCAACTCTGTGTGTGTGTACACAGTTAAGTTAAATTTATTTTACACAGGTTTTAATGCATGTGTTGACTTTGATCTATATAAGATTCTTTAGTAGCTGGAAATAAAAGCATGCCATACCAGAGTGGGTTGAGGACTGCCTTGCAGGTGGGTCTGCTGCAAAGCACAGGCTCATACTGGACTGGAGGGAGGTCTGGACGCTCCTTCATGGGTGTGAAAAGGCAGGAGAGGGGCACCACCATCCTGGTGGCCTCCAGTCGACTAGAGGGCCACACGTTCCAGCTGAAGCGCACACCATCCCTGTCCTCGTTCTGCTGGATAAACTCCTGGTACGTCGCCATGGAACCTCAAAGGAGCTGCAGAGCGAGAGCGCTTTCTATAAAGGATTTCTTTGTATAAATTCACAGTCATGTTTGTATTCACTATAAATCTGTGCATTTTTAATGAACCAGAAGCAGTCTTCCTGGTGGGGTGTGTACACTTGAAAAGACAAAAAACTTGCTTCCATCAAGACTGCATTCCATATTTATTATTTAACAAAACAAAACCACAACAAGAACTAGTACTAGTTGACTCTAATGATTAGTTATTAACATATGTGACCTTTCAGTTCACCTTTGTGACAATTTGAAATAGTTTTATTTCAAGAAAATTACACCAATAAGTTAGTGATCTTTATTATTATTATTAAATATACATACCAGTACTAGCAACAAATACTTTTCCCTGAACGATATCAAGCACCTCAAACAGTATTATCCTCACTCAACAGTGGTATACTATAATCTGACCCACTTCTGCGCATGGGGCGCAACTTAACAGTTTGGGCAAGGCACTGGACCAATCCCATGTAACAGGATATACAAACACTTACTATGCCAGACTGTGACCCGTCCTGCAACTTTCAGAATGTGATACGTGTGAGACATGGATATTTTTAGACTTACAAACGCACTTGTGCGTCCCTGAAGGTTGACACACCTAGATTCTGAGCTTGACTAGCACAAAGCTCACCTGAATCTCACTGCTGTCATAGTGGTGACGGTTTTCAACGCACATTTTGCATTCATTATGTGCCATTATGCTTGAGGCAATACCTGCATTGTGTTTCCTACGTCAATTTAAGTATTTTTGTCCAGGAAACATTGACTACCTCACAGGTGTACCTCCGGACAGAGAGTTCCAAAAACAAACACAGCTATTTTAAAAACAGTCTGCTCTATGTTAATAAAATAGGTTACCCAAGTTGATTCAAAGTTTATTATTATACACGGTACAGAAATCCATGCCCTATGAGACAATACAGTAAAAACATAGAACACATCTCATTAATACAGACCAAATGCAAGGCAAGAAACTTCCCCTAATCCTGCACCTGTCCTGGGTTTCAGAACTTCCCTTGCAGGTATATTATTGAAACCAACAGGTGCCAGGAGTTTGAGAAGTTCAATGGATAAGCAAAATATGTTTAAAATTGGGTTAAACACCACAACATATGCTTTGAGGATTTCCTCATATGATCTTGTAATGCAACAGTGGATTAATTCCTATTGTCTGTTAGCTACTGTTTAATGTTTAAACTCAAAGCCAGGGCTTTCCAAACCTGTGTCTTCTGGTTTTCATTCCAATTCTCCTACTTAACTAAACCTTTAACTGATCTAATCATTTTCTTAAATTATACCTTCTGAATTGTTTTCAGCCCCTAAAAAGTTGCAGAGTTCAAGTCATTTACATAATTGTCCAGTTAACTTGAAATCTCAACTGTTTTAAAGATCTGAAAACAATTAAAAAGGTCTAATTAAGCAAATTATTAGTTCAACAGGGTTCAGTTAAGTAACTGAGTGCTCAGCTGGAACAAAAACCAGAAGACACAGGGGTTCTCAAGGACCGGGTTCAGAGAGCCCTGCTCAAAACCATTATTTCTGTAATACTTTGCTGCTGGCACTTTTTCCTGGGTTTTGCACCGAGTTCTCTTGAGTTTGCTTATTTTAGTCACATGGCCCTGTCTTGCCTTTTGCAACACTGACAAATGTGAATTTACTTTAATTACATGTAGACTTTCATTCACTGAATACGTTGATATCAGAATATCAAGCACAGCCAGCACGGCTTAGCACAGCCACCTCATATTAAACAAACAGTCTTCCCACAGTAATGGCCTTGCAACACCATATCTATCTGGGAGTGTTTACACTGTCAAACATGCAAAAAGTGTATCCTGGTTTCCTGGACTGCTTTCCCAATGCGGGAATCATGTTGCCCACACCAGTTAAATCTAAATTCAGCATTATTCTCTTCACGGCTTTGTGATGCCTGTTCTAAAGAGCATCGTTATTGCTATTGCAAAAAACAAAACTGTAGTACAGTGTTTATTTGCTACACCACCCTTGCAAAGCCATTTAGCTATAGCTGTCACTGCAGAAATGTTTTTTTTTTTTTTTACTATTAATAAGAGTAGCGTTTAAAAATCATCATGTCCCCAACACACCAAATGCTTTAAGGCTGAAACTCTGAACAAACAGCTGTGGGATAGTGACAAAAGATGACGTTTTTATACAGATCCACAGTTCGACAGAAGTGATGTTAGTTTAAGTGCTAGTCCTGACCACGGGACCAAAGGTTTAAAAAATAATGACGTGGCAGCAGTATATTTAACCGTTGCATAAGTGTTAGCTATGCGTTTCAAGGTTTGTCAAGATGGAGAAAATTGTTTACGTTTTTGGAAGCAAAGTATGTATTTAAACACTGGCAAGTTCCTGAAAGTGTCCATTGAAAATAGAAATATGCACTACTGTAAATTGTACCATCAATGGGGCGATTGTTAGCGTATACCTAACATATGTATGTACGTCGGAATAAACTAGGAATACACAGCTCTTCACTTCTGTGGATAAGAGCTAAAACCTATTTTTAAAAAAGTAGTGAGATTTCACCTGTTCGCGAGTTACTCACCTCCCCATCCCCCAAAGATGAAGACGCCTACATTGGAAATGTCAGTTCCGTAGCTACTTTGCTGTGAATACGGCCGGCAGTCCATGACCAGATTATTAACACAAAATTGTTTTCGGTGACAGGCTATAAAGTTACTGTAGGTAACCAGAAAATGAACTATAGATCAGCAATTGCAGTCTCTCAAAGAACAGAGTACTTACCCTCACACCCCTCCCCATAAAGGCCATGAATTACCGAAGCCAATCGCAGGCTGGGCCGATCAAGCAGAGACCTGTTATAAAATGTACCTACCTTAAATTAATCGAATTAAGAAACGAGCCCCGGTGGACCGTAGTGTTGGTGTTTGTTTTTCTTTAAAGCCAAAACTTAGACGGAGACACAGAAAATAATACTGATAAATGAATGACGGAGAGCCCGGATAGCCGGTTCCTTGCTGTATCCTGGGAGGGGCTTGTTTCTACAATTTTGTTAGAATCCAGTTTCTGCGCAAACGCCATTGGTGTACGTCATTCTGCACGTCACTGTCAATAGTAGAATGCCACGTCTGTGAGAGTCGGAGCTAAATCTGCAGTTTCATCTGGCAGGTTTTGGGTTTTTTTTTTAAACCCTGATATTGTGCATCAATTTTGCGTGTGTACGGTGCGATAGTAAATGGTATTGTTTTATTTTATTAAATATTAACTCCTTTAAAAAAAAATTAAAATCTTTTTTTTTTTTTTCAGTACAAATTAGTATTGTGTATTCTGAGGAGTGGAATTATGGATTCTGAAATGATCCTTGAAGCCATCTTACCATCCATCCTGTGAACCAAACATATATACTGATGCAGCAGCTGGAGGATTATTATTATTTATTACTTAGCAGATGCCCTTATCCAGAGCTACTACAGTTATTACAAAATACCACAATACAAAGTATCACCTTACAAAATACCACATTACAGTTCAGAGCAGTTATAAAGTACAATAAAAGCAGCAGACAATACGATCACAGATTCAAATAAGAGCAAAGAATACAGTAAATAATTACATTTAAGAGCAGGTTCGACCAACAGCAGTTAGTTTATAGTACAAACATTTGCTTATATGAGTAAAGCCTGTTAAGAGCACACCGCAAGTACGATAAATGGATAAGAACAATTTCAAATAAGAGCAGTTACCAAACACGTAAATACAGATACCTGTAAGAGTAAAATCAAGTACAAGATACAGTGAATAGTCATAATTAAGAGCAGTCATAGAATATGGCAAGGTGTGTAGCAGTTCAGTATGAGTACAAATTGTACTGGTACAATTGGGTGCCACATAGTCCAGTATAATCAAGAGTTATGAGGTTTACAGGTGCTGTCTGAACAGGTGTGACTTGAGGAGGAGCCAGAAGGTGGTCAAGGACTGAGCAGTCCTGATATCCGTAGGTAGGTCGTTCCACCGCTGAGGAGCAAGGGTGGAAAAGGAGCTGGCTCTGGATGCGGGGGAGCGGAGGGGTGCAGATAGTCTGCCGGTGGCAGAGCAGCAGAGGGGGTGTAAGGAGAAATGATTGTCTGGAGATAGGAAGGAGAAGAAAAGTCAAGATAGCAATAGACAAGTACAAAAGTTTTGAATTTGATGTGAGCATCAATATAGAGCAGAGCAGCATGGGAAAAGAAGAGGAAGGGAAAAGACAAGGCAGACAGCAGGGTTTTGGATGAGCTGGAGTGGATGGATAGCAGAGGCAGGGTCAGTCAGGAAGGAGTTGCAGTAGTCAAGGTGGAATAGTACTAGGGCCTGAACTAGGAGCTGTGTGGAGTTGTCGATGAGGAAGGAACGAATTCTGCATATGTTGCTGAGGAAGAAGTGACAGTAGCGTGCCAGAGTCGAGATGTGCTGAAACGAAAGGAAGGAATTGAGTAGGTGTGGCAATGTTGCCCACCCCTGTGAGTATTTTGAGTTGTATGTAACGTGTTGTGTGTTACTGTTGGTGTATAGTCATGGGTACACAGGATATAAACAGGTCTGTGTAACACAAGTGTTTAAAATGTATATTTGTATTTAGGCACGAGTATTGCACAGCAGTTCACATGCAAGTAAAAAGTAATAATACGTGAGCATGGGGAATTGCACTTTATTAATTCATGTGCAGTTGTACTGTGATTCCAATTGAATGATTGCTTAGCAATCAAGTCTCAGAACAGCTGCATAAAAGCAGCATGTTTTCACTCACGCTGGGTGAGTGGAGATGGAGGCAATTGTAATAGATAATAGAAGCTCACCGTGTTTTGTCTGAATAGTCCATTTTGTGTCTTTTCTTTTTGGCGACGAGTGCCGTGTCCTGTGTCTTGTTTGTCTTACAACCTTTTATTTTCTGTCTTGTTTATTACTAAATGCGGATCGAGACCAATCGCTCAGCTTCGCCAAACTCCACCTCTGTTGTTTATTTCCTGGTTTCAGGTGTGATGTTACCCACTGCAGCCATCTGTGACAGTGAGACACTGTGGTTCTTGGTGGATTCCAGAGAAACAGAGATAGAAGGGGAGGAAGGGGCAGGGAAGAAAAATATGATTTGGAGAGGTTGAATTTAAGGTAAAAGTGCATCCAGGAGAAGATGGTCAAGCAGCAGGTAGAGACATGGGAGGAAATGTCTGAGTTGGAGGGGGAAAAAAAAAAAAAAAAAGAGAAAAATATCTGGGCATTATCAGCATGATGAAGCCATGGGAGATGTGGAGATCCAGAGAGCAGGTGTAGAGAGAAAACAGGAATGAGCCTTGAGGGACATCTGTCAAAGAAGATCAAGAGGCAGAGGGCAAGCTATGCCAGGGTATCCAGTACATGCAATCCAAGTGGCAGAAGGAGAACCAGGCAAGAGCAGTGCCAGTGTCCCAGGTCAGCAGCGAGGGAGGAAAGGAGAATAGAGGTTGACTGTGTCAAACTGCAGAGAGGTCAAAGAGAATTAGGACAGAGGAGAGGGAGGAGTCACAGGCCAAGAGTAGAGTTAGAGGATACAAGTGTGGCATGCACGAGTTGTGACATACTTCACACAAGAGGTCGAACACACAGCTAACAAAATGAATTCTTATCTTTTGTGCATTATCCCATAATGTTTTAATGAAGTTAACTACAAATATGGTGATAATTTCTTTATGGGTCACACTTTACAGTACATTGTTTAAGTTTTAAACATAAAACATGTGCTTGTCATTGAATGATGCTATCCAGAGGTCACCATTCACAATGAAGGGGAAACATCTCGTGGGCGACTCAAGTTAGTATCAGAGAACAGACACCTAGAACTGTACTGCTATGTTACCACAGTAGTTCTCATGGATAGTGGAGGTTACCATTTCCTTTATAAATCAGAACCCTAATGCTTTTAACAAGTCAAAACTTTAAAGGGGGCAGAAAAACTTTATACAGTAAGTTTTAAACTCCTGCAATGACACCGACCAGATAACAAAATACACTGCTGGTTATTTAAGCACTGCTGAAGTTCTTCCCCTCCCAGGTTTTGTTTTACGACAGGCTGTTCTTGCACTTCGTATCCAGGAGCTCCGTTATGTCTTTCCAGAGAACCTCCAAGACCACAAATTTGCATGAGAATTCCTGAAAAGTACAGTAAAATGAACACGTCAAGTTCTTGTATTACAGGCTGTACAAATGGTGGAGGGAATACAACATTATCTAGAGTGACACTATACAGCATCTTTAACTTAAAGTGAAAACAAAATCTATTAAGTCTTAAAATGCTGAACTCCAGTACATTGAAATTGCCCCATACGGAAGGTCGTTCATTTAAACTTTACTTCATTTCAAAACCCTTAACTAAACTGTTGAAAAATAGATTAAATTGTTTAAAAAAGTTAGACATTAAAAAAAAAAAAAAACAACTGTAGTTTGCAGCCGTTAGAGTCATCTGTCCACTTCAATTTATTATCCCTGTTATAATCGGAGGAAGCTTTTACCTCATTATGACAGCCATGTGTGCGTTCCATCTCAATATGCAGGTAATATTTCATTCCAGCAACCACCTGTTGAAACATGCAAACTGAATAGATAAGGGAAGGAAACCCTACAACTCATTAAAAAAAAACAAACAAAAAAAACTATTGGTTAAACAAACTACTTATTTTGGCTTAACACTGCCTTCAGGGTACAAACAAATTAGCAATCAGTTAAAGAAATCAGTCAATGCAAATTTACCATCTTTGGAGAGAGGAAAGAAAGAAAGAAAGAAAGAAAGAAAGAAAGAAAGAAAGAAAGAAAACACCCATGGAAGACAATGAGACATCACACCTGTGCTTGGGCTGAAACAATCCGGATCATCTTGCTGGAATATGGATGATTGGATCCTTTGTTGTATTCAGCAACAGCAAACCTGGCTGCCCTCTGCACATCCTCTCTGTCTGTAGAAACATCTTGAAGACCCCCAGGCATCTGAGTGTCGACTGCCAAGACAGCGATGCAGAGCAGCAACCCGAGTGTGCGCCAACAGCATGCCATGTTCACTGTGTAGCCTGTAGAATGAAATCAAGACAGACCACAGGGCAGCCGTATATATAGAGGAAGGACAGAGCTTACCAAAGAAAAAAAAAAAAAAAAGTGACACTGCACAGAATTGTACCAGGCTACTAAATCGCACCCCCACGGCATACGTTATGAAATTCCAAACTGGATGTACTCATCCACACGCATCTTCACACCATGCAGCTCATGCATCGGAGTGTTTTTTTGAACTGCAGATGGCAACACAAAGTACAAAGTCTGAACCACACAGAGTGCTACATTTTTACAGTAGGCCAGAATATATATATTAAATACAGAATATTTCAATACTGAAATGTATTCCAAATGCATTACATGTCATTTGCTTCAATCCAACATGCAAATGCATTACCAAACATGGGTCTGTATTGAATGCAGACAATTTTCAGCACTGCGACTCTGTACTGGTCCTCAATCCAGCAAGTTTTATAGGGAACCCTTAATCATGGCTCTCCAGGACCAGGGTTGGCTCCCCCTGCTGTGCTGCAAGGTCAGTATTCAAACCTACAGGTTCCAGGCTTAATTGTTTCAAAACTCACTTTGTATTGCATGTTTCACTCATTTTTACCACCAGTAACAACCGCCCATAGCAGACTCTGCACCTTTAAAAAAAATCCTCATTGTCTGCCTAAGGGTGGGGTGTAGCCTTAACTAACTGAACAACATCACAAGCATACAACAATTACAATGTAGCCTAGGAAGTAAAAGCAGTCTATTCATTTTATATATATCTTTCACTATTATCATACCAAAGTACTACGGTTACCTACCGGGATATAAGCTCTCCACAGGGGAGGGCATTGGTAACTAGGCTAATTCACCATTCCAAGCACAAGTGAACAAACAGTTGTTTGTATTCGTGTGAATTGCTGCTCAACAGCAGGGTGCGCGACTGAATAAGGGGGATAGTTTAAATTTTTTTTTAAAAATAAATAAAAAAAACGCTTCACAGGATAGAACATTTTAAATGATACATCAATGACAGCTAATTAGTCCAAGTTCTTACCTTTCAAATGAGTCGTTGATTACTCTAGTCGAGTGTCAGTGAAACTGCACTGAACAGAACCGTAATGGCGGCTTCCATGCATGGGGGCGACAAGTTAAAAAGTATCAATGTTTTAACGGTGTTTTTTTTTCCCGGATTTAATGCAAATCGAGTATTTTCATAGATTTAACAAAAAAGTCCCTATTTATCAAAATACATAAATGTTATCCAAAAGTCGGTGTAAGCAGCACTGCCAAATCAAACGCATCAGTGAGAGTGGGCTTATGCTGGAATCAGAGCATGTAGCTGGCAAAAACACGCGATATACATTACATACGGAAAACACCTGTTAAAATAAATTCTAACGTTAATATCGGGGTCATCGGCGCAGCAAAAAAGTATGCTAATAAAAAGGGTGCCATTTCTGCTTCCTTTGCACAGACATGTATACAGGATGCCAGGTTACCTGTTTAATTCACATCCTGGGGTGGTTGTGACACCCAAGGCAAAATGTAAATTGACACAGTAACTGGACTTTTCAAAAAATCACTCAAACATTTAAATAAAACAACATTTAAGGGCGCTCTTGACAATTCATTGCATCATATCACGACCACATGTTATAATTTTCTAACCACATACTGTCTGTTACATACCTCTAGTCATAGTTCGCCCATGAAAAAAAAAAAAGCACAGTGACAGAGTCACCACATGAATTGAATTTTTTTTGCAGTAAGTTGGTTTTCTTCACAGGGATCTGTACCTTATGTTAATCCCTTACTCTATAGCCATGGAGTGAGATGGGACAATGATATAGGCAGTAATCCAAAAGACTGAATCACCCAGTTTTTTTGTTGTCTGGGGCCCTTGCGTCCCTTTGGATAACCCATAGTGTCCCTTGGAAATGCCACTGGTACCTCCATATGTTTAAATCCATGGTATTCCATGACGGATGGTACAGTATCCATTATTAAGATAGTGACCCATGTGAAGAACATGGCTCCTGTAGTTGATATTTTTCAGCCTAAAGAACAATCCTGCTTGTATCACAGTATCTTATTTCCCTCACCTTACAATTTAACTGAGTGCTTGGCCATCCCAGATATAAACCCACGTAACAACAAAGCCTGTTGAGGGTCATATCACCATCAAAATTGTTACACAAGTGGTTGAAACTTTGTTTCAAAACAGTATGACTGTCTGAATTGCTTTATATGAGGATAAAAAACAATTACAAATGTAACTGGTACACACATAATAGTTTGTAATGTGTGTGGCTGTAACAGCCAAGTGCTGCAGGGCACAATGGATCTGATAAGCTCTCCACAGGCGAGGGTCACTGGTGTTGATTGGGCTGAATTAATTTAAAGCAGCAATCCACACAATCAGCTGTTTCTTCACACAGTTCACCTGGAATGGTAAATTAGCCCAGTCAACACCAATGACTGTCACATGTGGAGAGCTTACTTGAATAACTGAATAATACATTTCTTGCAGTAGTAGAACCAGTTAATCACTTTGGTTTAATCAATTCATGTATGTGGTCCAAATGTTTAATCTTGCATTTAAACTATTCTGGTCTTGCTTATGAGTTTCATTATTGAACTCATACATGAACAGCACTAATACAGTATAAAGAAACTAAATTATAAAGTACTAAAAAAAAATATATATAAATAAAAAAAAAACACTTGGTTCTAACTGGAGTCCATTTTAAAATCAAAGCATAAAAAGCATTCAAAATTATTTCTTAAACAACCACTTTGCAAATCATGTTTCATCTAAATCACCCTAAAACTATAGAATCTTTTTTGTTTTGACTCATTTATTGGTGCTTTTGTTAACATTATACATGAACCTCAAATTTTCTAGATGCTGATATTAAAGCCTCCTATACTGTTCACAGAGTCAAGTTTCAAACACCTTTACATTATATTGGGAAGAAAAGATATGCACCAACTCACCTTGCTTAGTTGTGGTCATAAAACAGAACAAACGATTCCCTGTTTTTCATGAAAGTGAACCCTGTTTATTGGGGAGGGGGTGGGGGGGGACATTTAACCTTGTCTTCCTTAAAGGTACAGAAACTTAATTTCACCCAACTTCGGTGGATTAAGAATTTTCCCAATTTGATCCATATTACCAAACGCTAGCTAACAGTCAATGGCACCTTTAAGTTTTTTTAAGGTGACAACTTATCTTAATAATGAACTTCTACTTCAAACAACTCCAACTATCAAGTTTTTTTTATCATTACTACAGCTGATCAGTGGACTGTTTTTTGTATTCAGCAACAGCAGACCTGGCTGCCCTCTGCACAGCTTGTCTGTTTGGAGAAATATCTACAGGACCCCTAACAAGCTTTTCTGAGGCTGTCAAGACAGCGACAGACAGAAGCACACAGAGACTGTGCCACAAGCAAGCCATGTTCACACTGTAAACCGGAGAAGGAAACCAGTTTGAAGATTATTTTGTTTAAAAAATAAATAAATAAATACAAATTGATCAACATAAGATTAAATAACTCAAACAGTTCATAGCAAAATCTTTTTTCCAGGATGTCCGGCTTTCAAACAACGGAAAGTTGGGAACCTTATTTTCAATACAATATGCATGGACTTTTTTTTTTTTTTTTTAATCAACAAAAGCAAGTGCTTTGTGTTTGCCGCACTCTATTTAGCAATCAATTTGAAGTACTTGCATGAGTACGCAACATTCTAACTTTTGGCCATAGCTGTAACTAATAGTGATGTGATACAGCCACCTTTTACTTCTTTATATCAGATAGTTTGTATCAGATAGAAATGACATCACATTTTAAAAAAGCTATACTGTTTAATTATTCTTTTTAAACAATATATTATAAAACATAAAGTACAGGGTGCTGTGAAAGATTCAAGCTGATTTTCACCCATGCAAAATAGCCACTATTGGGATGGATATCAACTTCCTATACATCGTACGGCACCCAATACAGTGTTCTATATAAACTCAAACTACATTTGATATATAGGAAATACTAAGTATTGAAAGGCAGCTTTTCATTCACAAAAAAAGCTATATTACATACAAATTGCCATCAATACCAAAAAATGAACCTGATCACTAATACAAGTTGACTTATTAACTTGCAATAATTCTCCAAATGAATGATTAATTCATGTTTCTTAAATCACAATTCTTAAATCTGTTTGATGTGTTTTCCTAAGTCAGTTATAATCTCCTCTGATGAATGAAGAATGGTTATACTCACAGCCCATTTCTGACTTTTTACCTTTGTATGATAATATAAATAGGAATCCTTTATTACATTTAAGTGAAGGCTAGTTTGGTCTAAGATTATCAATAAAGGAACAGTAAATCCCAACTGTGACCAGGGCTAACTGCATACCCATATCTGCCTCTACCCTTGACCGCATGTAGGACCCTTGTTCACTGTTTGAAGGTTCACTTCTCCCCAGACACTTCTGCTTGTGTGCCCAAGAGCCACCCTTATCCCATTAAGGAATAACTACTGTGTACCTTTTTGATTAACATTTGATTATTAAAAAATGTGGTGTATTACACAAGAGCCTGCTGAGCAAATTCATATTTCTCATATCTTATCTTATATATTTGAACTATATGACTTAGTCTTAGACTAACATTCATGTTTGCACAAGTTGGAGATTACATTGTCATACACAGACTATAAAAATCCAGCCAGCCCACTTCATTTCATTCTCTGAGCCCAGGCTAAAGAGTGACCATGGCTTGCTGGTGGCATTGTGTGCTTCTCGCCCTCACAGTCTGTACAGCTTCAGCTGAACTAGCTGGGGGTTTTGAGGATGCTTCTCCAAGCAGCCGGGGTGTGCAGCAGGCAGCCAGCTTTGCTGTTGCTGAATATAACAAGGAATCCACCGATGAGTACGCCAGCAAGATGATCAAAGTTCTGTCAGCTCAAATACAGGTACAGTAAGCACAATATTCTTTGAACTATTCTTGCAAGTATTTTTCTAGCTCACTATACACATAGATACTCATTGCTGTCTCCCTACAGGTGGTTGCTGGAATGAAATACGTCTTGGATGTTGAGATGGGACTCACGCAGTGCAAGAAAGGAGAAAGCAATGACGTGCAGTCTTGTGCTTTAAACACCAGTGACAAGGTAGACCATTTTTATTCCAATTTATTCCACTGTAATAACTCAGGAATTATACAGCTGGCTGTGAATTTGCAATGCAAGTACATGTTTTTTACAAGATGTGCTAAGTCTTGTGCTTTAAGCAAACATCATGTTGAGGTCAATTGTTTCTTACAAAACACCAGTATCATTAATCTCTGAATATTCAAAATGATCTTAAAAAAAAAAAAAAAGTAACAAAAATATTATTGATCAAGGGTCATGTTATTGGTAACTTATAAACAGGTTTAAATTGATTGGCGCTCCAGGCTGCTCTGGAGTACACAACAGAACCCACATACAGAAATGCTGCTCCCTGATGCCTGGGTGAGAGTTGTAAGATTTTAGATCCATTGTTCACATATCTTTCTAAAGTCAGCTATAATGATAAGCGCCTAAGTTATCAGGACATGTAAAAATATATTCAAAATGGTTTCATAAGTTCCAATCTGGTGCCATTTCTGGATATTTTCAAACAAAGAGTATGTTCTAACATTGTGTTTCAGAAATTCATGTGTCACTTCGTAGTCCTGGATGTTCCCTGGCGTAGTGTAACCCAGCTCTTGGAAAGCAGCTGCAAACTCGCCCCCGTTGCTGTCTTGAAAGCCTCAGGAGAGGTTGTTGGGGGTGTTGAAGAGGTTTCTCCAAACAGAAAAGATGTGCAGAGTGCAGCCAGGTCTGCTGTGATTGAATACAACAAACAATCCACTGATGAGAACGCCAGCAAGCTGATCAAAGTTCTGTCGGCTCAAACACAGGTAAGCGCTGAATGCATTTTGTGCTTTTTAAAAAAATGTTTTAGCTCAGTACACAACATACATTTACATAATGTATTACTCAACAGGTGGTTGCTGGAATTAAGTACATCTTGGATGTTGAGATAGGACTCACGCAGTGCAAGAAAGGAGAAAGCAATGATGTGCAGTCTTGTGCTTTAAACACCAGTGGCAAGGTAAAGACCACTTTCATGTCACTGCAATAACACAGCAATTATACACATGGTTGTGAATTTGGAATGCAAGTACATGTGTATTACAAATATGGCTAAGCTCTTGTAATTACTTGTGGTTGTGTATGTATAATTTATTTTCAGGTATCCACATTAGATGTACAATAACAGCTGTGTTATTTTTATTTATTTATTTTTTTAAATCAATTAAGCACTTTATAACGGTGTAGTTGTATTTTTTATGAACTTTACAGAAATAATACTGTTGTTTTTGTTTCAGAGATTCACTTGTCACTTCGTAGTCCTGGAGGTTCCCTGGCTTGATAAAACCCAGCTCTTAGACAGCAGCTGCAAACCCAGCCAGGGATAATAGATGAGAACCAATCTCAACACTTATGCCCTCCATATGTTAAACAATAAAAATAAATAACTACTCAAAGTACAATAACTGTTTGTGTTATTTCAAAGTCGTGTCGAAGCATAAATCAAGAGAAAGTCCACAAACTTTTGGACGTTCTTGTTGCACTCTCAAATTACACCAACAAAACCAGGCTTGACTGCTATATAACCAGCAGAAACAACAAATTCAAGTGAAGCACCATGAATAGTGTATGTCACCATTATATGCATATAATGCTCTAGTAAAAGTCACAGGGGTTAGGGTTTGTGTAATACTTGATAGTGCCACCTGCTCAGATATAGACCACACATTATACACGTGATCTGTTGGATTAAGCATAAAAAGCTCTCCCCTAGGCCTCTCCATAACTGCCATGCTAAAGTGGTCATTGACTTATTTAGGGCAGTAGGTCTGAACACATGAACCAGACACTTTTATGAAGAGATGAGCAACGAGAACCTGTTATTTATTACTCAAGTTTTTCCAACTTCATACAGTATTTATTTTGTGGGAGGACACCATAACGTCATCTGTGTGCGGTTTGTTTCCCCTGCAAATATGAATGTTTAATAAATATCTATTTAAAATAATGGTTTACTTGTATTGTGGGGACATCATAATATCGCCTCAGTTCCCTTGATTGCAAAAAATGCTGGCTTTTTTTTAAGTTTAGGAGTGTCCCATTAGGTTTTGTTCCCCAACTTCAATGTCACCCCAGCAATATAACCCAAGTACTGATTGAAGATCAACAGATGTCCTGTTCCCAGTGTCAAGCGAACCCTCCTTATTCACTCAGTGAAACTAAGCAGCTGATGTTACCAAACTACTATAGTGGGGGTTAGTGCAGCACAGAGAGGATTGCAGTAACTTAGTGCAATACCACTTTGAACCCACAAGTTCCCCATCGCTTGACCCCACACTCCACATGGCTGTTACTTTACTAGGCAAGTCATAGTTGAGACCCCTCACATAGGCCTTTCCATGAGGTTGTACACGAGCAGATTCAACCACAGAAATAATCAATCAATGTGCCTGTGGCAGGCTGGCGAGTGGATAGAGGCCCAGAGACAGACTGCAGTTCAAAAAAATAACTATTTTATTATAAATAAACACAAAATGAAAGGGCACAAGGGCCAAAACAAAACAATTTAAACACAAAGAAAGACAAAAAGCAAAATTTACAAAAATAACAATCTCCAGGCTGGGCAATGCCTTCACTGGATTCAAGCTCTCCAAACAACCCAAAAAAAACCAACCTGCTTCCTCAGCTCCCTCTCCCCAAATGAGAAGCAGAGGCCTCCTTTTATATCAGGTGGCTGGGCGCTGATTGATCGTTAATCAACCTAATCAACTAATCAACCCCAGCCACCTGAACATAATAAACCCAGGCAGGTAGGGGAAGTTAACCCCATCCCTGCCAATTTCTAAAGAGCAGAGCTTTGCTCTGCCACTGTGCCATTCTACAATAACTGATGCGTTGGTCTTGATGTTTTCAGCGTTGCTATTTCACAAACACCTGTTAACATGCCCAGTACTGTAGTACAATGGCTTGTTCCTCGTGGCAGAATGCAGTCAGTGCTGTATGCAAATACGATGCAAGCGTAAGGTCAACGAAGGTTAAACAAACACTGTCAGCACCCTTGAGAACATTGTGCTCAAAGCACTGCTGCAAGGTGGGATGAGGTTTTCCAATTCAGAGGAAAGAAGAAATGATACAGTGGGGTACATTTTACCTAGTGTAGAACAACACTGTAACTCACATCATGAAACTGATAGTGTTTAGATATGGTTAGGGAAACAGAGTGTAGTAAGCAGAGTTCTCAAAGTTCAGCTTCACACACACGCGCATGTTCAGGTAAGATTTACAAGACAGGCACTAGGGAGTGCGAGTGAGAAAAGCTACCTGAATCCTCTCCCGACGGCAGACCATCACCGTACGCACCCTAGACAATGAGCTAATTAATTACTACCTGATTTCTGCTTATAATGAATTGCTACATTGTTGCATCTAATAACATTTAAGCTATATGTGTGTGTGTGTGTGTAACTTTCAAATATAGGAATCAGTAAACTAAACTTACCCTTAGCAATTAGCATTATGGGAACTCATATACAGACATGAAATTAGTTTCCTTACACAAGCTCATTTGTGCATTTTGTTTACCCCTGAAGACACAGACACACACACACACAGTCACACACACACACAAACACACTGCAGTTGGCTCGACAAGTATATTTCCAAACGGCACTCACTGCGGTTGTTTGTTGTACACACACACCTTTCATTACTGAAGTGAGTGCACTGCCTGTTTAAACAAACCACTGCACTCGGGCCATCATTACGTGCCGATCGTGAGATTTTGTGTGAGAACATGGAGGTGTTTTTGTTTACTTTTGGAAGAAAGTACTGCACCTAATCGACTGAAAAAAAAACAGTAGCAACTGAAGGGCAGGGTTTCCAATTACTTAATTGAATCCTTAATTGAGTTATTCATTAGCTTAAGTAGACCTTTAATTGTTTTCAGCTTTTAAAACAGTTGGAGATTTCAAGTTAACCATACAATTTTATAAGTAACTTGAAAAAAAATCGGCAACTTTTTAGGGGCTGAGAATAATTTAATAAGGTATAATTAAGCACATTATTAGTGCAATTAAGGGTTTAAGTAAATGAAAACCAGCAGACACAGGGCTCCCCCAGTACCAGGATTGGGATTGGGAAACCCTGTTGCAGGGTACGGTTTCTGAGTGCATTGGGGTCACTGTCCTGCTGGTGGCACTCTTGTGCAGCTTATACAAAAACTGTTTTTTATCCTTATATCACAAGTGGTTAGTTTAAAACAATGATATTGTTAAAACCATGCTTTTTTACATGCTTTAAATCTAGTTCTGGGTGAGATATTGAAGCTTTTGAGGCAGGGGTGAGCAACCAGACACACACATATGGCACCTCCCAAAAAGCTTTAAGAAGAGGACCTCTTGGATTGTATTTAGCTTATAGTAGATACCTGCTGTTGTTGTTCTTTCCAATCATACAGCAGCAAGGCAAAAATAAGTTCCCTGTTTATAAGCAGTGACATGATTGACCCAGTATTGCTTTAACACAAAAACAAAAGTTTTCTATTGAAGGTGTCATTCTGAAGTAAATAACCTTACCTCCTTGCATTAACGATCTGTAGGCTTTTATGTGTTCGCTGCGGGCTGACACTTGGGAGGCCTCAGGCTGCTCATCTGGTTTTAAAAGATCACTTGAAAGTCTGCTGGTTGACACTCCATGGTGCCCGATGTCCTCAATGGCTCGATTCTCCTGTGCCCCCCACTCTGTCTCATCTGTTTCAGCAGAGGCCAGCAGATCAGCATTGTCATCCTATGGCAAGTGATGGTATCTTTCCAGGAGAGGAAGCTGTACACAACGGTCAGAAATGTTGCACCAATGTCCTAATGGATTAAAAGATGATATACAGAGATTAGAAGATCAGCAGATGTACAGTTTAGGTCGGCACTGTCACTTTTGGTGGTGCCCGCGGACGTTAACTTCCAGTAAGCTGTATGAACACAACAGGTGAACAGAAGCCAGTGGAGAGTAGCGGCCCCAGTTACCTCATTCTTCAGCAGGCACTTTCCCAGCTCAGTCAATTCATCCAACGTGTAAGTCGCTGGATGGGGAGCCTGGGAAGCATCTGTAGCCATCATATCTTCTTCTGAAACAAAAAAGTGAAACAAACACCAACCATAACATCAAAAACTCTGCAGTGAAATATCAGACTGCTGTAGAGCAACTCAAAAATAATACATAAAGAAACAGTGCTCGAGGAAACCCAATGCCCAAGTAAACATTAATGGGGACCAAATAATGATAGTGTCAAGCTAGTCATCCACATACAGACACTTACCAGAGATTACCATTGTCAAATTTTAGTTACACTAACTAAAATAAACTTTTTTAGTACTGTTGTTACTACCTGTGAAGACTGCTCAGCAAAGCCCTTTGAAATTCCGTATGAATACAAGGACAAACTCACCTTCCAATTCACCTTCTTTAGCACCAGCGGCTTCAGATCCCCTCTTTACAACACAGCACACACCTGATGGTATATATAGTACTACTGCCCAGCCGTACCTGTGTTATTGTGTTGGAGATTTATTTTGTTTAATTATTTTATTTTTCTGCTCGGTGAGCAGTATTTTTTTTCAACCTTGTATTTTAATTTTGTGTTAAATAAACGGCGCACAGCGCGTCTTTTGCCTGCAGTACCTTTCTGTGTTGTTCTTCCCGCATTCCGCCTGACGTCACCACTCGCCGTCCTGTCACAGAGTCAAAACATCATTGTTATACAAGTGGTTGAAACATTGTTTCATAGCAGCATGACCCTCTGAATTGCTTTATATGAAAATAAAAAAATCAATTACAAATGTAACTGGTACACACATAGTAGTTTGTAATGTGTGTGGCTGTAACAGCTTAGTGCTGCACCTCACAATGCTTGCAGCACAGTGCTGCAAGCGCTCCAGGGTGAGGGTCACTGGTGTTGATTGGGCTGATTTAATTTAAAGCAGCAATCCACACAAGCAGCTGTTTCATCACGCGGTTCACTATCAAGTTTCAAGTTCAAGTTTCTTTGTCATTACTACAGCTGATCAGTGGACTGTTTTTTGTATTCAATCACAGCAGACCTGGCTGCCCTCTGCACAGCTTGTCTGTTTGGAGAAACATCTACAGGACCCCTAACAAGCTCTTTTGAGGCTGTCAAGACAGGGACAGACAGAAGCACACAGAGGCTATGCCACAAGCAAGCCATGTTCACACTGTAGCCCAGAGAAGGAAACCAGTTTGAAGATTATTTTGTTGATATATATATATATATATATATATATATATATATATATATATATATATATATATATATATACTATATATATATACTGACTCAACATGTACTCAAACAATCTATAGAGTTTGTTAAGTATCATTTAAGAAAAAAATGTGCTGAGATGTTGTCGTTCACGAAACTCAAACGTTTGGGACAAAATCGTTTAGTTAATATTTATAGATATCATATATATATTATAGATATATATTCTAGGTCGAGAGAGAGAGAGATCTCAGAGAGAGAGAGAGAGAGAGAGAGAGAGAGAGAGAGAGAGAGAGAGAGAGAGAGAGAGGATGTCCGGCTTTCAAACAACGGAAAGTTGGCAACC
The DNA here is from genome assembly GCF_017654505.1 of Polyodon spathula. Lineage (NCBI taxonomy): Eukaryota > Metazoa > Chordata > Actinopteri > Acipenseriformes > Polyodontidae > Polyodon > Polyodon spathula. The sequence goes on along the minus strand of NC_054539.1, from coordinate 9,360,955 downwards.
TTATTTTCAATACAATATGCATGGACTTTTTTTTTTTTTTTTTTTTTTCAACAAAAGCAAGTGCTTTGTGTTTGCCGCACTCTATTTAGCAATCAATTTGAAGTACTTGCATGAGTACGCAACATTCTAACTTTTGGCCATAGCTGTAACTAATAGTGATGTGATACAGCCACCTTTTACTTCTTTATATCAGATAGTTTGTATCAGATAGAAATGACATCACATTTTAAAAAAGCTATACTGTTTAATTATTCTTTTTAAACAATATATTATAAAACATAAAGTACAGGGTGCTGTGAAAGATTCAAGCTGATTTTCACCCATGCAAAATAGCCACTATTGGGATGGATATCAACTTCTTATACATCGTACGGCACCCAATACAGTGTTCTATATAAACTCAAACTACATTTGATATATAGGAAATACTAAGTATTGAAAGGCAGCTTTTCATTCACAAAAAAAGCTATATTACATACAAATTGCCATCAATACCAAAAAATGAACCTGATCACTAATACAAGTTGACTTATTAACTTGCAATAATTCTCCAAATGAATGATTAATTCATGTTTCTTAAATCACAATTCTTAAATCTGTTTGATGTGTTTTCCTAAGTCAGTTATAATCTCCTCTGATGAATGAAGAATGGTTATACTCACAGCCCATTTCTGACTTTTTACCTTTGTATGATAATATAAATAGGAATCCTTTATTACATTTAAGTGAAGGCTAGTTTGGTCTAAGATTATCAATAAAGGAACAGTAAATCCCAACTGTGACCAGGGCTAACTGCATACCCATATCTGCCTCTACCCTTGACCGCATGTAGGACCCTTGTTCACTGTTTGAAGGTTCACTTCTCCCCAGACACTTCTGCTTGTGTGCCCAAGAGCCACCCTTATCCCATTAAGGAATAACTACTGTGTACCTTTTTGATTAACGTTTGATTATTAAAAAATGTGGTGTATTACACAAGAGCCTGCTGAGCAAATTCATATTTCTCCCTCTGTCTGTAGTTCTCATATCTTATCTTATATATTTGAACTATATGACTTAGTCTTAGACTAACATTCATGTTTGCACAAGTTGGAGATTACATTGTCATACACAGACTATAAAAATCCAGCCAGCCCACTTCATTTCATTCTCTGAGCCCAGGCTAAAGAGTGACCATGGCTTGCTGGTGGCATTGTGTGCTTCTCGCCCTCACAGTCTGTACAGCTTCAGCTGAACTAGCTGGGGGTTTTGAGGATGCTTCTCCAAGCAGCCGGGGTGTGCAGCAGGCAGCCAGCTTTGCTGTTGCTGAATATAACAAGGAATCCACCGATGAGTACGCCAGCAAGATGATCAAAGTTCTGTCAGCTCAAATACAGGTACAGTAAGCACAATATTCTTTGAACTATTCTTGCAAGTATTTTTCTAGCTCACTATACACATAGATACTCATTGCTGTCTCCCTACAGGTGGTTGCTGGAATGAAATACGTCTTGGATGTTGAGATGGGACTCACGCAGTGCAAGAAAGGAGAAAGCAATGACGTGCAGTCTTGTGCTTTAAACACCAGTGACAAGGTAGACCATTTTTATTCCAATTTATTCCACTGTAATAACTCAGGAATTATACAGCTGGCTGTGAATTTGCAATGCAAGTACATGTTTTTTACAAGATGTGCTAAGTCTTGTGCTTTAAGCAAACATCATGTTGAGGTCAATTGTTTCTTACAAAACACCAGTATCATTAATCTCTGAATATTCAAAATGATCTTAAAAAAAAAAAAAAAAAGTAACAAAAATATTATTGATCAAGAGTCATGTTATTGGTAACTTATAAACAGGTTTAAATTGATTGGCGCTCCAGGCTGCTCTGGAGTACACAACAGAACCCACATACAGAAATGTTGCTCCCTGATGCCTGGGTGAGAGTTGTAAGATTTTAGATCCATTGTTCACATATCTTTCTAAAGTCAGCTATAATGATAAGCGCCTAAGTTATCAGGACATGCAAAAATATATTCAAAATGGTTTCATAAGTTCCAATCTGGTGCCATTTCTGGATATTTTCAAACAAAGAGTATGTTCTAACATTGTGTTTCAGAAATTCATGTGTCACTTCGTAGTCCTGGATGTTCCCTGGCGTAGTGTAACCCAGCTCTTGGAAAGCAGCTGCAAACTCGCCCCCGTTGCTGTCTTGAAAGCCTCAGGAGAGATTGTTGGGGGTGTTGAAGAGGTTTCTCCAAACAGAAAAGATGTGCAGAGTGCAGCCAGGTCTGCTGTGATTGAATACAACAAACAATCCACTGATGAGAATGCCAGCAAGCTGATCAAAGTTCTGTCGGCTCAAACACAGGTAAGCGCTGAATGCATTTTGTGCTTTTTAAAAAAATGTTTTAGCTCAGTACACAACATACGTTTACATAGTGTATTACTCAACAGGTGGTTGCTGGAATTAAGTACATCTTGGATGTTGAGATAGGACTCACGCAGTGCAAGAAAGGAGAAAGCAATGAGGTGCAGTCTTGTGCTTTAAACACCAGTGGCAAGGTAAAGACCACTTTCATGTCACTGCAATAACACAGCAATTATACACATGGTTGTGAATTTGGAATGCAAGTACATGTGTATTACAAATATGGCTAAGCTCTTGTAATTACTTGTGGTTGTGTATGTATAATTTATTTTCAGGTATCCACATTAGATGTACAATAACAGCTGTGTTATTTTTATTTATTTTTTTTTTAAATCAATTAAGCACTTTATAACGGTGTAGTTGTATTTTTTATGAACTTTACAGAATACTGTTGTTTTTGTTTCAGAGATTCACTTGTCACTTCGTAGTCCTGGAGGTTCCCTGGCTTGATGAAACCCAGCTCTTAGACAGCAGCTGCAAACCCAGCCAGGGATAATAGATGAGAACCAATCTCAACACTTATGCCCTCCATATGTTAAACAATAAAAATAAATAACTACTCAAAGTACAATAACCGTTTGTGTTATTTCAAAGTCGTGTCGAACCATAAATCAAGAGCAAGTCCACAAACTTTTGGACGTTCTTGTTACACTCTCAAATTACACCAACAAAACCAGGCTTGACTGCTATATAACCAGCAGAAACAACACATTCAAGTGAAGCACCATGAATAGTGTATGTCACCATTATATGCATATAATGCTCTAGTAAAAGTTACAGGGGTTAGGGTTTGTGTAATACTTGATAGTGCCACCTGCTCAGATATAGACCACACATTATACACGTGATCTGTTGGATTAAGCATAAAAAGCTCTCCCCTAGGCCTCTCCATAACTGCCATGCTAAAGTGGTCATTGACTTATTTAGGGCAGTAGGTCTGAACACATGAACCAGACACTTTTATGAAGAGATGAGCAACGAGAACCTGTTATTTATTACTCAAGTTTTTCCAACTTCATACAGTATTTATTTTGTGGGAGGACACCATAACGTCATCTGTGTGCGGTTTGTTTCCCCTGCAAATATGAATGTTTAATAAATATCTATTTAAAATAATGGTTTACTTGTATTGTGGGGACATCATAATATCGCCTCAGTTCCCTTGATTGCAAAAAATGCTGGCTTTTTTTTAAGTTTAGGAGTGTCCCATTAGGTTTTGTTCCCCAACTTCAATATCACAACAGCGTTATAACATAAGAACATAAGAACATAAGAAAGTTTACAAACGAGAGGAGGCCATTTGGCCCATCTTGCTCGTTTGGTTGTTAGTAGCTTATTGATCCCAAAATCTCATCAAGCAGCTTCTTGAAGGATCCCAGGGTGTCAGCTTCAACAACATTACTGGGGAGTTGATTCCAGACCCTCACAATTCTCTGTGTAAAAAAGTGTCTCCTATTTTCTGTTCTGAATGCCCCTTTTTCTAAACTCCATTTGTGACCCCTGGTCCTTGTTTCTTTTTTCAGGCTGAAAAAGTCCCTTGCGTCGACACTGTCAATACCTTTTAGAATTTTGAATGCTTGAATTAGGTCGCCACGTAGTCTTCTTTGTTCAAGACTGAACAGATTCAATTCTTTTAGCCTGTCTGCATATGACATGCCTTTTAAGCCCGGAATAATTCTGGTCGCTCTTCTTTGCACTCTTTCTAGAGCAGCAATATCTTTTTTAACCCAAGTACTGATTGAAGATCAACAGATGTCCTGTTCCCAGTGTCAAGCGAACCCCCCTTATTCACTCAGTGAAACTAAGCAGCTGATGTTACCAAACTACTATAGTGGGGGGTAGTGCAGCACAGAGAGGATTGCAGTAACTTAGTGCAATACCACTTTGAACCCACACGTTCCCCATCGCTTGACCCCACACTCCACATGGCTGTTACTTTACTAGGCAAGTCATAGTGGAGACCCCTCACATAGGCCTTTCCATGAGGTTGTACACGAGCAGATTCAACCACAGAAATAATCAATCAATGTGCCTGTGGCAGAGCAAAGCTCTGCCCTTTTAAATTGGCAGGGATGGGGTTAACTTCCCCTGCCTGCCTGGGTTTATTATGTTCAGGTGGCTGGGGTTGATTAGTTGATTAGGTTGATTAACGATCAATCAGCGCCCAGCCACCTGATATAAAAGGAGGCCTCAGCTTCTCATTTGGGAGAAGGGAGCTGAGGAAGCAGGTTGGTGTTTGTTTTGTGGTTTTTGAATTTTCTAAATCCAGTGAAGGCATTGCCCAGCCTGGAAACTTTATTTTTGTGAGTTTTATTTTTGCTTTATTTGTGTTTGAGTATCTGTTATTTTGCCCTTGTGCACTTTATTTTTGTTTATTTATAATAAAACAGTTATTTTTTTGAACTGCAGTCTGTCTCTGGGCCTCTATCCACTCGCCAGCCTGCCACAGTGCCATTCTACAATAACTGATGCGTTGGTCTTGATGTTTTCAGCGTTGCTATTTCACAAACACCTGTTAACATGCCCAGTACTGTAGTACAATGGCTTGTTCCTCGTGGCAGAATGCAGTCAGTGCTGTATGCAAATACGATGCAAGCGTAAGGTCAACGAAGGTTAAACAAACACTGTCAGCACCCTTGAGAACATTGTGCTCAAAGCACTGCTGCAAGGTGGGATGAGGTTTTCCAATTCAGAGGAAAGAAGAAATGATACAGTGGGGTACATTTGACCTAGTGTAGAACAACACTGTAACTCACATCATGAAACTGATAGTGTTTAGATATGGTTAGGGAAACAGAGTGTAGTAAGCAGAGTTCTCAAAGTTCAGCTTCACACACACGCGCATGTTCAGGTAAGATTTACAAGACAGGCACTAGGGAGTGCGAGTGAGAAAAGCTACCTGAATCCTCTCCCGACGGCAGACCATCACCGTACGCACCCTAGACAATGAGCTAATTAATTACTACCTGATTTCTGCTTATAATGAATTGCTACATTGTTGCATCTAATAACATTTAAGCTATATGTGTGTGTGTGTGTGTAACTTTCAAATATAGGAATCAGTAAACTAAACTTACCCTTAGCAATTAGCATTATGGGAACTCATATACAGACATGAAATTAGTTTCCTTACACAAGCTCATTTGTGCATTTTGTTTACCCCTGAAGACACAGACACACACACACACAGTCACACACACACACAAACACACTGCAGTTGGCTCGACAAGTATATTTCCAAACGGCACTCACTGCGGTTGTTTGTTGTACACACACACCTTTCATTACTGAAGTGAGTGCACTGCCTGTTTAAACAAATCACTGCACTCGGGCCATCATTACATGCCGATCGTGAGGTTTTGTGTGAGAACATGGAGGTATTTTTGTTTACTTTTGGAAGAAAGTACTGTATCTAATCGACTGAAAAAAAAAACAGTAGCGACTGTAGGGCAGGGTTCCCAATTACTTAATTGAATCCTTAACTGAGCTATTCATTAGCTTAAGTAGACCTTTTTAATTGTTTTCAGCTTTTAAAAAACAGTTGGAGATTTCAAGTTAACCATACAATTTTATAAGTAACTTGAAAAAAAATCGGCAACTTTTTAGGGGCTGAGAATAATTTAATAAGGTATAATTAAGCGCATTATTAGTGCAATTAAGGATTTACGTAAATGAAAACCAGCAGACACAGGGCTCCCCCAGTACCAGGATTGGGATTGGGAAATCCTGTTGCAGGGTACGGTTTCTGAGTGCATTGGGGTCACTATCCAGCAGGTGGCAATCTTATACAAAAACTGTTTTTTAACCTTATATCACAAGTGTTTCAATCTTTATAAAAAGTATGATATATTAACGTTTAATTCAAATTGGGCGTTTCTTCATGATTCTGACGTAACACATTACCCTAACCCTATCATCATCCTCAGACCTGTGGGTCCAGTTAGTGGGGTTTTTTTGTTGTTTTTTTTTCTCCCCCAATAAATGGTATTTTCTTGACCTTAAGCCCTAGCTTAGTTGAAAGATGTGTCACTAAATTTCTACATTCCCTTTTTTTGGGCAACATATCCCTTTAAAATTAAGAGTAGGTAACCATGTCTCTTCCAATCTATTCCACTGCAGGACTTTGTTCCAACCAGTCCCTTCATTATTCAATTGACTCTGTTTTGGGTCAACTAAGTAATATAGGATACAGTTGCAACAAAAACCAGGAGGGACACAGGCCCGCCAGGACCAGGATTGGAGACCCCTGATTTAAATGGATACAGTTGGTGAAAACCCTGACATAACGAACATTTTTCCAGGTCTGTGGCAATGTTTCCCGCACCTGTGTGTATTTCTGTGTTATATGTTGCTTGTGGTGTGTTAATGTTGTTGTCTTGTAGTTGGTACATGGGATATAATATGGGTTATGCGTACGAGTGTTTAAAATGTATATTTGTATATAGGCACAAGGATTGCACAGCACTTCACGTGCAGGTAAAACGTAATAATATGTGAGAACTTGCACTAGATTAATTCACGTGCAATTGTACCAAGACTCCAATTGAATGACTGATTAGCAATCGAGTCTTGGTACAACTGCATAAAAGCAGCATGTTTTCACTCACTCGGTTGTGTGTTCGGTGAGTGGAGCATGAGTTTGGAGAGGAGAAAGTAATTATAAATAAGTAAGGAATTGATTTCACTCACCGTGTTTGTTTGTCTGTTCGTCCGCCGTTTGTTAGTATCTGTTTCGTTTAGTGTTAATCAGTTTTGTTTATCTGTTTATTTTGGCCTCAAGTACCCTGTACTGTTTTTGTACAACTGTTTTATTTTATAATAATAATAGTAATAAACTGAGCAGCAGTGCATTCATTCAATTCACCACATCACCAGTACTGTCTGTCTCTTCCTGTGTTATAGTGAAATTAGCCTGTACTCTTTTTATATAAAAAGGGTATACTACAGTAATACCAACCTTATATTCCACTAAAACTAGAACAAACTGAATACAATTAAAATCACATTCTTACCAAAGGCTATTTCTCTGGTTGATGACTTACCACTTCTGAGTAAGCCTCTGGAAACACTAGAAAAACATTCATTCAAAAAAAGAAAAAATATATATAGTACTGACACAAATTGTGGCAAGAACAAATGATTTACATAACGACTGGATGAGGATTGTAGTGCACATTTTCCCTCATTTAGACCCTACTTACTGAACAACCTTGTATCTCTGAATAGAGAACAAAATCCAGTCATTCAGCACGATTAGTAAAGGAATCATATAGGGTACCACTGAACTTGTGTGACAAACTGCTCTAAAAAGCATATTTTTCAAGAGGAGGTGATTATCTATTCAAGGATACCAAGATATTTAGTGAGTAAGTAGTCTGAGTGAAGTTACCCAGAAACAAACACCTCATCCCCAGCTGTACTGCTTTCCTAGAAAACATTTCAGGGAACCACTCTACTTGCTCTACTTAAAATAATTTAGCACATTTATTTAAAAGAGGAGACAACAGGCAATACAATCCCCACCCCTAGTCTTGCTGTAAATCATTTGTTGTTGCCATAATTTGTTCCGGTACTGTATATTATGGCAACAGGACATTACCCTTTAAGGGAACATCACCAGCTTATGGAAAATTATAGTTGCTGTTAAAAATCTACTGCACGTCATGTGGTACAAGTCACCAACATCACATTGCTAAAACTTGTAAAGTGAAAAGAAAAAACACAAATGAAATGTTAAGAACTTGCAGTATTCTTTAAGGCAGTCCCCACCACACCATCACTTGCGAACATCTGTGACCTTAACCAGGATTGGCACAGTCACCTGCCATGTGTTTTTTTTCTTCGACTGTCTTACCTGTAACAGATAGGCAAAGAGAGGCCCCAGGATGGGGCACATGAGGGTGCTGTAGTCCTGAGGAGGGCAGGAGAGAACCAGCTGCTTCATGAACACACATAGGCACAACGCAACGTTAAAGGAAGAAACGGCTTGATAAGAACAGAGAAAATCCATGAAGCATCAAGGAGCTTCCACAAAACTTTGTTAGCAACCAGTTTTATAAGGACATTTTGTGAAGCGTTCAGGGAAAGGTGGCATGGATTACTCACTTCCCCATATGAAGTAGTGTTGATAATAGCCATTCATTTATTTATATGTACCTGTTTAAGGGACATGCAATTTAATAAACAAATGACATTTAAGGGTCAAAGGGAAAACATGAAACAGTGTTTGTATAGCCTTCTGAAAACTAAATTTGGTCACTCCATTCTCAGTACAGCTGCAAAGTGGAGATAACACAGTATCACATCCATTTGGCATGAGACTAACCCGGCATGACTAAAACCAGGGAACAACCAGTCTAGCAGAAACCTGTCTCCAGAAAAGCAGGCATAGTCATTGCTGCCCCAAGCCCGAAGCTACGGAAGTCTGACACAAACGTCTTTAACCAGCAAAGGATATGAAGCATGGGGCAGAGCCGGTAGTCAGGAGCATTGGCCAGGTTGATGAAGGCGGCGGTGATTAGCTGGCCTGCCAAGCCATCAATGGCATAGAAATCCTGCTGCAAGGATGGGCCTGCGTTCCCCAAAATGTGGAAGCTGCAAACAAATCAAAACTTTTCAGCATATAGACATATTTAACATGCCAGTAGCAACCAGCTAAATGATCCACCATTTCCCATTGCATGTTTGTTTTCTCAGCAGCTCCTTTACTCATACTCCCTATTTTGACAACCTGTCATGATGAGCAAGTAGTCAGTAGGTGTTGTATAGCATCCTGGTGTAACCGTAACTTTATTCATACAATGGAGAACATTTGAATTCACAGCGAGAGGAAACTGGTAAACACACAGAAAGCTGTACACCCAGAGCGTACCATGGCCACAATTAAAGCTGAAGCACTGCACTGGAACAAGGACTACAATGGAAAACAGAACTCTTACCAGTTATCATAGAGCATAGAGAAGAATCTCTGCATTCGCTCCAGTACGGTTTTACATACAGGGCAGTCGTAGAGCTCCAACAAGGGCTGCGGGAGACCTAAAAGGAACAGAACCAGGGAACTTTTTACACACTGATAATACTATACAGGACTACAAGCCACTGTACTGCACTTCTCCCCTTTAACCCACATACTGTTACAGGCGGACTGAAGATCAACTAGCGTCCTCGTTCCAATGCAGCAATGTCTGGATCTGCACGGCCTTTTCAATGCTATTTCTCCCCACCCCCTTTGTATTGAAACTCTAGGCTTAATTATGCCAACTGCACAGTCACCCTTCTAAACAAAACATTGCACTTGTGTTCTTAAAAATGAAATAGCGAGCAGTGCATTTGAGCTTTACTGCTGGTTGTAAAGATTTACTTTAATAACGAATGCCGACAGGAAAAGATCCCTGAACAGAGTTCATCAGTCTTAAACTGCACCAATTTCCAATCATATAACCAATATATTGTGGCAGCTTGAAGACAGAGAGCCGAGTGTGTAAGCCTGTATTTAAAACATACAACTTTCAGTACTGTAGCCAGGGACTGTTATTAAATTCTCATCTACACAATTGAACAGTGGGGGTGACCTTACACCACAACCACTGGATCAGTCCAATTAAAAGTTAATACAGTGCATACACAGCGATTCCTCAAAGTGGTCACTATGGACACACTGTCGTTCTATACAATTGTAGCTGCAAGTTGCTGGATTGCTTTTTTTATTACCCAAAACAGCATTCTTCTCCATCATGTCGAAGGCTTTGGAGAACATCTCGCACAACTTTGCCATATTCTCAGGCAGGAATAGGTTGTTGTGAGTCCTGGAAAACAAAATGGAAACTCCAGAATATTACCACACACAAAGCATTAGATACAGTGCAAAGAGACACTGAGAGCACTCTGTTCACACACTGTATGTAAACACTGCGGCACTATTGATAATGTCCACAAGGTAGAGCAAAGGATATTTTGTGATGTTGTACTGTTTGTCTGCAGAGAATTCATCATTTTTGAGGACCCTTTTTTATTTTTGGTGTGGTTTCTGCTTTCCGTTATGCTTTTTGAAATACAGTATGCATAATGTATGTTGTTTTTATGGACAGGCAAATGAAGCAATACCCAACTGAAAACATTCACAGAGATCTTAATACTTTTGAATTTGAAGCAAATGATTTACTACTCACTTTCTTATTTACATATTGAGCACTAAAAAAATATAATTGTTTTATTTAAAAAACAAATGTTGCAGTCTTTTATAATTACAATGTGACCATCTTAAAAAAAAAAAAAAAAAAAAACATGGAAGACCCAAAAAGCTATCTAACAAGGATGATCAATACTTGAAGATAATATCCTTATGGAATAAAAAGAAGACGAGCATTGAATTGACAACAGAACTGGCAGAAGGTACAGGTGTCAACCGTACAAAGGTCACTCTTGACATCAGGACATTGCAGTAAGAACACCTCTGTTATGCTTTTTGGGTCTTTCAGCTTGGGTTTGTCAGTTACAGATGATGTTTCACTGTACTTGTTGATTATGCTTCGGATACCACACCTTCAAAATAGAGTGATGTGATCTATTTCACTCACTGTTTTTCCTTCTTTATGCAAGTCAAGGTTGTTATAACAGTAGAAAACACTAGTGGAGGCTTTGAGGAAATTGTTGATGCTCATAATGCAGCATGTCTAAGACTTTGTCACAGCAGTGTGTGTGTGTGTGTGTGTGTGTCATATATATATAGATAACACTGCATTCCAACCATACAACTAAAACATGAGAAACAAATAAAAACACCCAGGCTCGATATTAAACTCAAACCGATCATAAATACTTTTACAAAATAAAGATACATTTGGCATTCAACGTTAATAAGCACTTTAAAGAAGTCCTGGCATTTTAAATATGGTAATAATTGCTTGTGAATGCAGTCTCAAAAATGACCATGTGTGCAAACATAAAAACCATTTGTGCATTTAATAGGAATGTTCTGGGAAAGGGACAGTTTTGTTTTAAAGATCTTTTCAACCATTTACCTTATAACTCAATACAGAAAACAGGGGACTACTGAACAGTGAATATTGAACCCAATTTAACAAAGCATTTATTAGAATAATGTTCATTGTCAAAGGAGATCTGGTTTTGTTATACTTCTTCCATGACTCCAATGTGTTCAAGTCTGATTTGTTTAAAACAGCTTGCATAATTATATATAAATGGTCGTAATTATCTGCGGTTTAATATTACAAGAAAATACCAATGGCTTTAAACTGTTTATTTATAAAATGACCACTCTACTTACCTGTACCTGAACAAAATGCTTAGTATGAGGCAATAAATGAGCATGATCAGGCTACGCAGTCTGAAATACTGATACTGTCTACATTCCTCACTATGAACAAAACTTTATACCGATGCCCTATTCCTTTCTCTTTCTTTGTGAATTACATACAATATCTAACAACACAATCTCCTCAGAGATGAAGTGCCTCTTCTCATTACTTTTCCAGTTTCTGTTTTAAAACTTGTAATTCTTTTACACCAGTGTGGGTACTTAGATCTGCCATAAATTTACATCAACAGGAGAAAAACAATCAGAATTGTCAAAAAAATGTTTGGTTTTTTTGTTGTTTGTTTGTATTATTATTTTTTTAATCAATAAATAAAACACTACTACAACCTGTAATTTATCCAGAGCTATAAAACACTATGGTAGACTATGCAGTAAAACTAAGAGACTAATTAACGTCTTTCAATGTCTCTAATGTCCCTCCCCATCCACTAAAAACAAAGATTGCTTAGCTATGAAGATCACCCATCGACAATGGAAATGGTTGAGATGGACATTATGATTATTTAAATCGTGTTGGCTCTGCACTCTATACAGGTCTCATTTCCAGTGTGTGCTCGCCTCCCACTAATTAACTGAAGAACGGGAATCAGGATCAGCGTCCAAAGAAAAAGAAAATCCCAAATTAGGTTCCGCTCCAGACACAGCGTCTCTTACAAAGAGGAACACAAGCTCAGAAAGAACATAGGCACCGATAACTATTATGTTAATATAAACCTGCACATTAAGTCTGTCCAGCCAAGTGGTGCACAAAGTGGGGGGTACAGAGTGTCAGTAAGGGGTCGCAGCTATGACTATGGGGGCAGTTCTGTAAAAAAAAAAAAAAAACACAAACAAAACCACACTGGTTTCGCATTTCTGTAAAATGACACACTTGTTTTAATAATGTTGACCAACAATAATAATCACATTAGCTCTTTAACAAGCCAGTGGTATTCCCCGTATTTTTTTTTTTTTTTTTTTTTTTTTTTTTTTAGTGTGTGGTGTACCCATACTCTATTTCTTTGTTTTAATCTAATTTATTGTCTCCGCAAAGGGACCAAAAGGAGACAGTCTTCCCTCCCCGTGTCATACTTTATTTTGTGAAAAACTTTTTTTTTTTTTTTTTTTTTTTTTTAATTTAATTGCTGAACGACGACGAGGTCTAAGGTTTTAATGTGCGTCTGTGGGGGGCCGCAACAAAATGATTGGGAAATAAAAGGGGGGTGGCGGGGGTGGGGGGGTCGACATTTAAAAAGTTTGTGCACAAGTGGTATAGCCAACAATTTCAGACAAAAAAAGCCATCAGCTCCTCCAGGAAAGCCTTCTGTTTCTCGTAGTTCTTGAACTGGTTGCCGAGGAGAATGAGCGCCTCCATCAGAGCACACTTCTCCATCTGAGTGAGAAGCAGCTCATTGGAGAACAGCCGCTTCACACGGGAGTACAGCGTCTCGAAGCAGAGACAGAGACACAACAGAAGTACAGTTAGAAAATCGGGACTTGAGCGTTAGATTGCAGAATCGATATGCTTGAATAAAGTAATTCTAGTAAATAGGTGCACTTCCACTCTTTACACAGATCTCAAATGTTAAAAGTGTTTCTACTTTAAAATGTCATATGGTACTACAGTTGATTAATAAATCTCTGTTTGCAAGCTATATTTTCAGTTAGTGCTACACTTGCTTACTGCACTGTATAGCCACTCGTTAATGTTCTTAAATCACACCTAATTATTCAACAGCATCAGCATAAGACTGCTGGCATGATTTAGATTGGTCTGTGAAGTAAAAAATAACGTATTTAAAAAAATGTAGAGCACGTGGCTCCTTTAAAAGACTAATGAATTCCATTTCCTCACCAGTATGAGTTGTGGGTAGTGTCTGCAAATCTTGATAATGGAGGAGCAGGCATGCATTCTCACATTCTTCACTGCATGGGTCCTTGGAGCCTGTCAATCACAAAACAACTCTCAATATCCCTGTGGCAGGCTGGCGAGTGGATAGAGGCCCAGAGACAGTCTGCAGTTCAAAAAAAATAACAATTTTATTATAAATAAACAAAAATAAAGTGCACAAGGGCAAAATAACAGATACTCAAACACAAATAAAGCAAAAACAAAACTCACAAAAATAAAGTTTCCAGGCTGGGCAATGCCTTCACTGGATTTAGAAAATTCAAAAACCACAAAACAAACACCAACCTGCTTCCTCAGCTCCCTCCTCCCAAATGAGAAGCTGAGGCCTCCTTTTATATCAGGTGGCTGGGCGCTGATTGATCGTTAATCAACCTAATCAACTAATCAACCCCAGCCACCTGAACATAATAAACCCAGGCAGGCAGGGGAAGTTAACCCCATCCCTGCCAATTTAAAAGGGCAGAGCTTTGCTCTGCCACACACCTCCCCCCATGTACAACGTACACCGGCCGCAATCAGCCAACTCCCCCCTTCCCCCCCCCCCCCCCACCCCCCCTCCCCCCCCAAGAGTCCAATTATGTCCCTTGGGTGGGCTGTTATGGTGGGTGGTGGTGGGCGGGGTTGATGTCGGAGCCCCCAAGCCTTCTTTGGTTGAGGGGGCCCCGAATCTCCAAGGTAGCACGGCGACGGCAAGTGGTGGCGGAGGCGGCGACGGCGGCCCGGCTCCCTCTGGTGGCGGAGGCGGCGACGGCGGCCCGGCTCCCTCTGGTGGCGGAGGCGGCGACGGCGGCCCGGCTCCATCTGGTGGCGGAGGCGGCGACGGCGGCCCGGCTCCCTCTGGTGGCGGAGGCGGAGACGGCGGCCCGGCTCCCTCTGGTGGCGGAGGCGTAGACGGTGGCCTGGCTCCCTCTGGTGGCGGAGGCGGCGGCCCGGCTCCCTCTGTTGGCGGAGGCGGCGGCGGCGGCCCGGCTCCCTCTGGTGGCGGAGGCGGCGGCGGCAGCCCGGCTCCCTCTGGCTCTGGGAGCGACGGCAGATCCTCCTCCCAAATGAGAAGCTGAGGCCTCCTTTTATATCAGGTGGCTGGGCGCTGATTGATCGTTAATCAACCTAATCAACTAATCAACCCCAGCCACCTGAACATAATAAACCCAGGCAGGCAGGGGAAGTTAACCCCATCCCTGCCAATTTAAAAGGGCAGAGCTTTGCTCTGCCACAATCCCCCTGCCCAAAAAAAAAAAAAAAAATGTAATCAATCAATCAATCATCTGTTACAATAACTTTTACAGGTTCTTCATTGAAAAACCATGAAACCTGTTAGTTGTGCAACAAGTGTCAGAGGCTTTGCCATGTCATAATACATGAACCCTGTACTGTAGTTCCTTATTGGATAACTGTGGCTCAACCATATTCCCCCAAAAGGGAAGAGATGTATTATGGTATTTTGAGAACTCAACACAATTCTAGAGTGTGAAGTTCAAGCCCTGTGTGTAATGCACTTGAAGACCACATGCAAAGATTAATGTCATGCCCATTTCTTACACCCAAACCTACATGTGAAAATTAAGCAGTTCTGCTGGTATAAACAAACAAACAAACTGTTGGAATTGTTTTCTCTAAATCATTGAACCACGCAATCTATGTGTATTGCATACTTGTGAACAGAAGGGACTCTTATCTGTCATCACTTCACACAGCTCCAAGTTTATATATTTAACACTAGGGCTGTCAGTTAAGCCTCCAAATAGCAATCGATTAATTGGGCACACAAAATTGAATTGTTCTAATAAATATATATTTATTTATATATTTTCGCGCCATTCCTCTTCCCGTGATGCGATTATTTTAATATCACTGCAGTTAGATAAAAGCTTGTTCACAACAATTGAATGTGAAGGAGTCAGGAGAAAAAAAAAAAAAACAATAGAACATTCGCAACAAACCTAAGGCAAGTTTAACATACTACAGGGGTATTACTAAACTACTTATTCCAAACAGATTACAGTAGTTTGGAATGTAATCTAAATAAACTAGACACAAGTTTATGACAACCGTCTTTTTTATTCACGGACAGATGCAGCATCACGCATTGCATCTTGTTACTGTACAACCTAACCTTCACTACCTGTAAAACACACAATGTGGAAATCCCTGTATAAAATATCATCATCATCATCATCATCATCACAATAATAATAATAATACTACATTGATTTATTTACAACATGCATATCCGCTACAGGTCAAGCTGATCATTACTTCCTCTTTTTTGTTTGGTAGCGTTATTGAATATTGTTTTTGAAACTCCAAAGAAGTGCAAACTATATACAGTCAGTTTTCTTCAATTTGTGCACAATTTATTTACAGGCTGTTTGGCAGGAATACAAGTCTGTCATCCTGCTCTGGATTCAAGGAGCCACGCTTTTTGGTTTTTTTACATTGAATACACAGAGGGGCATACTTACAAACCATTTTCAAAACTGATTTGCTGGTAGGATAGGACCAGTAAATCAGATGCTAGTTAACACGAGCAAAAAAGAAGACCACGCCCACTGCTTGTCTGGCAGAAATACTGTAAATAGCAGTATCGGCCTCTATCGGCCTCTCTCTGCCATTGAAAGCATTCCTCTGCTTTTTCCGGAGAAAAACTGACCTGTGTATGACGCCTTCGACGGACCGGAAAGGAAAAATTATGTCGGACCGCAAAGTGTTAATATAATGGTGGCTCAGAGAGAAGGGGATTCTTTCTGTAATAAAAGCCAGAAGATGCTCACCTTGGAGAGGACCTGGGGCAGGAATTCAGGCCAGAAGTTGACGAATGGGAAGAGAGCCGACACATTGGACAGCACGCAGGAGAGTATAAGTGGATCCCTGGTCTCGTAATTCAGGACAGCCTGCAACAGCTCCATACCCTGCTCCACTGGGAGTTTCTGGGAGAAAAAGGAGGATCACAAACAATACCCCCTGTGGTTAGGTTAAGTCCCTGTCATCCATTCACAGGTATTTCAAAACCTTTTATTTTTTTCTTTAACTGTTTGTCTTCTCAAAGGACACACTTTACAAAAGAGCGATTTTATATATATAATATATATAATATATTATTATATATATATATGATATATATATTATATTCTGAAATAAAGACTATATAAAGCATATATAGACTATACATATAGTTCCCAAAGTAAAAATGCAAATGATAGACTGCACAAAGTTTATTACCAAACCAATCTAACATTTTAAATAAGACTCCCCATTTCATAGCATCACAAGCATTTCTGGCTTTAGTGTCAGCTGAAATGACACAATCTTGAGACTATGTCAGTCAAACTAGAAACCTTGGCTCAATCTGCTGTGCAACTGGACTTCCTATTTCCTTCCTTCAGCTTGTATACAAGGGTTCACATCCTGCACAATTCTAAAACCAAGATGCTTACCTCCAAGTCCATGAACTTGACCAGCTGGCTGACACCGCTCTGTGAAGGTCATGGCATCCCACTGCACGTACGATGAGGAGAAATTAGAGCACATGCCTTCCGCGGTTTTTGCTGTGAGACAAGAGGGGAAACCAAGACATTAGAAACACATAGAGTAGGCCATCTTCAGTATAAAATCCCATTAAATGCATGGAATAATGACTAATGAACAAAAAAAGCAATCCCCAAGATTTATAATCCAAGGGGAATCACATATCGGGTGGATATGTGAAAATGCTCTGACACATATGTATAAAGGTTTCACCACCGTGATGTAAAGACTGAACTGAATAAAGAATCATTGTAGTAACTTTACCTTGAAAAGATTCTCTTAGTGTATTATGTACCAGTTCACACGGGTGACATTACGTTGACGAGACTTTCACTCGCAGACGTAGTAATCATAATACCGTTTCTAAGTGTACACTGTAACTTTGTAAATTACAATGTTCACTGGGACACCTATGTAACAATTTATAGATTTAACCCTCCCTCCTCCTTACTGATCTTTGATTTATGTCACTGAAATAAATTTCTAGTGACTGTAGTTCAGATTGGTGCAACCTGGAGAGATTTATTTATGTATTCATTTATGCTTGGTGCTTAAAGGGTTAAACTCTTCTGCTGATACAGCACGCGCGAGTCATCTCAATGCTGACGCAGGGTAATGCGTGTCAAGGTCAGACTGTTTCTTGCCAGAGGCAGTTGTCTCAGGGTTTTTTCTAGTCCTGTCCTAGACTCAGAACTCTGGGGTTTGTCTGTCATTCTGTGATTTTCTGCATTCTGCAATCCCATGTTCAAACTCCAGGACAAATCTGCCTCAAACTGGTCTCCTGATATGCTAATGGAAGTGTACATACGCTACACTCATGGGACCGATTAAAACCCAACAGTGATGGGCTTTGAGGTGCTTTTTCTGCAAACAGAAACATTGCAACATACATATACATTGAACGATTATCCAGATTACAGTAATGTTACATAAGTGCAACAGTACGATAAATGAATGTACTGCACTAATAAAATGATACATATGTTACTACAGTACAAGAACGTTATTGCAGCCTTCACAATAAAATGATGGGAAACCTTTGACAGCTGCTCGTAAGCAAAGGAAACCGTAGATGCTTTTGATGTAGCGGTATCGTTAAGGGATGTTATGAGCTGGCAAAGGAAGCTATTAAAAAAAAATAAAAGTCAAAATCTCTTGCCTGTGCCCCAGAGTCCCTAGACAGTTCAAAGTCATCTCTGATCTCACCTACCCACTTCCTCAGTGGTCTGACCGAAAACTAGACAAGAACACTTTGATGCAGGCAGGGTGTTTCCCCCTTGCTCATTTCACTCAAAACTTTTAAACTTTGGGTTCACACACACACACACATTTTCCAATAACAGTGCAATGTTAAAGTGAACACACCATTTCTGAAAGGCAGGTACAGTACAGTGAAGTGAAGCCCACTCTCTACCAACGCAGTTTATCTGTTTATTATATATATATATATATCATTGTGTGTGTTTTTTTTTCCATTGGTGTTTGTTTAGATCATTCCTTCAGATTGGTCCTTTTCTCAAACCACCTCACCTTCAAAAATTCTGTTTTTAGGAGTCTTTGCAGAAGCAGACCCAGTGGAGTCTGAAAGAGTAAGTAAATTCTGAGTGGACAGTGTTAATGGAAAGCCGGCACTTACACGTAGTTGGGCCGATGTCGACAGGAATGTTCAGCTGGTACTGCAGCCATTTGGAAGGCCTCCAGAGGGATTAGTTTGTAGGCGTTACAGACAACCTCACCTTGCTGGGCTCCAAATGCTGTATAAACAGAGAAACAAGAGCTGGTCTCTTACACTTTTCCAATAACATCAATAACGCAAATCACTAGAGGAGAAACAAAACTGACATGGATGTAAACTTTCTCCTGTATTATCCACTCTGGAGTTTGTTTATACTAGGGACATTCCAACATGATTCCTGCTAAACAGTTCAAATTGAAAGAGGTTTTGAGAATACATTGATGTATGTACCTGTGTGGGTGTGGGTGTACCTCTGGGTGTATTTTATGTGGTGTCCTATTGTGTATATATATATATATGGATGGATGGATGTATATATGTATTGGTGCATAGGCTGTAGGATTATTAGTATTTAAAATGTATGTATTTGGGCACAGGTGTGTAAAGTAGTTCACGTGCAGACTGTGCCTGGACTCGATTGAATAATTAACAAGCAATCGAGTCCCAGTACAGTATAAAAGCAGTCATGAATCACTCACACGGGGTTGTGTGTTTGCAGTGGAGAACGAGAGAGGAGAGTGAAAGAATAAATATCAAAATAACAATTGCGGGAGGACCCGTTTAGGGTTCATCCTGGGTGTTTGGCCATCGTGAGGTTTATTTTGGAAAGTGTTTTCGTCTGTTTAAATATTTGTTTTGAAATAAATCTGAGCAGCAGTGCCTTGCATACCCCAATACTGTCTACTTCCTGGTCTGACGTCGCCACAAGCCATCCCTTTCACAACCTGGAATTACACGAAAGGTTAAAGTTGACTCACAGTTAAAGAAGGTGTTGAAATCTTCATCGTTGTAGAAGTCCACGCGAGAATATTCACAGCTTGGGCTATCTGTTTTAGATGGGAATCCCACTTAAAAGCAAAGCAAAAAATGAAGTATTTCAGTGCAGATGTACCAAGTAAAATGATCATTTCTTAAATTATGATTACACTGCAGAATGCAGAGGTCTGGGATATAGGAGGCATTCAATGACCTGAAATTAAATTTGTAATTATTTATTTACATATGGACAAATTATTTATTTAACCTAAACTGGAACTCACTGAAGAAATTACAGCAAAGTTACAAACTTGTCAAAAAACAAGTTATTACATTAAAAAAGCTACAGTCACCTCACCTCAGAAATAAAGAAACCCTACATTTGATTTAAGAAATGCACAGTACTATTTGCTTACACTCAGGCTATAGAGGTATCTCTATATCTATAAATATGTATTCTGTTAGGAAAAGGGTGCTTGATAGAAACATTTACCTTAACAAGGTTGATCATGGAAGCTCTCATGTACTTTGAAGTTCTTGCCAGTCATAGGATCTTCAGACAGAACCTTGTGTCTAAATAAGGAGTCCCATATGACCTGGGTTGAAGATCTTAAAAACTGAAAAAGAAAATTATACACAACACATTGAAAAGAATTAGCTATTGCATGATTACCACTCTGCCCAGAAGCACCAGAAAAGCCACTGAGCCATAACAGTATGCGCATTTTAATGAGTGTGTCACACCTACAAATCACTGATATCAGACTTTGGGGGTGGATCTATCCCAATCAAACAGAAGCATGATAACCAAAAATTCTTGGGCTTGCCAGAACGCTGATATTGTTTTTCATTTTAATGGAATGGCCAATGTGCATTAACCATTCCAGTTAAAAATTGTGCAAAATGTAAGTTTTGTAAATAAAGCAATACGCACTAACCCCTAAAAATTACTTAGGGACAGGGGACAGAAAAAAAGTGGGATCCAGTAGAAAAAGTATGCATTTAAACATGTTCACAATCTTTCATAAATTAACACACAAAACACAAGCTTTGTTTTAGGTTTAGATTGAGTAGGTCTGTGTAGTTCCAACAATTGCAATGCACTGGAATGTACTTTCCCCAGTAATACTGTACAGTGATACATATTTTGGTTTGAGTCACTACTGTGTCCCACCCAGACCCTGGTGAGCAAGTTCTCCAAGTGTTTCGCTTGGCCTCACCTGGCTTGGGTGAGTAGTAAATGCAAGGAAGGCTTCCAAGTATTTGCCCAAGTTGGCTGGGGTTTCAACATCAACATCAGATGCCTGAGTGGAGAGAAATTTTAATCTGTTTTCATCTGCAGTTGGGAGGGTCAATATTATTCTAATGTCACCTATCAAGGTTCATACACCACTTACTAGGAACTGACAAGTCTTGCATATTAATAATAAGTTTTGTACATTTAGCCATTGGTTGGAGTTTTTCTGTTCCAATATTAAACATGCAAGTACGAAAGTTTTGAGAAAGTATACAGGACTCAATAATAGATTACAGTTAAATTATTGGGTTAATATAGTATAGTCTTGACTGATTTCAGTTTACAAGAGTTGCCAAATGAGATCTCTTTGGACAGGCTGTCTGTCCTACAAAAGTTAGAGACATCTGAAATAATTAGCCTCCAGGATCCTTGTTTTACACAGTGTGCCTACGGCAATAAAAGGCCATGGAAACTCTGAATTTCTCTTTAAAAAAAAACTTTAAAACCTTTTAAAATATTTACCTTGAACGTCTGATATTTCACCAGTTAACATTCCGCTGAGAAAAATAGTCCCTAACATAATTAGAATAGAAAAACGACATACACATAGAGAAAGCATTATTATTATTATTATTATTATTATTATTATTATTATTATTATTATTATTGCTAACATATTTATTGGGGTCTTACTCGTTCTTATTATAATTGAAACAGGCAGAAACAGACATTTGTAGCATTTGTAAAAACAATGCACACCTGGTAATATAAAAGGTCCGGAATTCATTGATACCAAATTGAAGTGAAAGCAGGCTTGACCAGGGCTTCTATTGAATTTTCACTACGAGCTGGATTAGGCACAGAATACAGGTAACAAGCTCAGGTGTGTCTAATTAAACTCACAGTAAAACCAGGAATGGATCAAACTGCTATGGAACGGGAGTCTTATTTTCATTCCTGTTGATTTATTTGACACACTGTTCCAGTATCTGAAGACCAAAATGTCTGACAATTGGTGGCTGGGTCATCTCTGCTAGTTTAAGTCCACAAGGAACGCAGATCGGACACTTCTCCTTAAACTCTTCACAAAACTTAATATTTAACTGAGTTCCCCTTCTAAGCCACTACATTTTATACTGAATTTTGACTGTCAAAACGCACATTAAACTAGGTGGAGCGACTGCACCTCTGGGGGTGACTATTCCAACACGCACCTGGGTCCTCCTTTATGAAATGCATTAAAAAACTAAAGAAGGAAAATCATATAACTACTTAGGTTGTGTTTGGTACCTTGTTGGATAAAACATTAGCAATATCTAATTTAAATCTGGGGGCACCACTGCTACGCGACAAGCGTAAAGAAATGACAAAACGTGAGGAGCTGCAACAAGCAGGGTCTACCCGAGAATGCAAGAACCGGGAAAACGCCGGTAACACGAACACACAGCATCTCTGCAGAACTAAGACGCGCAGTCGCGTACAACACTTAAAAAGCCGTCTTCGCTGACAAAACGGTCATTTTCACAGAAAATGAATGAAAATAAAAACAATGAAATGAAAAACAAAGAAAAAAGTGTTTAATTGCACTTCAACGGCATTACAATAACAGTAATACTTACTTAAGACGCCGCGTTAACATTGCTTAGAAATTAGTAACATAACCGTATATAATGTATATAGCGGGCCGTTTAATCAACCTGTCCCCATAAATTATGTAAAAGTATTACCTTAAGGACCTCCAGTAGGTCTCTTATTTGATTCGGTATCAATCATCACGTTCACTGCCTTTATCAGCTGGTCACACTGTGCGTTCACCCGCTCAGATATGATTGTGGCTTAAGTTTAAAAACAGGAAAGAACACTGAATAGAAGGTACCGATTTGGTTAAAAAAAGAAAAAAAAGTCTATACCACTACACTACAACCCATACGCTCCACTTTTCCAACTAGTACACACAACGCATGCATCAAATCAAAAGGATGCGCTTTGGGTGTTGGGAATTGTAGTTTTTAAAGTTTTTTTTTGTTTTTGTTTTTTTGTTTTACCACTCAACCTTCCAGTTCCAGTCCATCCAATCTTGATGCATTAAAATTGGATTTTTTTCCCCTTTGATTTACACAACCTACTGGACACTTTGAAGAGGCAGCAGATGTTTTATTGTGAAAAAACAGTTAATGAAAAATAAAAAAAACTTAAATGTCTTGGTTAGACAAGTATTCACCCCTCTGCATCAATACTTGGTAGAACCACCTTTGGCAGCAATTACAGCTGTGAGTCTTTTGGGGTAAGTCTCTGCCAGGTTTGCACATCTGGATCGTGCAATATTCACCCATTCTTCTTGGCAAAATTATTCAAGCTCTGTCTATTTGAATGAGGATCGTTGGTGGAGAGTAGTCTTCAAGTCTTGCCACAGATTCTCAATCGAATTCAAGTCCAGGCCTTGACTGGGCCACTCTAGGACATTTACTTTCTTGTTTTTAAGCCACTCCAGTGTTGCTTTGGCTGTGTGCTTGGGGTCATTGTCCTGCGGCGTGTGATTTTCACTAACTCTACTGTGCAGAATATATATATATTATGGGTAAATATCGGGACTTTCTACCTATGCATTTGCTAGGAAATCGGGACTGTCCCGACCATATAGGGACTGTTGGCATGTATGTGTTCGCACAAGCTCATTTTTAGTCGCATATGCAATCATTAGTCGCAGTATGTAGAGCCCTAAGTGTAATGCTGTTTGTTTGTTTTTTCAATTTAAAACCAAAAAGCCTGCAGGTGCTTTTTTTAAAATTAAAAATGTCTACTGGTGCCAGAATGTAATGTTGCTGGCGCTATATGAGCTACCTTGGCAACAAATTAGTTCAACCGCTGCTTAATGATCAGTGAATTGCTTCACCAAAACTAGGTAAGTGGTTGCCAATATATAGCCATTAATTGGAACCAATCAGTTAGTTTCCTCTGTTGTCGTGACTTACAGTCTCATTTAGGGACTAACGTTTGGTAACAAAGAGTCATGCAAACTTTAATCAAAAGTGGGCAAGCAGTTCTCAAGGTATAGCCATCAATATCTCGACCAATCAGGTGTCAGTATAGTAAAACAAATGATGTCACTGTAGGTGAGATACATAACACATTACATGAATGTGGAATGTCCATGCAAGGTTTAATGTAATTCAGATGAGGGTTCTTAAGATGTGGCCTTCACTGGGACAATAAAGCAGAGGTCAAAACATATACTGAACTACGTAACCATGAAAAAATACCAAAAAGTCTGAGCTGGGGTTATCAATCAATCAATCAATCTTTATTTTATATAGCACCTTTCATAGTGGACCACCATCACAAAGTGCTTTACAAGATGCAGTAACAACAAGAAAATCCATAATACATTAAAAAAGAGAAATTCATAATACATGATATACAGTAAAAAAATAAAAAACACACACATAACACATGAAATACAGTGGAAAGTGCATAATACATGATAGTGACATAATACATTAAATTGTAGCAGCACACAGCAGCCAATAGCACATATCAGGCTTAAAGAGCATGGAAACAAGATAGAACAGGTGGGTCGTGAGAGTTGATTTAAAGCGAGCGGCAGTGGGAGCATCATGCACCAATGCTGGAGAGAGTTCCAAAGAGTCAGAGCCATGAAGCTAAACAAGCGTTCTCCAAGTGTGGTGCACTTTCGCTTGGGGATAACAAGCAGGCCAGAGTCGGAGGACCTCAACTTGTAGGCAGGGACCTAGCGGGTCAGCAGGTTGAGGAGGTACTCGGGACCTGTGTGATGAAGAGCATTGTAGGTGAGCAGGAGAGTTTTGAAAATGAATTGAAAAGCCCATTGTCAGATGACTCCCCTGATGATAGACCTCACAATTATGTATCACTTGGCCAAAGTTTAGACAAGAGTTCTTGGCACCCATTCAAGCTGTTTCCATGGTGACCTCAAACAACCCCTGCTTTAGGTGGATGAGTCATATTCCTTCCAAAGTGCATGCTAGATGAAAAGAAGACTCAGTTCAACTGTTCAAATAAAACTGTCTTCTTCTTTTAGCAGTATTTTAGGATATTTCACACCAGTGAGGAATCACCACAGCCAGTGCCCAGGAAGTGATCTTATAAATCCACAGAAAAGGGATTGCTATGTAACAAGCTCTTATAAATATGAAATTGATTAGAGTAATTACATTTTGGGAGCTCCCAGAAGGAAGAGAATATATATGACCATTTGGTATGTTCATACACTAGCTTTAGGAGCCCTGGTTTAAATCAATTTTGCTTGGTCCCAATTAAAATATATTAGATATTAACTTAGTTTGGACACAACAGAGGTTTGATCATATCTCCATTTAACAAAATGAGCAGTTTCTATTCTGAAGCCCCCCTGGATATTGGGATTGTCAATGTGGTCAGGACTAAAGTGAACTGTCAAAGCATTGTGAGGAAGGTCACTGGTCTGGGTATAGCCTGTGGTATTGATCCTTCACCTGAATGACCCCCTCTACTGAGTATCCTGTTTTGTGTATATCATTTTCTGTGTCTGTTTGTTTTGAGTCCACAATGTTGTCACGCTGGTTGGGCTTCTTGACACAAGATTGTGCCTTCTGTGAAGAAAGTGATGTGTGTATTGTGACTGGTACATCATGAAAAAGCAGAATATAAAATATTTACCAAATACATTTTTTTTCAGCTATTATTTGCATTAATATGTGACTAGTTAATTGCTAATTTGACTCCATCAGTGGGTGAAAACACTTTGTTAGAACAGAACTAATCCGTGAATCAGATTGAAAGTGAAAAAAAGCACAGAATCCATGGAAGCCAATACAAGATTCTCCTGTGGCCCACAAAATTGACCAGATGTGTAACTTGAAGCTCATAACACAGATGGTCTCTTCAACTCCTGAAGTAATAGGTTATAGTAACCTATAGTAACCTTCAGAGTATGGCTGTTAAGTTGGGGCTGAAACTACCTCGGCATTAGAATTAAAATATACCTAATACTTTTATATCAGGGGTGTACACTGAGGCTCCTAACACCCACTCACACCCATATTATACAATTAAAACCACCTGAATTATTACCCCACCTCACAATTACATTATCTACCCCCTCTCATAGTACTGAGTTACTGTACATGCATGTAGTCAAGCTGACCTGAAACACATTTCTATGCATATTTCAAAATTCTGTATAGAAAAAAAAACACACACACACACTTTATGCGAAACACATTCAGTATTATTCATCCCCTGAAATTTGCAACAATAATAACATCACTGGTGTTATCTGGTATTGTTAGAGCCACCTTTTCTCAGGCATCAGGGAAATGAGTTCTTTGTGTACGTTTAAGACTGCTCAGGACATCACTTAGCAGGCTGTCATGTAGCAAGCTCTCATTTTTACCTGTTTCAAAAAATAATATTTTGAGATAAAACTATAAAGTTTAGTACAAGTCTACAGTATATGATTAAAGGATAAATGTGATTTTCTTTTTTTTTTAATGGAAATGAATTGGATCTAGCAGAACTGCTTTGTGAAACTAGCCCAGGTTGTTACTGTCCTTTACCGTTACATATTGACAACGTCAGCCGTCTTCCCAGTACAATGTTTTCAGTATAACAAAAAGCCTTGCTTGAACTACAGGGGAACTTGCTGATCACATGCAGGGCGAGTGCTTGTGTGCTTGCAGCTGAAACTACCTTTGCTGAAAGCTGAAAGTGTAAGGAACAGTTATCTCACGTCCTGTAAGCACATTTTAGTGCAACATTGACCTTAACTATCTCTGCGTTCAGTCGTCGGCATACTGTAAGTGTTGATTGACACTTTTTTGTTTTCACAATCTGCAGTAGTTGTCTTCAAGTTGCAACATATTCCAGGTCTTTGCTTTTAAACAACTTCATATTAATTTGCTGTATGCTACCAGTGGAAGACTGAGTGCCTGCCTTTGCCTAAGGTTACTATCCTCTTTACTTTCTGCTTGGTCTGTCTGTCCGCCCTGCCTATATTTACTTGCTGGGATTAGTTGTGAATTAATAAATGAATAACATTGCTTCACTTTGAATGTCCTAATGGTGCTCAATCAATAACAATAAAAGCACCTCATAAAAAAAAATCTCATTAAATGTTTGTCCTCAGTTTACAAACAACTGCTAACCTAGAAAACTGCTAGACCAGCACTTAATCAGTCCTGTGTTAGAATGAAAAGAATGTTGTCATACTGTATATCACTGTCACTCACATTGCTGAAGAACCTGTTTTTTCTTTTTGGGTGGTGACAGTCAAATGTTGAAAGCTAGCCAATAGTATGATCTGATTTCATGCTTAGCATACAGAATACAGTAAAAATCCTGTTTAACATTTCCACATTGCTGTGTTTAAGTGACTAATGGTTTGTATAAATGTTGATATGGAAACTGTTTAGTTGTGCAGCACTAATTCATTTGCATCCTCATTTGCATGGTGTTTTGTATGCATCTCTGTGATCTATCTCTGTCAACGTACGTCACACATTTACTACACCAGTACGGTCTTGGTAATATCGGAATATCAGTTGGATTAGTTTTACTTGTGCACGACTTCTGGTTGACTAGGCATATCAACGAAATATATTCAATATCCATTTCCCGGATTTGATTAAACCTTACATAATCATACAGTACACTTTTCTTATAAAACATTTATATTTAGCCGTTTATATATATATATATATATATATATATATATATATATATATATATATATATATATATATATATATATGTGTGTGTGTGTGTGTGATCAGGCAGGATGTGAGTCTTTTTCAAGTCCCGATTAACAATGTTTATTTGTATGTGTGTGTGTGTGTGTGTGTGTGTGTGTGTGTATATATATATATATATATATATATATATATATATATATATATATATATATATATATATATATATATATATAGGGGCTATTGCAGATAAACAAAACTGAAATGACTTGCCAAGACTATCACATCAACAGACATAATACGCAACCACCAACCATTAAATACGTCTATTCTTACGTTGTTACATAAACAAACATATCAAGAAAACAAACACTGTAATTTAAATTAAAGGCGATTATAGTGTGCTTTTCTTTTTAAGTCAGGGCGTGACCCGAGCATGCAAACCCTTTCTCAACCTGTTCCACCGGGACTCTTTGTTATGTCTCAATAGACTAAAGACATCCAGTTAAAGAGTCTTGGGGCCGGGGAGGAGCCAGAGTGTATTCCAGTGGGATGAGTTTCCTTCTATGATGTCACAACTGGCTAGGCTGGCGATTGTAGATTCAGCCAGGAGGAGAATCGAAGCAGTTTCGTTCGTTTCACGGACACAGTCAGCTTGTTTTTATTTTATTTTATTTATTTATTTTTTTAATTTTTTTTTTTTTTTGGGGGGGGGGGGGGGGTTGTTTGTTTTTAAATAAAACAACCCAAACGTTTAATTGCCACACATCATTGTGGACATGGAAGACAAACCTGCTTTATACTACAACCCGTCCGTAGGAAAGGCGGTGCGAGTCGCATACAAGTAGTTGATTTTCAAAAAACGGGACAGAAAAGTTTGGATTAAAGCGGAGGAAAAGGAGCAGGCCTCGACGCACCACTGCAACAGGTCTCTACCCAAAAACAAACAAAAACAAAAAACAAAAAAAAACAGGTTCTGTACAGAAGGGGCTGAAAATAAATATATATAAAAAAAGTTTAACATTCTACAAAATTGTAATTCGAAATTAAAGAATTTTAAATATATCGTATTCAACTGAAGAGGAATTAAGTTTAAATGCGTTACGGAACTAAAATGATGCCGGTAAGTTTTGATGTTAAATATAATAAATTGTGGCAAATATAAAACTACATTTACTTAGTTATAATTATGCGTGTTTGTGTACAGTGTGTAATATGCATGTGCATACAGTATATTCCACTATATAAGTTTCTTCAAAACGAATAAACGACTGATATATATAACATATATATATATATATATATATATATATATATATATATATATATATAAAATATATATATCAAAAAGTTTAGTGACAGTTGTGCAGTACTGTACGGGCTACATCTCCATCACATAGAGCATAGTATGTAGAGGTAGTGAGTATTGCGTAAAGGCCATATATTGTTTTAACAAAAATCTAAATTAATTGTTTTAAAAAATACCTGTAGTAAATATTTGTAGATCTAGGTCTAAATGTTATTTTTCATCTACAATAAAATGTCCGTAACTATTCGGATACAAAAATAACTCTGTCATGGTGTTTTCGTGACTGAGATGTCTTTGTTCGTCAGTATGATAAATGTAACATTTTGCGGAATTTAGGGTAAATTAATTAAAGGGCACATTACACGGTTTTCCATGGTCCATAGAACACATCCTTAATTAAAGGGCATATTTCACGGTTCTCCATGGTCCATTTAACAAGTCCATACATTAAAAAATTCTATCTGAAGTAGTGAGTGTGTGTGTACCCTAGACGTCAGTAAGTGTGTTTTTTTATTTTATTTTTGTATTGATATTTTGTATATCTGTGTCCTTCAGCCTTGACTCCCTAGAAAGTGCGCTAATATTGCTAAATAACTGAATTCAGTTCTACGCCCTTATTACATTATAGCCCGGCGAATGATCTGGGGTTGTTCGGCGTAATGTGGATGAGTTAATCTGTCTGACCTTGGTTTCCCATGTACACCTCATTTATGTCTGGGTTGTGAACAGTGTGAGGACATAACGGTTGTGGAAACTGATCAATATTCAGCAGATGGATGTCGGTTGCATCAACTACAAACGCATCACATGCAGTACTGTATGTGGTCCAAAGGACAATAAGAATCAGTTTGCGTGTCTGTGCAATATCATCGTTAGTGTTAGTCTCCTTACAAAAAAACATTTCGCAGTATTGCTACAATATACTGCAGCCCTAGAAGGTAGTGTCAAAAATACTGACTTTTTATGTGGTGTTTTTTTTATTTATTTCTGCAATGGTAGCAAAGTAAACTAGAAGCTATTTTTCTACAAGCAGGTTAATAACACTACTGTAGTTCTCATTAGTGTATTGTTTGTTACTGTGTGGTAGATTTGGTGGTAGTATTGTTTTTCGGGGATTGGATTACTTTTCCACCAGCTGAGTGACCCTCTGCTTTTGAAATTGTAGGGTGTTCTTTAGCCAGTCATATCTTGTTAGAAACTCAGCAAGCAGCAGTCTCTGAGACTAACTACTTGTTTGAAACATATATTGTCCATTATTTGTGATCTAAAAGCCCAGATACATTTTTACATTTTGGAAACTGGTTTTAAATCTCAAGTAACCGTCTGGTGCATTTGGTGGTAGCCTATACCTCGTTCAGGGATTGAGGTTACGTTTCTACTAGCCTAAGGAGGCAGACAGACATGCTCAAGGAACAAACTGTTGTATGTGGTGCATTGCACACAGTCAGTGGAAAACACTTAAATAATTAAGACAGTGTTACTTGTGTGCCAAAAGTGATATGCCTGGTTCATTACTGGGGTGTTAATTGGGACCAGAGATGAAAAAAAGTAATAATATTCCTGTTTAACAGCCTGTCACAAATCCTGACTATTTACAGTAATTAGGATTTCTTATCCACAAGCAGTGTCAAAGGTATCATCATTAGGGTCTGTCTCTTATTACTACAAATTTCCTTCTGTCTGGAGACAGGTAATGCACAGACTTCTGTTATGTAACCTGGCTTTTTTTTTCTCCCTGGTACAATAATTACATATTACAACAAGGGCATTTCTGTATTATATGGATCACATTCACCAATCCTTATAAAGCAATAAAAGCTATTTTGTTCCCAATTGGCAAATGCAGAATTGCATGTTAGAAAATAAAAACAAACAGCATGTAATGTCTTGATTGACAGTGAGTGTATTTATCTTGTAGCGATTCTGATTTTTATTTATTTATTAACACTTGTGCAACTTCACACAAATGAAGTGGGCTGATCTGGTGTATTGTAATACTTAACAAAAAAAAAAAAAAAAAAAAAAAAAAAAAAAAACACTACCAGAGCTTCAGGTTTCCATAATACATTTTATGGTACTGTTTTTGCAAATTACTGGTTTCAGCTGTTTGATGTACTAATATAAGATATTTTAACTTCTAAAGAGCAGAATTTACCAAAGTGCCTCAGTAAATATTTCATTTCGGGAAAGCACTGGCCCTATTGAGTTCTGATTTAAGAAAATAGCCTTGATTAGTTGATTTATCATTTTACACTTTAAAAAATTTATTAATGACATAGAAACTAGGCTATATTGTGTAAAAATGTGTTTTTTTTATGTTTGTTTCACATTGTTTGTGTTGCACATGCCAATCAATTGCATTTCAATTGTATATTTTAAGAAACATTTGGGTTATAGTTGGTACTCAGTTGGTGTTTCTGTAAGTAACATGTGAAAGTAACTAGTTGCTAAAATTGGTTAGCTCTTTAGTTATACCTTTAGTTCTGTAATTTTACATGTTCTTTCAATCGGGTTACCCTGCTTACCTTCCTATGGTAGCTTGCGGTAAAGCCAAACAGCACAACATTGGTTTTATGTGTTCACTTTGCTTTGCAAATACAGCTGTGTTCCACCAGACAACAAAAAAAAACAAAACGTAAGCCGTTTTTCCATCGGCTGTTAAACTGATTGCGCTCTTGTTATATAAATCCCTTGTGTCCCAGTCTTCCTCCACCAGTCCTGTAACCCATTCCCTTGATTATTGAATGGATCTCTCTGTAGGACTGGGCAGTGTTTATTTTAGGTAACACTGTAAAAGGGTAAGTAATGTACCTCTTCCAGGGTCCACATTTATAAGACCTGTTCTCTCAAAGGATTATGCTAGATTTGAAGTGCAATTACAGCTTCACATAATCAATCTTATAAACAGCTCAAACCCTCTTTGCTTTTATACTTTGGATTGTGTCCCATATAGGGCCGACCGCCCGAGGCCCTTTTACAGTACTAGCAAGGGTGGAATTAAAATGAGCTGCTTTCTGAGCAGTGCTCTTGGAACAACACCTATTTTATATATAGGGATGACCCCAGTTTTTCTGTAATACATGTGACTCATATTTTGGGGTGAAACTTAAGAAACTAGTAGAAAAATGTTTTAAGTAACACATTTTTATTCTAACAGTGGTGTGGTGGTATTTGCATTTTTTTGGAGACCGTGCTGTGAATTAAGTATAGAATTTTCTTGGAGTCCTTTCAGTTTTTTATTTTTTTGTCAAAATGTGAACACATTATTACGACTGGCTTGTGGGTATCCATTTGAAGCCTTGTTTTCCATCAATGTCTTATGAGACATGCTGTCACTGATCTGTTATAAATTTGTCTGATCTTAAGAGCCATGGGGTGCCTGGCCCAGAAAAATCACACGTGCCAATGGTACTGCATTTGCGCCTCTGTAGATAGATGTGGGCCAAGTACAAGTTTTACACTAGTTGTAGAAGCTACTGGTTACTTATGACTGCTTTTAGTGTTTTTCTTGGAAGTAATCTCTCTCTCTCTCTCTCTCTCTATGTATGTATGTATGTGTGTGTATGTATGTGTATGTGTATATATATATATATATATATATATATATATATATATATATATATATATATATATATATATATATATATATATATATATATGTTATATTCACACACACACACACACACACACACACACAAAGATGGTGCACATTAATTACTGTACAAATGCACAGTCAGTATGTGGTCAGGAACCTCCCACATGTAGATGCAATTTATTATATATTGCTAGTAACTGTTTTGTTGCATTAATGTTGATCAACGCCAAGACCAGAATGTAATGTAATTCACAACAGTTCTTTCTGATGGCCCAGAGGTGAAGGCCACATCAAGATCAATGACATTAAGCACCGCAGTTCCACCCAGTCTATTATTTATTGAAAAGAGGGCCACAACAAATAATGCCCTTTCCAAAATTAGCAAAGTTGTTGTGGTTTCAGTAAGTCGCATGAGACCAAGGATAGTCAGGTTGTGGTTGTTCCATATGGAGCTATTGTATTATACAGTGATGTAAAAGGTTGGGCACTCCCCTGAGAGTAGGTGTATTCAATGATTGTATACATTTCCAGCTTCCTGTTGCAGCTATGGTTACCAGCGATTTGTTTTCTGATTCTATAAACAATTAAACCACTAGCAGCTGATCTCTAACTAGGCGGGTCCTTCTCAGAAATTGTTACCAACACTTGGTGCTCCTTGTACAGTACGGAGTCCTCACCCTACTTTCAGGTTTACCTGCAGTTTGCTGTAAGGGTGTTGGAGTGGAGGGAAAACTTGGTAGAGCAGAAAAGAGAGTACATCTCCGTAGGTATTGTATGGGTTTAACGTCTAACTTTTTCTAAAATGCAGCTGTCTTTTGTACCACAGTACATGTGTTATTGTAGCAACAGTTTCTAAACCCTAACTGAATTAAAATGAAAGACTAATATGATAGTGCTTCAAATGTTATTATCTGGATTGCACTGGTTTACACTGTGGGTTACTCTGTTTTTGTCAGCATGCAGATGAGGTTGCTGTTAGTCAGAAATAACATTAAATGAACTTTTACAGCATGGCTATCGGTAGCACATTTTAGTGTGCTTTGAAACTATAATCCGAATGGGACAACAGTAGTAGCATGATAACATTGAACCTCTTTGAAGCAGTAGCTTTTCAGTCCTTTCTATCTCCTGGTTACACACCCTCACTGCAAAGGTGCCCATCCTAACTTAATTATACTGAACCTGTGTGGCTGTTTTACTGTTTAGTGCTTTGGCAACCATATAAAAGCATAAATGGAATTCCTGACAACTATCTGTGTGTTTTTGTTTTTTTTGGTTTGTCTGCAGTGGATAAGTAGAATAGAGACGGAGACCTTCCTGTGTTTCTGTTCAGCTCTGTGTGTGTATGAAATGGACAGTTCGCACGGGACTAAATTTCACAGTTGTCGGTGATAAATTCTGAAACCTGTTTATGTAGTGATTTTTAGTCATGTGCGAATTGGGCTTTAGATTGCACATAGTTATGGTACCCCTGGTGGTCCCTGCTGGAAACACTGGTACTTGAGATGATAAGCTTCAAAACCACTGGTTTAAAGGCGGTAGGACAAACAAGAAAATTCCTGATTTGAGTTATTTTTTTCCTTTTCCTGTAATGCTGCTAGTGTTAGCTGAGGCCATAGAGTGCTTAGGCTGGCAGCGAATCAAACAGCTCACGGGTCAGAGCTTACATTGGTTGGGACAGGGGTTTACTGTGTCACAGGGGGCTGACATTTTTTTCTCTATCCCACGTTGTTGAATAATTAATTTTTCTTTTTTGGGGGGGGGGGGGGGATCAAACCCCTAAAACCACCCCCAAGCTATGCCACTGGACCAAGAATGCTGAAGATTTGCATTATTAGAAAGAAAAGAAAATAGCTTTCTTCTGAATCTTGATGGGTACTGTACAGTTGTATGGCACTTTATGTTTTAACAGTATTCAATTGGTGTGACTGGCTATAGTTTTTGGAATCCCCTTTTCCCTTAGTATTGTAACAGGCCACAATAGCCTGGCCTTTTGTTACTGAAATAGCGCTCAGAACATTACAGCAAGAAGCTTACTATTTCCTGCAGTTGTACTTAAAAAATTTAAACAAAATTTTATATATATATACACACACACACACACACACACACACAGAGTGTACAAAACATCAGGAACACCTGCTCTTTCCATGAAATAGACTGACGAGGTGAATCCAGGTAAAAGCTGTGAACCCTTATTGATGTAACCTGTTAAAT
Source organism: Polyodon spathula (assembly GCF_017654505.1). NCBI lineage: Eukaryota > Metazoa > Chordata > Actinopteri > Acipenseriformes > Polyodontidae > Polyodon > Polyodon spathula. Next base: position 9,326,240 of record NC_054539.1, on the reverse strand, counting down.
CCATTTCAATCAGTGTAGATGAAGGGGAGACAGGTTGAAGAAGGATTTTTAAGCCTTGACACAATTGAGACATGGATTGTGTAAGTGTGCCATTCAGAGGCTAAATGGGCAAGACAAAAGATTTAAGTACCTTTGAACGGGGTATGGTAGTAGGTGCCAGGTGCGTCGGTTTGAGTGTGTCAAGATCTGTAGTGTTGCTGGGTTTTTCATGCTCAGCAGTTTCCCGTGTGTATCAAGGATGGTCCACCACCCAAAGGACATCCAGCTAACGGCAGGCCAGCGGTCGAAAATGGCTCATTGATGAAAGAGGCCAAAGTAGGCTGACACGAATTGTACAGAGCATGTCAACATTGCAGGCTGGTGAATGGTGTGGGGTGTGTTTTCATGGCACACATGGGGCCCCTTGATAAAAGTGGAGCAATGTTTGAATGCTACAGGATATCTGAACATCATTGCCAGTCAGGTGCATCCCTTCATGGCAGCAGTGTATCCATCTGCTAATGGATTTTTTCAGCAGGATAATGCCCCATGCCACAAGGCTAGGATTGTCCAGGAATGGTTCCACGAACATGACAGTGAATTCAGCTTACTGCAGTGGCCTGCCCAGTCACCAGATCTCAGTCCAACGAACTATTCAGAGTAGAGATCCACTACCAGCCAACTTGACACAACTGTGGGAAGCATTGGAGTCGACATGGGCCGGCATCTCTGTGGAATGCTTTCGACACCTTGTAGAGTCCATGTCCTGACAAATTGAGGCTTGTCTGAGGGTAAAAGGGGGTGCTACTCAATATTAGGAAGGTGTTCCTAATATTTTGTACACTCTGTGTGTAATATATAATATAAAAGCAAGCACACCAGTGGCATGTTACATCTGTATCAAGAGGGCTGTACCCTCACCCACTCATTTCTCTTTGTGAAAACTCTTTGAGTTGCACTAGCTCCCTTGGTAAAATTTATGTCTGACTAGGAGTATGATTACAAGTTTGCCAAGAATTTTATTTTTTAGACGAATAGGTTTTAGCCCTTTTATCTGTGTCCTGACCTCTAATGAACATTGGTGACAGTGGTTACTGAGAGGAAGGAAATGCTTTAGTCAAATGTGGTGATTTTTAGATTTGCAGAGTAGCACAAAATTCAACCGAAAACCATGGCAGAGAGCCACAGAGAACCAGGGCATGCTTATTTAATCCCCCTGTTTCAAAGAGCTGGGAGGATTTCTTTGGGAGCAAGGGTGGGGAGATAGAAGCAGCTGGACCGTAGAGGATTGGTCATGAAATTGTATGAAATCTGGTTCTAGCAAGTCATTGAGCAGGCCTAACAAGACAACACATTTACATGGTTGTGACATTTTCTTTCAGACCAGAACCTTAAACCTGACAGAATAGTGGTCAAGTGTTCTGTCTCTTCAGTCTACAGTAAATTGAGCACCCGTGTGGGGAGCCTAAAATGTCTAGTCGGTTACTGGCACCACCACTGTTTCAACTGTTCATGTTTGAGATGCTGACTTTTGTATTTTCAGTGTCATGGAAACTCCTCTTACAAAATGTAAACCAACATGTGTTTTTTTCCAGTGCTGATTTTGCACTGAAACAGTGCTATGAAATTCCCATTCACACATTCTTGGGCCATGTCTGAGCTGTTGCTGGGCACATTGCTTTGTATTTTGTTAGCTGTTATGCGCACATGTTTGCCTTGCTCACCACTTCCAAAAAAATTAAGATGCAAGTAACACATGAAAATATATTTACAGCTCAATACACACTACTGACTAATCCACTTTAAAACATGAAATACATCAATTGACCTGATTTATATTGTACAAGTGAGTCTGTGATTCACTTTTGTATCCATTGAGGTACAAATACACATCCACTCGACTGTTCATAAAAAACTCTTGTCCTGGGGCTTAGTTACCTTGCTAAGGAAATTAGGCACATCTGTCAAATCCAAGGGGAGATTGGAAAGAAGTGCAGTTTTGAGTTTCTAAAAGTCAAAAGGTCAGAAAAAAAAACTAATGTAATTTTTTATTTTCCCATCAGTGTGCTGTTCCACCTTGCCTCTTGGAGAATTAATCTTTACTTGGGTTGCATGCAGTTAGAACATGTTTCAGGGCAACATTCAATGTGCAGCACGTACGGTATTGAACATAGCTATTAGTCTTAGTTATCCAGCTTTTGGATTAATAGGACTGTGTGGTCAGCTTGAAATACATTCATGCAGTAATGAAAAATTCCTACAGTACCTTTTAACATGTAACTGTTTTTTAGGCACACTTAAAAGTATCTTTGAGGTCCCATTTTTCTACAGTGGCTGGGCAACAGGTTGATTGGCTGCCACACACAGGCACTGAGATTCAGGGGATTCTTTCTCTTGCAAATACAGCCTCAGCTGTACGTTTTATTTAAGGCTTTAATGTGACTGTACTGTGCAGTAGGTCTCTTCAAGACTTGATTAGATGTTAGTCAACTGTTATAAGTTCAACTGAGTAGGTTTTCTCAAGCAGAAAGTATCATCGCGGTGCAGCCAGCCAATCAAGAAGGCATTAGTGTTGCCATGGGAGTTGACCAGCAATGGCAGTCAGCCTCACTTCTCTACTCATGTAGTGGCTTTAAACAAGCCCCACCCCCTCCCACTGACAGAATCTGGTTGATGTTCAAAGCAGCATGAATTCAAAACCTATTCAGAAGAATTGCATGAATTGAATTTTCAGAGCGGTGTTGAAACTAATAGTGTGTGTGTGTGTGATATATATATATATATATATATATATATATATATATATATATATATATATATATATATATATATACACACACATATATATATAGGTGTACAAATATGTTCAGAAAACATTTGAATGTATTTTAATTTCAAATGATGTATGTTAAATCAGTTATTCCTAAAATGTTTTTTTGTTTCTTGAACATTCTGGTCTGGGTGGTTCTTTAATTTCCTAAGGGGATGGGGTTAAATTGCTGTATTGAAGGGCTGCCTAAATAACCATGTTGAAAAGAAATGAAATGTGCAGTCTCAGATAGCAGCTCAGGAGACCAGCAGAGAAAAAAGAATAATGGAAGGGGCAATTAACTAGAGGGACTATATTGCTCTAGAAGCTTAAAAAGGAGGTCGAATTACTCGAATGCGATTCAGCAGCAGCCAGAAGTTGGTTTTGACTGAGGCTACTGACTGATCATTTGAGTAGATGTGAAGGATCTCATTTATAGCGTGTGGATTGCACTGCCAGCCTGCATTAGAGCCAAACCTGCCCCAGCTGGTCTTCAACTCCAGAGAAATTGGTCAAGACACTTTTTCCCAGTTGGAGGCTGTTAAAACCTTAGAGATTGGAATATGTGGTGCCTATGCTATGTCTTAAATTTGCTCTGCATAAATTGTCAGAAGTCAACTTGATTTTCCGTGGTTGAATTAGTTTGTTGTCCAGTATGTCATGTGGTGATCTTGATGGGCTGTGATCTTGCAGTTCAGTTTGATGCACAAACATAACTAGAGCGTATTAAAAAAAAAACAAAAAAAAACCTGGGTGTCCTTCCTTAAGAAAGAAACTGCAAGACTAGTATTCTGTATTAACAGTAATGATTGCTTTTCTCTCTTTGTTTTACAGATGTTTTTGACAGTGTATCTCAGTAACAATGATCAGCATTTTACAGAGGTGCCCATTACTCCTGAGACCACCTGCCATGATGTGGTGGAGCTGTGCAAGGAGCCTGGAGAAACAGAGTGCCACCTGGCAGAAATGTGGCGGGGTTCAGGTAACAATTCTCCCTGTCTTAAACTTCATTTGAAGCTATACAGTGCTTTTTTTTTTTTTTTTCTTTTCACCCTAGGTGGCCAAACTGCAATGCAGCATGTAACTAACATGTGGGTCTTGTTATACTCTGGTTTTAAATTAGAGTATGTTGAAATTAGGCATTAAGTCTGTGGCTGAGCTGGGATTGAAACCTAGTCAAAGTAGCTGGTTAGGTTGAATGGAAGCTATATGAAGAGTAAGAATTCTAGGAGCTGTATACACTGTAAATCCTATTAAGAAATTATATATATAATTTTGGCACTGGAAGTGGCATGACAAGCTTTTGAATACTTAGAAATAATGCCGATGAGCAGGTCTAGTTTCATGCTCAGCTGCAGCATGAAGCTTTATAAATGCATGATTTTCAGGATCTGAGTTAACACTGGTGGAATTAAACCCTGTGTGTTATCAGATCTGTCCCCCTTGTTCCAATTGCACTGCTGTTTTTATCCCAGCATAAATAAACAAGAAGTCTAAAGTTCATCAAAGCTGATGCTGGCAGGCCAACATTTTTTCCTTGAAGTTCTAATTAGGGCCATCCTATTTTGTTTGCTTCATCAAGCTAATTCGTTTTAGCATTTTGCTGCTGGCACCACTGATATTTATGTGTTCAGTTGCAACTTCATGAGTCTCTATTACAGTGGATTATGAATCAAACTTATTTTTAACTCGGAGAATTGTGTGGGAAGCTTTTTTTTTTTTTTTTGCAATAGACAGAATAAAACTAATGTAATTTATCTTCCATTTTGTTGTTGGTGACTAACTCCCAGATCCTTTAAGGAAAGCTGTAACTTAATAGAAAATGGTATCAATTACAGATTTAATAAACTTAATTTGGTAAGGTCATTGAAAATTGGGTTGATTTTGCTGTAAGAATTCCTTATCTAAGGTCAGGACTGCCCTGTACCACATGAGACAGCAGGTAGAGATCCTATCTGCTTTGTGAAAGTTGAAAGATTTTTTGTGAAGTGTAGTGAGGTATGAGTTAAGCACATTGCCCTGCCCGTTGTCTTTTTTTTAATGGAATACTTTTCTCTTGAGTGGTTGATCAGAGTAACGCAGGCAATTATTTAAAAATGTTTTATTATAGATTTGAACCCTTCAGACCTTTAGGTCATGTTACATGAATAGCTTATTCACATGTTTAATTTATACCTGTTTGTTTGATTGATTGCTTTTTTTTTCCGCACTTCTCTGCAGAGCGAGCCATAGCAGATAATGAGCGAATGCTTGATGTTGTCCAGCACTGGGGGAACCAGAGAACCGAAGTGAGATTCTTCCTTCGGCATGACCAGCCACCCAGCAGAGAATCGGGTAAGGGTGGCAACAGAGGGTCATTCCGTCCCATAGGAGGGGAAATAGAATTCTTTACTCCTCTCCAGATTATCAAGTTAAACATTGACTTAGAGTACTTATTTGGTGATGCAGTTGCAGTAATAAAAACCATGAGTCATGCATTTGCTTTATGCAATACATGGCCTACATCTCACTCCTTATCTCTTTCCCAATGCAGGTATTGTGTGACCTGCAATGTTTGTTTACACAAAGTAGCCCATCATTCATTCTTTCAGTGGTTTCATCAGTTACTACACTGCAGCTTTCTGCATCAGTGCTGTTAAGTAGATATAACTGGAAAGTCAGCAGACCTTTTTAATTTAGATGTATATTGTTGAGTGTAAAAAAAATAGTGGTCAGTGGAGACAGCTTTAAATCTTAACAGTCCATTTATTCAGCGCTTGTCAGGCTTGTCGGTCCAAATTTATTTTACACGCACTGTTTAATTTTTTTTTTTTTCCCCCAAGAGTAAAACGGGTTTAAAAGGCAAAAGAACACTCCATCTCCAGCCAAGCCCCACCCCTTGTTCACTGTATTATTCACATAACTCTTCATAGACATGCATACTGATAAATCCTCACCTGATCACTCGTTTTATCACCAAACTTCTCAGTAATACAGTCCAAGTCATTATTTTATTAACATCTCTGTAACATCTCAAAAAGCTCTGTAAATGTCTGATATTCTTTGAGCACTGTATGCAGTAGCAGCTATCTCCTTTGTTTATGTCTGTGTTATCTCTGTGGTGCATGGGTCTGTCAGATACACCCTTTATTTTTACGGCTTAATTCGGCTCCTGTCTGTCTCACTTGGCCATTGAAAGGTTTTCTCTGCTTTTTCTGGAGAAAAAACGACTAGAGACCTGTGCTTTACGTGTTTGATGTCAGGCAGGGTCATAGGACCGCAAAGGGTTAAATGTGTCATCTTGGATTGCACAGACACACAGCCGTGCTGTCTTTTCTTTACAGTAAAGATTGTATGCTCATTTTGCTCCATCCAAGCTGATTATCATCCTCTGTTCTTAGCTGTGGTTTTGAGCTGTCTGCACATCACCGGAATTCCACCTGTTTGAAGGGTGTCCTCGGCTCACCACGCTCCACCGACCCCTGTAGTCTAGCCGTGTACCTGTAGGCTTGCCTGTAAGCTGCCCAGAGCTGCGTTGTCCTCCGATGCTGTAGCTCTGAGGTGGCTGCATGGTGGGTCTGTAGTGTTAAAAGAAGCAGTCAGCTGTCTGCGCGCGCTTCAGAGGACGGCGTGTGTTCGTCTTCACCGCTCCCGAGTCAGCGTGGGTGGTAACAGTGGGCTGGGCCTAAAAATAATTGGCTAGTCTAAAATGATAAACAATTGACGACTACTAAATTAAATTAATTTAATAAATAAATAAAAAGAAAAATAATCAAACCTGTCCAGGAGGGATACGTCGTATAATACCCTGGTGTTAACACATACGCATTATTCATGTAATTTATATTATATTATTTTACATTTACCTTTCATTCAGAGAAGTTCAAAGCGCCTCGAGACCAGGTTCAGTGTGAGTACATGTTGTGTGATACAGGGACAGTCTTAAACGGTTAAAATATAGTTCACAGATAAAACTAATTTATTAGTAAAATAGTTTGTCTGTTCCATACAAAGCGAGTGTTTTGCTTATCAAAGCTTACTGTGTCTCACATTGTGAGATAAAAATGATCTCTGTAGTTGACTCGTACTCAATTATTGATGTCACCAATGGAAAGATTTAGACAAAGTGATGAGTACAAAACTGCAAGTGTTTTCCTCGGCAAGGATGGAAATATGTAAGACTTATACCACAAAGTGCTTTATTGATCCTGAATATTCTTAATTTTCAGATGGGTTCAATCCCATATGACGTTGTCCTGTTACGAGATGAAAGTATGACTATAGCCCTTTAATTGTCAATACCTTACACACCCTCATTTACTGGCTTCCAGACAAATGAGAGGAACCGTGTTACACACTACTGTGTCAAGGTAACACATCCGCTCCACTTTTTGCTACATTAAATTTCAGATTTTTACATCAATGGGAAAATAACAAAGGCCAGTAGATTTCCATCTGCTGGAGAAACTCTGTGAAGACTATTGTTTTTTGTTTCCTCAATTTAAGGGGACAATCAGTGGTGAATTTCTTCATTTCTATCCAGCTTGAACTCCTAGTGTTGTGTGAAATTTTAGTCTCATCTGTTGGCATCTCTGTTTGGGATTCAGATATTCAACCCTGTGGCTAACAAGCCTTTCCTGTGTTTACTTATATGAATGGTTGGCTGCTAATCTGTTCTAGCTGATCAAGAATTTGTCCCATCGTTACATAATTATAAGAATTTGGCAGATTTTAGGAATGGCTTGGAGAGAGACCTTACAGAATGGTGCCTTGAGTTTCTTTACTGAAACTTTTTCTGTTCCTAGTCCCTCACATGTACTATAGTTATGAAATTAACTAAATACATTTATTTTATTTTTTTCCCCCTGGAGCTTTGTTCATAACTAATTGGGTGCAATTACTAAACCTTTCTGTCTTAAACTACATTTTAGTTATTTCAAACGCACTTCAGAACAGTTGTGAGAATGTGAACCAGTCCTCTAAATTTGTGTTTGTTTATACTGATCTAACAGTAAAGTCAGGATATTGATTCTACAGGTGTGGGAATGGGTTGAAGTCCAGTTATGGCTGGGAGGGAAGTAAACACATCCCATTTGCTGCGTATGCTTGTTGTTTTTCAGATCCTGTTTTTGCAGTTCTGGTTTCATTTAGTCTGTTACTTTTCAAGAATCATTGAATTCCTATAACAAAAAATACAACTGTTTAACATGAAATTATTTTCTATGAAATAGGGGGACCCAGACCCCAGGATCAGACTGTCAAGAAGAATGGCGTGAAAGGTCCTGTAGACAGAAGGATGGAAAATGGGGTGAGTTACTGTACTGTATGTTAAGAGCAAATGGAGGCCTTTGGTTCCTTTGAAGACACAATCCTAAACTAACTGGAATGTCTGGTGTGGCAGAATGGGTAGGGTGGAAGGCATTTTTCTGTTTCGATGTTTTCATTTTGGAATGGGAGGTTTAAAAAAAAAAAATAAAAATAAAAAACACAAAAGATAAACACAATCCTAACAGTGATTAAACTTTTAACATTTGTATTCCTATATTTTCAAGCCAGCTTTTAAAGCCCTCTGTAACCAAGATTATGTATGTATGTGTGTATATATATATATATATATATATATATATATATATATATATATATATATATATATATATAATTATTATTTTTTTAAATAGTAGTTTGTCTCATGCAGTACTTACACCACTTATTAGCCTATTTTCATTATCACAAGTCTATTCTGCTATAGATCAGCAGAATAATTTAATTTTGACTAGTGGTGCTAACTTATCCTGCCACCACACTAGATTCACTTCTTATATAGTTGCTACCAACACTCCACGTGCCCCCCTCATAGTCCTATTCTGTTGCTCTGAGAATCGGGTTAGGTATGTAGATATAAGAACTCTGCCTTAAGTTCCTTTGTTTGTTTTGCAGGTGGGAGTTCCCCGGATGGACATGACTTTGTCTGAACTGCAGGAGATGGCAACAAGGCAGCAACAGGAAATTGATGCTCAGCAGCAGCTACTAGCTTCCAAGGTACGGGTCCAAATGCTTTGTATTATATTGAAAATGAATGCCATGACTGCTGAAACGCCATTTATACTTAATATGTACCTGCAAGCTGGCGACATTGTACCACTAGCTTCTCTGGAAAGCAAACAATACCCCTGGTTAATAATTAGAACATGGCACTATGAAGAACATGAAGTCTGATTTTAATAATCCCTACTGGTAAAAGTTCCCTACTGGTTCCTGTATCAAGAAATTAGCTATCTGTTAGAATACCATTCATATTAATAGGATATACAAAATGTTCCCTATTTAACATTACACACTATTTTGTTAATATATTATGAACTGTCTTCTGCATACCTCAAAGCAATATACCTCTATGCATGTAAAACTTCCCTTTTATCCAGGGGTTCACATGATTGCTTTAAGTACAATATAGACCTGTTAATTATTTGACTAGTCTACTGCAACAGTAAGAAATTATTAAAAATAAAAGCTGTTTACAAGTACAGTTACGGTATAATAATTAAATGACCTGGATCTCCATCCAAGTCATTTAATTAGAGTTCTAATTATTTGCCCATGAAAACTGGAGTGGAGTGGCTTTTAAAGTCTAATCCAAGGCTTCTCAAACCCAGTCCTTGCCCCCCAACATGTTGTCTGGTTTTCATTCCATCTGAGCTCAGTTACTTGACTAAACCCGTAATTGAACTAATAATTTGCTTAATTTGTTATTTTTTAATTGTACTCGGCTCCTAAAAAGTCGCAAATTTCAAGTTCTTTATAAATTGTTGTAGTTAGCTTGAAATCTCCCACTTTAAGAGCTAAGGATAATTAAAAAGTTCAATTTAAGCAAACATATTTATTAAATATTAAAAGGGTTTAGTTATGTAATTGAGAGCTCAGTTGGAATGAAAACCAGAAGACAGTGGGGTCCCAAGGAAGCCCTGGTCTAAACTATGCTGTGTGTGTCTACAGGAGCAGCGTCTGCGCTACCTCAAGATGCACGATCAGAGGCAGCAGCAGCAGGCGTCCGAGCAGGAGAAGCTCCAGAGACTGCGGGAAATTGCAGAGAACCAGGAGGCCAAGCTCAAGAAAGTACGAGCGCTAAAGGGACATGTGGAGCAGAAGCGTCTCAGCAATGGCAAACTTGGTGAGCCACGTTCTGTGCAGCAACACGTCGAGGGTTTAGAATGGTATCTCCTAACCCTGATTTAATCTCAATCCTTGTCCTGAAACAGGATGATCCATTTGGGCTGAAAAACCTGTGTGAAAATATTCAAGAAGATACTCCTCATTTTGCAAAGCCCAATTATTTTTTTATTTCAACCCGGCTCACCACTGCCACCCCCGCTCAGACTTGGGAGAGACAAAGCCGTCCGCTTCTTTTCACTCTGCAGGCCTGCCATGTAGCCACCTCAGAGCTACAGCATTGAAGGACCACGCAGCTCTGGACAACTTGCTTGCAGGCGCCCGGCCAGTCTACAGGGGTCGCTGGTGGGTGGTGAGCAGAGGACATCCTGGCTGACCTAAGCCCTCCCCACCCGGGTGGCGCTCGGCTAATTGTCCATGGTTGGCGGTGGAATAGCCTGGACTCAAATCGGCAATCTCCAGGCAATAGGGCACATACTGCACTCCACATGGAGTGCCTCTACCGGGTGCGCCACTCGGGAGCCCCCCAAGATCTTAATTTTAATCAAATTGTAAAAAATATTTTTAAAAGAGCATGTTTTATAGTTCTATCTGTAATCTGAAAATCAGTATTGGCATAAATCTAAGGAAGATTAGTAAAACCATCTTTGCTGTCTTGTGTTCAATCATTCATTTTTTTTTAATCAAATTAAATAGCATATTTTTGCAGGTTTGTCAAAAGTTTAGAAGTCACTGCCTTAAGTACATTTGATAAACAATATAAAGATTTTTATTAAATATGTGACTCTATACTGAATCGGGGAACATTGGAATAAAGTAATAGCTTTTTACAATCTCAACAAAATGACAGAATTTTTTTTTTTCTCTGCCTCTATCCCATTTACCATGATATCGGTTCTGGTTTCAAGTCCTTACTGTAAAACTTTTTTATAAAGTATGTCAGTCCCCCCCCCCACCCCCCCCCCCACCCACCCACCCATCAAGTAACTCTTGGACCTTAACATTAAACTAATTTTGACGGATCTGCCAAGTACTCTTAGAATAGTATCCCCCCCACCCCCCCATAGCGGAGAGTAACTACTACCGCTGATTGTTCCCTGCAGTGGAGGAGATTGAGCAGATGAACAGCCTGTTTCAGCAGAAGCAGAGGGAGCTGGTAGTGGCAGTGTCCAAAGTGGAGGAACTCAGCAGGCAGCTGGAGATGCTGAAAAATGGCAAGATCGACAGTTTTCATGACAACAAAGGGGCTGTTGCTGAGCTGGACCGACTTTACAAGGAGCTGCAGGTGGGAAACCGTGCTTGGTAGGGGGGGGAGTTGGGCTATAACAGTCAAATTCCAGTTTTAAGATGAACCTCATTTTCCATTTGGTTAAAATGTAACATTTTGAAATGTGCATTGTGAAGGATTTAATTAAACCCTGAAGTTTACAAGCATGATGAATTAGGAAGTGTTAAATCATTTGTTTTAGAAGCCTGGTTCTCTTTAACCTAAGTTGTTTACTGCGTTCCTGTTGTCTTTTTACTAGAAGCAATACTTGGGCTGTACTGTATTCACATAAAATGGCCTTGCACTATCAGAGCTAGTTTATATTTAGTCATTTCCTAAAAATGTATAGTACTCCCCTTAGTGTGAGTCTCCAGCCTGTACTGTCAGGGTGTGCACCCTACCCAAAGACTGAGAAACATGGCACTCAGAAATGACTCTGTGTTGCCATGCTGAAGTGACTTTATACTGAACCTTGGTGTTTCTGCCCTCAGCTGAGAAACAAACTGAACCAGGAACAAAATGCAAAGCTGCAGCAGCAAAGGGAATGTTTAAACAAGCGCAACACAGAGGTGGCAGTGATGGACAAGCGTGTGAACGAGCTGCGAGATCGCCTGTGGAAGAAGAAGGCAGCCCTGCAGCATAAGGAGAATGTGCCAGTGAGTAGTAAAAGAACAGATGAAAGCGAAAGAAAACCTGTAATCTGTGGGCTAGTTTGCTTAAATTTGAAGATCTTTTTTTTTTTAACCAATAACTGTTTTCTTGGAAACTGCTGCAACAAAACAGGCTCCCTTTTGAAATAAACTATTTGTATATTTAACAATTTTATAGAACAGTCTTTCATAATGACTGTCGCTATATGGCTAAAGACATCTATAACACCCTTAAAAAAATGAATATTTATTTAGTAAATTGTATATCGCTGTATCTCTTGAGTTAGGAACAAAGTCTGACAGAACTTTTGTGTATTGTGTCAGACACAGGTTTTTGTATTGTAATTACACAGCTTGAATCCTAAGTAGATGTGGAGCTGAAAACAATGGGGATGATAAATGTACTGAAGAACAAAAAAGTAATTCTAGGTTTTGAGAATCACATTATCATTGTGATGAAAAGCAGTGCACAGGGTTTACAGTAGACTTTAAACTTGTTCTAAATATGTATCAAGACACTAGCGTAGGTTACATCTCTTTAAAGACTTAAATGCATGTAGAAGAAAAGGCTAGTTTTGGGTATGTGATATGAAAGGTGTTGCTTTTTTTCGAACTAAAGTGATCACATTTTGTTATTTGCAACAAGGTCATTTCAGTGTTCTTCTGACCAGAATCTTAATGAAGCAAGACCTTTAGATCACTGCAGAGGAAGGCAATCAACAGATTGCACCTCACTGCCAGATTGCGCGATCTTTGTAAAGCATCCAGGGTAACATGTTTACCCATACCCAAGTAAAAGCATGTTCAGTTTTGTAATGCTGTATTGTATTCCATAGGCAATTTAGTGATGCTTTCTGCTGCAGCTAACTGCAGTTCCCCAGTTTTGATATGTAAAAGGTCAGTTTAATTTTCTTTGTCTCTTTTTTCCTAAGACTGTCTTTCCTGGTAAAGAAAATTCAACAAAAGAAAACCAAAACAAATATTTTACAAAGAAGGTAATTGTATGTATTATAATTAATAGATCTATTGTTATCCAACTTAGGAGAACATGAAGCTTTCCCTTAACCATGTCACATTTATTATAGATGCATTTTTGGCATACCCAAATAAAGACCTATAAATATGTTCAAGTATGTTGGTTAGAAAAACGTACACCAGTCTTGCTTCTGAAAGCTCTACAGTGCAACCTGACTGTTGTTGGTAGCTTTTTGTTCTCTCACTCTTAAGGGCTCCTCACACCGGATGCAATGTGATTTGTCCTGCGATAAAATGATACTTTCACTGCAACACTAACTTTCAAATAAAAATGTAGAATACGTAATAGCTTTTCAGAATACTTATTTCAGTAAAGGTAAACAAATTATGCACACCAGTTCTATCCAGTTCCCTGGAAATGGACTGCCAGATGTTCTCCCTCATTGCTGTGTGTCTATAATTTTTGCTGCTTTTATTGTACAGCTCCGGATATTTTGATACTGCAAGAATTATCTTTTCTTGCCTCATATGATGAACTCCACACATAGAATGAATACTCCCAGTCTCTATGTTGCTCGGGTCAGGAGTAAAAAAAACAAAGAATATATTTCCCAGAGATCCTTGATATAATCTTTTTATGGTGCCAAAGTAGTATCTCTCCTCTAGAAATCCTCCCACATCCTTTAGTATTGTTGTCCAAATTACTCCTGCGTATGCTTTGGTCCAGGCGTAGTTATGATTATGCTTCATTTGTTTGGGGGAAGACGAATACATTTTTTTTTTTTTTCCTTCTAGCAGTTTCTCCTGTTTTTTTTTTTTTTTACCAGTGTGTTGTACACATGCCTTCAGTTTGTTTGCAGTGTGGCTCCCCTCTAGCACCTTCTTGTGTTAGAAATGTATCTCTAATGTGTGTTGACTTGGCGGACACACAGACACAAAGGGAAAGGGCTCTTTCACCCCCAGTTCTGCATTCTGAAATAATCCGCTCTTCATCCTCAACAACAACAGAAAGTCTAAGCAGTCTAGACCGACTCACAAAGCCCGGGAGACGACGACGTTATGGACTCTGGCCTGGATGAAGGCGCATCAGAGGCTGGAGACGGTACTGCAATTGTGTATACCAGTGCAGATAACGGTTTTAAAAAGAATCTCATCGTCCCTCAACATTACTACCCAGACTGGTACTGAAGAGGATGATTTCCTAAGCATCATTGATGCAAAGGATAGGAAAGCCTTTGAAGGTTTCCCCTACCACGAGTCTGGAGGCCCGTTGACGCTCTATGGGGTAAGGCAGCTTTTGCTGCACCACATTTTCCCAGAATAGACAAATTCTATGGATAACGGAAAATCATAAAAATGTTTAAATTGCCTAAAGTAGGAGACAGAAAGGTTGATACCTTCTTGAAAAGAGGCTACTCCACCTCTACTTACAGTATGAGCATCAATAATTACCAAATACATGCTGCAAAATACCAACACAAGATGTGGAGCCAGCTGTCAGCTTCCTTACAGACTCCATCCCCGGAGAACATCAAACTGGTCATGCAGATTCCAGAAGAGGGCAAAAATCCAGCTACAGACAGCATGCGATAGCGTGGACACCAATGCTAGGGCTGTGGCGAATGCTGTATCTGCAAGATGTTGTCTGCATATGAAAACAGCGAACTTAACCACGGACACAGTACTGGAGCTACCTTTTCAAGGGGACCTGCTGTTCAGCACTGGACTCACGGACTCCCTGGCACAGATGGAGGAGGCAAGACAGACCATTGGATCCTTTTTAACAGCTGGGAAAGGTGCATCTTTTAATAAGGGTTATTTCAACAGGCATAGGTTTAGACAGCAGACAAACCAATCATCCTTTGGAGACAAAACCGGTTTCAGTGGAGCCAAGGTTTCGGGCCGTACGGATCCTCCTGGGGATATAATAAAGGCAGAGGTCGGGTCATAAACCTACATCTTACCGCCCCTCACATCTGTCAGTGGGGGGGGGGGGGGGGGGTAGTGTGTCTCATTTCTGTTATGTGGTGTGTTACTTGTGCCTTCTAACCATAAAAATCTGGAACTGGTGCAGGACACATCACTTTCCAGGCAACTTATATACCCGAACTCTACAACAGACTTGCAGACTGGCTGAGCAGAGAAACTGTGCCTCACAAGTAAAAAAATTCAACCACAAGTGGTACAAATTAAAACACCCAAAAATAGACCTGCCACAACACAAAACACCCAGCTGCCATTGTTTTGCTCCAGTTTCCAGGAAAGAGCAGCCATGGAAACAGATGGGCTGTCCATTTCATGATCAAACAGCTTAATGTATACAAAACCTCCCATGCCACTAATCCCAGCTGTGCTCAAAGACAGAGACAAAGCTACTCTTATTCTAGTAGACCCTTACTGGGCTAAGAGGTTCTGGTTCTCTGATATCCTGGAAATAGTGGAAGAGAGACCTTTGCACTTACCAGTGAGCTGCGATTTGCTGTCTCAGAACAAGGGAAACATGCTGCACAACAGTCCTTCAGTTACGGCTAGCTGCTTGGAGACTGAACTGCCAAAGTGCTATCTAAACAAGCAGTCAATGTCTTACTTGCATCAAAGAAATCCTCCACTTTTCAAGCCTATACAGGAAAATGGAGAGAGTTTGCTCTCCTGGTGTAACCACACAGATACATCTCTTATCAACATTTTTATCTTGCCTTAGCCACCTGTTCCACAGGGGTCTTTCAATATCCTCCATCAATGTGCATATTGCGCCAATCTCCTGATGTGGAAAACAGCATTTCTATTGGCAGTGGTGTCAGAAAGGAGAGTAAGTGAGCTCCAAGCACTAGTGATTGATGCACTCTACTTCAGTCCTTCAGGGACAGGATTATATGTAGACCAAATCCCCAATTCTTGCCTAAGGTGGTATTAGGTTTTCATATCAACCAGGTCGTAACTTTTTTTCAGGATTTTTACCCAAAACCCCATAAATCAGAGAAGGAGACTGGGTACCACTTAACTGATGTATGGAGGGCACTGAATTTCCACATTCATAGAACTATCAGTAAGAGAGCTTCAGGTCAGCTTTTTGTGTCTTAGGTCAAACCTGTGTCACAACAGACCATTTCTAGGTGGATTTACATCTTGTATCAAGTTTTGTTTTAAACTTATTTTGATAGGTCCTGTTCCAGGACCTATCAAAGTCCACTTGATAAGAGGAGTGGCTAGTACTTTGGCAAAATTTGAAATCCGTCCCAATCCAGGATGTCTGCAATGCCGCTACCTGGGCTCTTTCGAGACCTTTTATAAAACATTTCAATTTAAATATGTCTTGCTCTCAGCCCACCTTTACTCACTCTGTGTTGTCTGTGGCTTCTTCCACTAATATCTGACCTGCCAGCCTTTATCTGTTTCCTTTGATAGAGTTCACTCTGTGTGTGGAGTTCATCATGCAAGGTAAGAATATGAAGATTACCAGTACCTGTAATATGGTTTCTTCGTAGAATAATGAACTCCACACACCTGTATTCCACCCTCCTTTGCCCTTTTTTATCTTTTTTTTTTTTGTGGAAATTTGGACAACAATACTAAAGGATGTGGAAGGTTTTATAGAGGACGGATGCTACTTTGGCAACAAAAAAAAAATTATATCTAGGATCTGTGGGAAAGAGATTGATTGTTTTTGTTCTGCTGACCTGAGCAACATGGACACTGGGAGTTCACTCTGTGTGGAGTTCATCGTTCTATGAATAAACCATTTTACAGGTGATTGTCGTCTTCTTCCGCCATTGTTTACTGAAGGCGCACAAGGGAAGCTGTTCCTCATCGTTCAGTTCCCTAGCTATCAAGCAAGAAAATTGCAAAAATAGACACTAATGCAAAAAAAATACGATTGTTTCAGTGTAGCCCCTCGCATCTCAGGCAGTGTAACGACTCATATAAAAAATAAACCATGTATTTTTTGTTGTGGTGCGAGTGTGGCGTTGTACCAGACATTCGCTTGTCGTTTCACATCCAGTGTGTAGAGGCCTTTATGGCGCCTGTTTGTGCTGCAGCAGTTTCTATCATTATTTCTGTAGTATTTTCACATATTTGAATAGTAAATTAATGTTTAAAGGTCTATTCAAACCTGAAATGTAGTTGTAGGATTTTTGACCAAAACAGCACCACAATGTGGCCAAATATTGAAATTGCAGTCTTCTAAATTAAAGGTAAACTTCTATTTTTTTGCACACCCTACCTAGTTTTGTCTAACATAAAATACAACCTGTTCCAAAATTAGTTTCATTTTAATTCCCAATCATCTTTAAGCCACCTTCTTGATGCGTAGAAAATGGCTTCAATATCTGCTTTTTAATATGAAATGAATAACAATCTAAAAGCATCTCTGTTTTTAGATTGTACCTGACAGCAATGCATCTCAGCAGACGGGTTCACCCCAAAGTAGAGTGGCTGCGGTCGGTCCGTATATACAGTCCTCCACCGTGCCACGCGGCCCCTCCAGACATGAGCTCCTGATCAAGCCAGCTTACCCTGATGGCACGTCCACTCTGCCCGTGCAAGACGGTCCCCTGAAAACACAGACGCTTCCAATGGGAGGAGCTGTGAAAACTGCTGCAGGTACTATTTTTATTTATTTATTTATTTATTTATTTATTTATTTTAGCTTCTATTGAAATCAAGTCTATTGAAGTCTTCTGTGCACATAAGGAATGATCCTTAGGTAAAATTAAAGTAGAGAAATGCTATTGCTATTCTATTTTTTTTTTTTTTTTTTTTTTTGTATTTGGAATTGCCAATTATTTTTCTTCTTTTCTACCCAATTTGGTAAGTCCGGCTCACCGCTGCCTCCCCTGCACTGACTCAGGAGAGGCGAAAAAAGGACATGCGTCCTCCGAAACATGTGCGGTCAACCGTCCGCTTATTTTCACTCTGCAGGCCTGCCATGCAACCACCTCAGAGCTACAGCGTCGGAGGACCACGCAGCTCTGGGCAACTTACAGGCAGGCCCGCAGCCACACCCTGGCTGATCTAAGCCCTCCCTCCCCGGGTGGCGCTTCGGCAGTTGTGCACCGCTTCCTGGGAACTCCTGTCCACGGTCGGCAGTGGAATAGCCTGGATTTGAACCGGCGAGCTCCAGGCTATAGGGCGCATCCTGCACTGCATGCAATATACATATAAAAAAAAAAATGTATATTACACACATATATAAGTATTCGGCAGGATCACAGTTTGCTGTCCATAAACAGCCTAGAGTGTGTTACAGCAGGCTCTTTTGTTTTCTATAAGCAGGTAGAAAGCTTGCCCGGGCACTGCCAAGGCCCTGGGCAGAGCCCTGCTTGGATGTGACTCTGAGTTCAGAAGGTACCGCAGCAGGCAACCCCTGCTTTCTAGTGAGCCAGATCTCTTGTGGTGCCGTGCCATGCCGTGCTGTGCTGTATGATTACTTTCCTCCCTGCTTGCTTGTCCTTAAAAGGTTACTACCTGGTTTAAAAAAACAGACCAGGTTAATTGTAGTCGTCTTCTGATGATTGATCAGTGCCTGACTCAGTTCTCAGATATACTGTGTTTCATATGAATAACCAAAATAGACATATTTTTGATGAGGAATAGATCATTTAGGTAATTTTATTCTCTCTTTACTAATGTGATACTAAATAAATGTCCCAGGTCTTGCAAGTATTGTGTGTGGTTGGAAGTTTTCTTCGTGGCATTTGGAAATTAAGAGAAAAGAAAAAATCACTGCCGAGTTTACATGTCCTTACTGCTAACCTATGTGGCACCCTGTTGGCTTGGAATTTAGGAGAGCAGTTTATTTTAATAGTGATGGTTTAATCATATGTATGTGCATGTGAGTGTGTGGTATTTGCTTTAAGATTTAAGGTTTTAGCTTATTAAAAACGTCTTGTTTCATTTTACCACATGCATTTATAGAAGAGCTGTTCTTACTAAAGCCACTAAAAGAACTACGGGCTAAAAGACAAGGTATTTAATTAGATATTTCTGTCACGTTCTGTCTGATTTTACACAATTAAAAAAAAAATGTATTAAAAAAAAAAAAAAAAAAAGGAATTTAAGTTATTTTGTTAACGTGGTTCTTTTTCACTTGGTTTTACTTGTTATTTGTAAAAGGTATTACATTTAAAATGTTTTAATAGGTTCAGGAAGCCAGGCTCCCAGGCCACCTGAGGCCAGCACTGACTGGAGTAATGTAGACCCCTCTGCGGGTCATGGCTCGGTCTCCACTCTGCCCAGGACAGGGACACACAGCACTGCAGAGCAGGGTAATATAGCACTTGTCAATATGGTACACACACAACCACAATTTGGAACATTAGTATCATCCACCAATGATCTCTACTCCGTGGTGCATATCCCACTACAGCTCTCCAGTTGCTTATCCAGTGAAAACACTTTTACTTGGATTCTCACCCTTTTTAGGTTGCTGATCTTTTTTTGTGGATTTTGTGGATTTTTTTTTTTTTTAATGTATTGTTTTATTGTAAGAGGAGCTGTGTAAATTTTTGGTCAAGCGATTTTACTGGTCATATCTAATAAAGGCCCATCTTCCATTAACAGATGACACGGACATAATGTTGAGAGAAAAAGACAAGAAGGTACGTCCTTTCTCCATGTTTGAATCGACAGATCCGTCCACTGGCGTAACGTCCACAGGAGGTCTTCGGAAAAACCAGAGCAATGAGGACCTGCGAGATGCACAGGTACGCCATACCAGACGACACAGCGTAGCATTGGAAACCATAATGGCAGATCATCCTCGTGGTAAAATAGTTGGATCTAGATGTAGCCGTCTGATCTGAGAGCTCACACAGCAGGTGTTATTGTTGAGTGGGGATAAAACGAGATTCAGTTCAAGAATAATACATTATTGCATGGGGAAGAAAAAATGCCTTTTGGTTAATTTTGGAAATACTAGAAACATGTTGATTTAATGTACATTTTGTATTTTAACTTTTTTTCCCCCCCCAGAATGCTCCCAGGAACCCAGTGAAAATCCCACCCCCTGTCCCCAGCAAGCCCAGTAAAATAAACCTATCTTTCATCAATCCATCCAGCCAGCCTCCAACTATTGACAGTACACTGGAGGGTTCGCAGAAGCCTGTTTTGGTTGCAGGGACTTTTCCTGGCAAAACCAAGCTGGTAACCCAGCAGCCGCAGCCCCTGGCACAGCATTCCTCTCAGCAGATCCAGCAAAGAATCTCTGTAGCCCCCTCCCTGCCAGCCACAAGTCAAAGCCACACCCTCCCACTGCCCTCCAAACAAGAGACTCCCCCAGCTGCCACTGTGCGCCCCTTCACTCCACAACCACCAGCTAAGGATGCACCACCCCAACCCTTCCACAAACCACAGACTGTGGCAGCCAGCTCTATTTATTCAATGTACACACAGCAACATACCCCAGGCAAGAACTTTCAGCAAGCCGTGCAAAGCACACTAACCCGTGCACAGACCCGAGGGACGCCCTTCACTAGCGGTGAGTGTGTGCACGTGAGAATGCATGCTGACCTTGGGGTAGAAATAGAGGGGGAGAAAAAGAATAATGCTGTGCTTCATGAAATTTTGCTCGTCTCGGATAATACAGTATATTTAATGGTATAGAACTGTCAAAGTGAACCAACCGATTGTTTGTCCTAAAGCATCAAGTTCTGTATTTTTAGAAAGTGGGGTTTTTTTTGTAATTTAGCTAACTTGTTTTTTGTCTTTATTCATATAGTATATGGAAAACCTGTAATCGTAGGAACCAGCAGCTTCCAGCAGTCACAAGGACAATTCTCTGAAAACTGCCACATGGACCAGCCTGATTCTGAACTGGAGCAGGGAGTGATCAGCTCTGGATGTGAGCCTCAGGAGACGGAGCGAATCCCTCGGCCCTTGAGCCCCACCAAGCTGCTGCCCTTCATCTCTAACCCCTACCGGCACCAGAGCGAAATGGAACTGGATGCTCTGAGAAAGAAGCTGTACAATGCACCTCGGCCCCTGAAGAAGCGCAGCTCCATCACAGAGCCCGAGGGCCCCAACGGCCCTAACATCCAAAAGCTGCTGTACCAGAAGACCACCTTGGCCGCCATGGAGACAACGGGTTCTGCTCCTTTCTATCAGCCAAATCCAGCACCAGAGGAAGAAAATGGGCCACACGAAGAAGCCACCAGCACGAAGGACAAAGAGGGCCCTGAAATTGAAGCAGTGCCTGAAACAGGCACATCAGAAGCCAACGTGATAAAAGAACAGGAGGAGTTTATACCCCCTCCTCCACCCTCCCACCCTGCACCCATACCTGAAGGACTGCTGGAATCCCTGAGCTCCCAACTGCCCCCTGGAGAGGAGGAGAATGACCCCAGTGCCCCCCTGCCTCTGGAGGCCTACATGGAGGAGTATCCACCATACCCTCCTCCTCCCTACCCTATCACGGGGGAGCAGGAGAACCTCGGAGAGGACACCTTCAGCATGCGGCCCCCTGAGATCACAGGCCTGGTTTCGCTCCCACCGGTACGTTGGCAGTAATTTGAACGTCCTTCTGTTTCATTGTCTTTCCTTATTTGTACAGTAACCTTGGTAAATGGGTTACTCTTCAGTTATTTGTTGATTTGATAAACATTTATAAATAAAATGTAAATACATTGAAGATGACTTTCTTTGAATAAAATTAATGAAAGACTACTATTGCAGAATTGTAACATTTATTAAAACTGCCTTAGACTGTATGAGGTTAATTTCAATTCATGATGAAAGAACTAAAGAAAATCACTTGGTGAATGATTAGTCTTTTATTTACTTGAACATTAATTAGTTTTGAGTAATCATGAAAGATCAGAGTCCACAGTTTATAGTGATTTAGAAGTGCTTTGGTCCCAATTCGAAATGCTTAATCAGTTAATCTGATCTGTGCTTTGGTATTAAATTTGAAAAGATTTTTTGTCATCTTTAGTAGTTAGACCCTTAAGTTAGTGTATCGTTTAAGACATAAGATGTTAGTGTTTTATATCACAGATTTAAAATGAGGTAATCATGGTTGTAGTTTTTATTTAATCCCAATTACATGTACTGTAACAATAAGCATTGTCATACCTATTGTGCTGGTAACTTCATTGTGGGACTGGTGTGTTTGTTTCATCATGCTCTGTTTCTCCTCCATCTAACTCTGGTTTGCTTGTATTAGGGTAAGAGGACAAACCTGAGGAAGACTGGCTCAGAGAGGATAGACCACGCGATGCGTGTAAAATTCAACCCGCTCGCTCTTCTGCTCGACTCTTCTCTGGAGGGGGAGTTTGACCTGGTGCAGAGAATAATATACGAGGTAACTGATTCACCTTCCTACTAAACACTGCTAGAACTGTTACTTTTTTTTGTGTCTTTGCATTTTTAAGTTATTTTTTATGTATTTATCGCCAACTGGGGTCTGAAACCAACCTCTGCACAGATGCCAGAATGTGGCCTCTACGTGCAGAGACACTGAAACACTAATAGCTGTTGCTTCAACCATTGTTTCCTCAGGTGGATGACCCAAGCCAGCCAAATGACGAAGGGATCACAGCACTTCACAATGCAGTGTGTGCCGGCCACACCGAAATCGTCAAGTTCCTTGTCCAGTTCGGGGTGAACGTTAACGCGGCCGACAGTGATGGCTGGTGAGTTCAGTTCTATTGATGTCTCCCTCAGATTCCTAGCTGTTTCAATGTTTTCGCCAGTTCTGATCTGTATTGTTGTACGTTACCAAATCCTTACTCACTGGTTCAGGATACGTTCGATGCGCATCACAAAAGAGAGTCATCAGAATAATGTAATCAGAATACCTCCAGTGAGTTCTGTCAAAGATTGTGAACATGTGAGGCTGGGGGGGGGGTGATGCTCGGGAAGAAATGATTAGTTTTCAGAAGAGTGAAAAATGAGTGTCAAAAGCTGACCTACTGTACAGAATAGCTGCAGTAGTTCTTTTATAGAACATTTCTTTTGCATTTTGCTAAATCTTTATGCTTTTATTATTTAGACATTTAAAATCTAGATGTTATCACTTTTTAAGGGGTCCACAATAGGACCCCTGTGTCTGCCACTTGATTTTTGTCTGTCTGGCTGCTGACATCTTTTTTTCTCTTCTCCGCAGGACCCCCTTGCACTGTGCTGCCTCCTGCAATAACGTCCAGGTCTGCAAGTTCCTCGTGGAGTCGGGGGCAGCGGTGTTTGCAGCGACGTACAGTGACATGCAGACTGCTGCTGAGAAGTGTGAGGAGATGGAGGAGGGGTACACTCAGTGCTCGCAGTTCCTCTATGGTGGGTACTGGGTTTGCTAGCTGTATGTTGTGGAGTATCTGCGTTTAGCAACACTGACTAAAAAACCTTAGCATGGAGCTTTCCAGGAATTTGCTTTCAGTGCAGAACAAAGAGATATGCCCAATTTCTATGGGGAACAGCGTCTCTTGTTAGCTGTGACATCTGTTGACAATTTACTGTAATTAATGATACGAAGAGTATACTAACACTGACCTATGCACACATATTGAGGAAACATTTAGATACAGTATACCCTAAATGTACCACAATATACCTTAATCCAGTCAATCCTGAAACCCTGAGAAATAGGTGGAACAGTTTTGTAAGTTTTCTTTTAATAAATTAATAGCAATATATTGAAAAGAAGTAGAGGCCTAGTGAATGAGATGTTGCACAGTATTCTTGTATTGAGTCCATGTGTTGTGGTTGCTGGGCAGGTGTCCAGGAGAAGATGGGCATCATGAACAGAGGGGTGGTGTACGGACTGTGGGACTACGAGGCTCAGAATGATGACGAGCTTGTGTTCAGAGAGGGGGACTGCATGACGACTGTGAGGCGGGAGGATGAGGATGAGGTCGAGTGGTGGTGGGTGCGACTCGGAGACCAAGAGGGATACGTTCCCCGCAACCTCCTCGGGGTGAGTGAGCCCACAGAACACTAACTGGGCCTTTGATTCAGAGGCTCTGGGTGAAGTTACTGGGGGAAAGTAAAACCTTCTATAAAAGCAGATTCAATCAGATATATTAAGAGGATATATATATACTGTGATCACAGTAAAATAGCTTTTAATTTTTAAATGCCTTTTGATTTAAAATAGAAATCCTGCTATATCTGAAGACTGAAGAAATTAAAATGATTTCTTCAGGTTTGGGGGGGGGGGGGGGGGGGGTGAAGTAGAGTATCTCTATTGTCAGTAAAGGTTTTAAACCTTAACAGAATGACTGATTTGCAGAATTATGTTTCTATCATAATTGTATACTTCTCTTGTAGTTTTCTAATGGTTATTTTTTTTTTTTTTTTTTTTTTTTTTTTTGCTTAGCTGTATCCAAGAATCAAACCAAGACAAAGAAGCCTAGCGTAAAGATTCTGGAGTAAACCCTCAAACCCTTTTAATCAGCCTACACAACATCAGTAACCAGTAGCAGTGACATGGTCCAAAGTCTTCATATGAAGAAAACACTACTACATTTAAATGAAGGAACAATGTTTTCGCTCTTGTGATAATGTGAACACTGTTTGAAGGTCTGTTTCAGAAACTAATAAAGGGATTTAAACAAAAGGCCTTTTCCTACAAATTAAGATGAGTGGCTTTCACCTCTCTGTAATTTGGTGAAATGTCACCAGTAAAGTATGTTCAAGCATGAAGGTCCAGCTTTAAGAATAATTAAGAAAAACTAATATTTTTGTGTAGAAAGACTTTTTTTTTTCATGAGACTTTGAAGGTCTAACATCATAACAAGTACAAGATTGTAATGTTCAAATTTTAATACAACATACCAGGCTTCATTTATATGGTGGGTATTGTCATCTGAAGGCCAAAAATTAACAGCAAGGCTGTTTTTGGAACCTCTTCAGTACAGTGCTTGGCTGGTCACAATCATGTTGACTGTAGAGAAAAGTGATTGATGCTGTCTGTAGTGTTTGTTTTTATCAGAGCAAAAATGATTTTTTTTACTCAATAAAAACATAGTTGATAGGGCTTCAGTTTATTAATGGCTCCCAGTTGCATTTTATTAATATAGACAACAAATTATAACTTTTTTAAGATAAAATTGATTGTTGATAAGTGGTTTAGCTACAGTCAGAACTGGTATATGCGTCTAACCAAGTGTTAGTATATTTTAACTTGTATCATGAAGGTGAAGTAATCAATTTCTGCCTAGATCTCTCCAAACAATGACTTTTGTATACAGTGAGAATATTGGAGTCCTGGCCCAAATAAAGATGCCCTCTGTTTAATGAAGCTGCTGTTACTGTATAAAGCAATAATAATAATTACAAAGGTATACATATCTTCATGAACCAAACAACACTTGAGATTAAAATTTCTATATTACCTTTTAATAAATGTGCTCTACATAGATGGAGACATTCCTGGTTTTACTGAGAGTTCAGTTTGTTTTAGTTGAGTTTAAATAGGTGAGCAATGGACACAAATATCTCAGGTGGGCCCCATGAAAAATCCTGGAACAGTACAATTTAGAAAGGCTCAAACTCCTATGGAGTTATTGCAGTACAAACCCAAAACTTACTGAGCAGGTGCAGTCAGACAATTTGTGGACAGACACTGAACACTGAACTTCTTAAACACCATGTTTGGAAATAAACATTGCAGTGACTGCATTTATGAAAATCCTCCTATTGACCGCATTTAATAAAAAGTGACATCAGCCTAACTGCCCCTGAAAAAAATATTAGCGCTATAGCTCGTTATGGTACCACCTCCAAGTGCAATTGTGCAGGAGAGTATATTTAGCTGCAGCTGGTACATACTGGAGATCTCACAATGGCTGTCAGATTTAGCTTTTTAAAAAAAATTGATCCTCATCAATAAAAACCTTTACGTCCAGAAGTCATAACAGTATCCAGTCTTTTATCAAGCAATACATTCCATGTATTATTGTAGCAAAGTTTATATTACTTAGAAGTTTCACTGCACGACAGGGTAATTCCAAGCTATTAAAGGATATCCATAATTGTGTATATTAAGTTACTAATATACATATCCCTGAATATTCATTCATTGTTTGGAGCAGTGTAGACCTTAAAGTTCAAAGTAATGGTTCCACAAATGTTTGTTTTGTTTTGTGTTTACTTGTTTTGGTTTTCTATTCTATAATAATTCTAAGATCACTTGTAGAGTTTAAGGATCCACAATAAAATACTTAATGAATGTGGTCTGTTGTGCTGCTGTAATTGATTTGTTTTAGCAGAACTGTTTCTTCCAATTGCATGTATAGGTCGCCTCCATGTACACAGTTCAAAAAGTCACAGTCACATTTTAAAAAACAGTAATGGTATGAACATAATGATTTTTCTTGGGAAAATTATCTTAGACATTAACAGAAATACATGTAACATTTTAACTTGGAAGAAATTGATTCTGGCCTGCTTTATATTCATTGGTAATGGGCCACTCATGTGTCCTGTTTCCCCTGCTGTTGAAATTCCAAAGAATTCAAACAATGCAAAATAAGAAAAATGAACACACACACACACACAGAAAATGCTTTCGAGAGCAAGCACCTCAAAGAGCGGTTATAAAAAATGTAATACGGTGTTAGCTCAGCATGCTTCGATTCTTTGGAAGCCATCATTAAAGATGTACATACCACGAATTTATCAACAAACAAACAAAATGTGTTTTAAATAGTACATTTGCTATTAAAAAAAAAAAAAAGCTTTCTGCTCAAAATGCAGTTGAATTTGAATTGTTTATTTTAAAAAGTGACTTTAGTTTCTTGATTATATACTGAATGTGTGCCCTCTGAGGAAGTCAAGCTGACTTGATCCTTTCCATCATCTCTAATCACAGAACTGCAAGGACCGTTCTATTCATTTTAATTGGCTATATATGATGTCATAGCTGTGGTTTACGTTTGAACGTCGCCCTTTCCATGTTTCCAATGAGTCTGGGAAAACTGGTTATTCTATTGATTCTGGGGATATAGAGGCATGTCTGTCCATACATTTCTGCATATATGGAGAGCCACATATTAATTTATGATTATGCATTTAATTAAATGTCTAATCACGCTGATAGCTCTCATTTTGAATTTACATCTGTGACGGGGTCGTGGTGTATGTTCCCGATAGCCAGGGCTAGAAACAGAAACGATGACCGGGCTAAAACACAAGCCGTATGCTCGGGTCAATCAAAACATGCACGTTTTTAAAGCAAGGATCTTGCAAATTCCTGGTGTTTTTAGTTCCTTCTCTACACACTTCGATGTTTTATCCATTTTATCTCAGGCTTTCATAACTTGTATTGAAATTCCAACGTGTCTGGGATGGGTGTTTATATATGCGTCTGCCTAGAGGCGGCGCTGTGGGTCATTAAGGGCATTACGAAAGGACAATCAAATTGATATCGACACACCGACAGACTTTGTGTGCGCTCAAGATACTTCTTTGCCGGCTAGATTGCAGACTGGGTGTGCGCCCGACGTCACCGGTCTATGCAGACGGCGCTTGGACAGTTTTAGGAGATTTCCCTGACAGCAGCAGAGCAAACAATAAATTATGCAAAGAGTTATTTCAGTAACTTCAAGGCTGTTTAAGATATGTTTTTGTCATTTACAGTACAGTAGGTGTAATTTATAGAAGCTCCTTCTCTGTGTTATTCACACCCTCATCCTAGGTGGCAGTACACGTTCTCTACACCCCTCTTGCTCGTGGTAGCGCGCCTCCATTGTTTTGAAGAGGGGTCTGTGCCGGATGCGTGACCTCTGCTGTCAGATCCGTCTGAGGTCGCGCAGTTTGCGGAACTTGGACAGCAAGTGCATGTGCGCGGTTTGAGATGCAGTTTTTCACAGTATAGCGAAGTAGGAATCAGAAGTGAAAACCACAAGAATGAATTTGAAGAGGAGAGGTTGAGGCATTCCCGCCAAAGTAAGTTTATTTTTGTTGCACCAAATCGTTATTATTTTACAAATGCACTCATTTCATTGTAGAAGAAAAGAAACAGCGTGATAATATTTACGAGCATCAATTAATTGGGTTATTTTTATTTCCGGATTAAATTTCCATTATGAAAATGTTTGCTCGATTTAGTAAGAAACATTTCTAATCTAACCCCGTGCTTTTAAAAACTTTTGATCTAGTAAACGAGTTCATTAACCTTTCAGGTGGTCGGCGTTTTTACTAAAAGTCTTTGTTTACTTAAATGATAAGTATATAGAGGTTATTAATAGAGACATGATGGACAGATGTATTGTATCGAAATGAGGATGTGCGTTTTTCTGGAAAACATGCTTTCATCGTCCAGTGATCCAAATGGCACCCCGGGTTATCGGCATACAAATATTATCAATTCTCTCTCTCTCTCTCTCTTTCTCTCTGTCTGGTGACATACTAAATTAAAAGAACGTTTTGCATGCCTTACTTTCGGGCTGGATTAGGTTCTCCTTTGCAGCGCCTTCTCTCTTGAGATTAACCAGCTAATTCCCAAAACAATGCACATGCTTTGACCTCGAATATGATCCTAATGTGAAATCACCAAGGAAGTCCAATGCAATGCCAACTGAGAACATTCTCAACCTGTTATAATAAAATAAAAAACTACATGTTTGCTGTAACATTTTTCAAAACTGCACACTGTCATTTCTACATAGCCAATAGGAACATGTGTGACAGGTATGATTTATAGAATTCTTTCGTTAGCTATGGTTGCTTTAGCATTAAACTTGGAATAAGAAGCCGCTGTTTGAACATGTGAATCCATTTGTTCATCCACAGTATGTAATCTGTCTTTGAAAACATGCGTTTGTCAAAGTTTTGTGTAAAAGGAGAAGGTCAAGTGAGGAGACCTGTTGAATGATTGCCCTCGGACAGCAGCAAGCTTCTCCCGGCACTGTGGAATGGAGCGTGGGAAGGAGCGAGTGGTGGCCCTGGTGGATATGGACTGTTTCTATGTTCAGGTGGAGCAGAGGCTGAACCCAGAGCTCAAGAACAAACCCTGTGTAGTTGCGCAGTATAAAACCTGGAAGGGAGGAGGGTAAGTACTGAGATGGAAAAAAAGGTGCTTTGATATACTTTGTCTGGTGTTAAAATGCTTGTA
This sequence comes from Polyodon spathula, assembly GCF_017654505.1. Lineage (NCBI taxonomy): Eukaryota > Metazoa > Chordata > Actinopteri > Acipenseriformes > Polyodontidae > Polyodon > Polyodon spathula. Next base: position 9,297,366 of record NC_054539.1, on the reverse strand, counting down.
ATTAATAAGATATGTAGGCCTCTATGAAATGTATGGTCCATGTGCTCACTCTGGTATTTTTTCACTCCAAGTTGAATTACTCTATTAAGTTGAATTTTGTTATTAATAATGGTGAAGTAGTGCATACAGCAACAGTGCACATTTAGTGGATACCAATAATGGTGATCTACCTAATCTTCATTCTCCTCCATAATCCACAGGGAGGCACTCAACAAACGCACAAGATTTACTATGGCCCATTCCTGAGCTGATATACGTATATAGTGACAAGCTTGTATAGGTCTAGTAGATCACATGATTCTCAGATGTTACTTACATTCTCCAATTATTAAGCCAGTCGGTGTATATAAGCTTCTGTTTAAGATATAAATGTTCTGATATTTGCTGCATTTAGCTATAACAAGTTCTCTTGGATCTGAGTTTTATTTTCAGTTTGCGTATGGAATGAGTAAGTATCACGGAACCTGTAGTAATTTTTTCCCCTAAAGCTGCAATGTTTGTTTTGTTCTTGATTTGGTAGCATTATAGCTGTCAGCTACGAAGCCCGGGCACACGGGGTCACGAGAAATATGTGGGCGGACGAGGCCAAGAAACTGTGTCCGGATCTGAGGGTGGCGAGAGTCCGAGAGGCTCATGGGAAGGCTGATCTCACCAAGTATGTAACTCTCCTGCAATTAGATATGTCAGTCTGAGAGCTGAGAAGAGGCGCTAATGGATTTGAAGTAGGCAGACATAATGTACAGTAGAGGCAACATAATTTTTTTACATATGGGTAAATACTGCTGTGAGCCAGCTGAACTAAAGAAACTTTTCAGTTTTTCATGACCTGTGGGGTATGCCAGTTGACATTCACACTTGGTGTTTATAAAGGTGAGTGTGTTTGTTCGTTAGCAGTGTGCCATATTTCTGTAAGTTGTGTTTAGTTTTTTTAAAGCATGCCATTTTGAAGCCCCACTCAAGTGTGGCTCACCGGATTTTAGAGCCTGCCTGCCTGTTTTTTTCAGGTACCGCGAGGCCAGTGTGGAGGTGATAGAGGTGATGTCCCAGTTTGCAGTGATTGAGCGGGCCAGTATTGATGAGGCTTACATGGACCTAACAAGCACGGTGCAGCAGAGACTGAGGGAGCTGGCAGGGCAGAGGATCCAGCCTGACCTCCTGAGGACTACATTCGTCCAGGGATTTCCTCAGACAGCCAGTGAAGAGCAAGAGCAGGAGCAAGGGGAGGAGGAGGCAGAGGACAAAGGTTTGTGAGACAAAAAGTTGACCTTTTTAAATATTTTTTTGTGCATTATACTGCTGTTTTAACCTCTGCTTACCTAAAATACCAGGTCAAATGATACATTAGGATCACATGAAAATATTTTGTAACAGTTGTATTGCTGCAGATCTATTGCAGTAGACACTGGGTTCGTCTGTTAAAATGCTGACGTTTTTAGGCTCTCCCAGGCATTTTACATACTTTTAAAAAGACTGTAAAATAGTCAGCTTAGCAGGGCTAGAAATTCTTGTTTGTAAAACTGACACTTTGACCGTCGTGTGAGTGGAGTCCAGTACAACAGATCTGATGCTGTTTGTGGAGATGAGTGCCCTGGCTAACGAGGGTGCTGTCTTTCCTGGGGCTCCACAGAGGTGAGGCGCCAGCGTGGCCTGCAGGAGTGGCTCGACTCCTTGCCTGCTCACAGCAACACTACCTGCCCGGAACTGCAGCTCACAGTGGGAGCCGTGATCGTGGAGGAGATGAGAGCCGCAGTGGAGGCCAAGACTGGATTCAGGTGCTCAGCTGGGATCTCACACAATAAGGTAAAGCCTGGTAGACTTAATTGACTGTAGAGTCCAATGTGGTATGAACAATTTAAAAAAGGACTCTAGAATTGTCTGCAGTTTTTCTTTTTTAATACACTGAATTAGATTTTGATTACACCAACAGGTTTTGTCAAAGCTTTGCTGTGGGTTTAACAAACCGAACCGGCAGACCATACTGCCTCTGGGATCTGTATCCCAGCTCTTCAGCATGCTGCCTATTGGCAAAATGTAAGTGCAATGATCCTGAAATAGGGTTTATGACTTTGTCATTTAGAACAGTTCAGATAATTGAAGTGAGTGTGTTAGGGATAAAGAGTTCAAATTGTATTCGGCTAATCAGTTTGTACAGTTTTACAGCAACCACAGGCCTACACTTCTGACAGATAAAAAGCAAAGACGTTACCCAGCAGAATATATTTTGCGTTCTGCATAGTAGTGACTTAAGCAATCTTTTTCAGTGGGTTATAGCCGTCAAGGTTTACTGTCAAAGAACAAAAAAAACAAGCCGCTTTCCCACATTGTTGTTTACATTATTGTTTTGTGCCACATTTTCAAGGAATAAAGCTCAGGTGAGGGGACAGCCTGCTTACCTATATTAACTGTAATGTCTGCTGTTCCTTGCAGACGCCACCTTGGAGGCAAACTGGGTGCTTCCATCACTGAGACGCTGGGTGTGGAGAAAATCGGGGAGCTCACCCGGTTCACAGAGACCCAGCTCCACAGCCACTTCGGGGACAAGACTGGGTAAGAGACTGCGGGGATAGTCAAGAACAGCCGCAAACTTAACACTGCATAGTTGTAGCCTATACAGTATTATAGATAAGCAGGGATCCTAGGAATCAGTTTGCTGCGGAATAACGAGGAAAAACACGGGTTTTGTACGCTGTCTGAGAATTTATAGTTTTATACTTGTGGCAAATAAAGCCTTTCATGTACACGTATCATATATAATTATCAACACAGGCAAATATATAATAATGTAATAATGCACATATATAATCATCAACACAGGCAATTACATAATTGTGTGTGTATATATATGTGTGTATGTGTGTATATATGTGTGTGTGTATATATATATATATATATATATATGTATAAAAATTATAATTTAATAATGCACATATATAAACATACTTGTTCAATAAAACTGCTTCTGGTGTACAGAGGTGAAGGTTGAACGAGGCGCACTGCCACATTCATGCTGAAACGTAGCTCCAGCTTACTTCAGTATCCAGTGCATTTTTACGACTGAACAAACTGTATAAAGATGCCGAAAAACCATAAAAATCACCTCTAAAGATCGGGTCAGTGTGTGGCAATAGCCTTCCAGGTGACAAAGACTAACTCAGAGATAAACTAATATGAATACTATTGTTACTGTATTGTTTTGTATTATTAGGCCCTTCCACACAGAAGTGTTTGTAATGTTTAAAGTAAAATGGTACGTTTGTTAATATTATTGATTAATGGCACTCTAGTGAGCGTGTAACTTCCTTCGAATTTGAAAGTGTACCAATAAATACTTCCTGCATTAACTGTTATTCAAAAGCACTGTTTGTGTGTCTTGTAATGTGATGACTGTGTCTCAGTTTTAGACATTTTAATTGCCGAATAATGCAGATTTTATGAAATTGGAGAATTTGGGTTTTTTTACTGTGGCAAACTAGGATGCCTGTAGATAACCAATACTGAAGTACTGCTAGCTCAAGAAAGTTGAGCTGTATAGGGTTACTGAAGCAACACAGTGGGCATATCTAGCTAGGGGATTGTCTATATTGATAAGGTCAGTTATGTATAGTGCTGCAATGTGCAGTGAATTTCCTAATTGGACGGGTAATGGTGCTGTATATACAGCAGCATGGAGGGTAGCCTAGTGTAGCACTACTGTACAGTGTTATAGGACATGTTTAAACTTGTTACTGTACATAGATAACATCCTCATAATAATGCCATACATTCTTACTGTGGAGCCTAGTAGTTATACGTAAGGTTTGATCTTGTTTCCTGAGTAACTATTGCCTCTGATCTCTTCAGTTGTTGTTACAGTTAAATCACATGGCTGTTTGGGATAGTGTTAGAAATCCGCATTGCTCTCTGAAGAAAACACATGGGAGTTGCTTAGCCAATCCACCAAGTGCTGCACTGAGGAGTAAGAAGCTCTGGTTCTGATTGAGGGTGTAGGAAGCGCTGGTTCTGATTGAGGGTGTAGGAAGCGCTGGTTCTGATTGAGGGTGTGGGAAGCGCTGGTTCTGATTGAGGGTGTGGGAAGCGCTGGTTCTGATTGAGGGTGTGGGAAGCGCTGGTTCTGATTGAGGGTGTGGGAAGCGCTGGTTCTGATTGAGGGTGTAGGAAGCGCTGGTTCTGATTGAGGGTGTGGGAAGCGCTGGTTCTGATTGAGGGTGTGGGAAGCGCTGGTTCTGATTGAGGGTGTGGGAAGCGCTGGTTCTGATTGAGGGTGAAGGAAGCGCTGGTTCTGATTGAGGGTGTATGAAGCGCTGGTTCTGATTGAGGGTGTATGAAGTGCTGGTTCTGATTGAAGGTGTAGGAAGTGCTGGTTCTGATTGAGGGTGTAGGAAGCGCTGGTTCTGATTGAGGGTATATGAAGCGCTGGTTCTGATTGAGGGTGTATGAAGTGCTGGTTCTGATTGAGGGTGTAGGAAGCGCTGGTTCTGATTTGAGGGTGTGGGAAGCGTTGGTTCTGATTGAGTGTTTTCTTCCTCTAGTCAGTGGCTCTTTGGGTTGTGCAGAGGGATTGAGTTTGAACCTGTAAAGCCAAGGCACCTGCCCAAGTCCATCGGATGCAGCAAGAATTTCCCAGGAAAATCTGCCTTGGCAACAGGGGAGCAGGTACATTTCTCCCCTTTGTACAACCAGAACTGGACACACACACATTATGCTGTAAAGGAATACCAGTTGTTTGTAAAGTCAAAATGTGAATGACTATAATGAAAAGCTCGACCTAAATGAGTTGATCTGTCCAACCCAGACCTCCTTCCTGCATCAGGTGTGAATTAATTGTGTCAGTTGCTTTGCACAGAAGTCTCGGCAGCAGTGTTAACTGAAGGCTTCCTGCTGGGTTTGTTTGCAGGTGCAGCACTGGATGATGCAGTTGGCACTGGAACTAGAGGAGAGGCTGACTAAGGACAGAGAAATGGTGAGAATATATATCGGCCAATTTTTTTTTTTTTTTAAGACCTGATCTTTAGTGTGTTACGCAATATCAAAATCTGTACGTTTCAGAAGTTAGCTAAGTGTGACATGCTGGTATAAACAAACCCTTTTTGTTTTTTTAAATTAAAGCAATTTTTTAAACACTGAGAAAGAAGGTGCTGCATGGTTTGGTCATTGTGTTTTTCCTAATTTTACCAGCAGATGGTGCAAGTTTACTGTCTCAGTGGTGTACATTATACATATATATATAACAAATACAACTTGAAAGTAATCCTGAAGGTGCACAAAGTACAGCATAAATACAAAAGTATTTCAGACATGAGTTCTTCATAGCTTATATATTTGTGTGAATGTTTTCTTTTCAGTTTATCATAGAACAATCAGAAGTATGTTTTTTTGAAGCCTTTTGTTTTATTTTTTTGTTATTTATATGTTGAAGCCTTTTATTTTATTTCTCTGTTGGTCTAATAAAAGGGGTCAACTTCAACATTGATTATTCTGGTCATCTCTGGACCAATACGCTAATATTTTTTAGTTTATTTTGAAATTAATCACCCAAGGCAGCCTGGTTTTGCAGGTGGCTCGGCAGAGTTCTGATCCCAGCCCAGGGCCTCGTTTCTCACACAGAGGCTCTCTTTCTTCTCCAGAATAACAGGGTGGCGAAGCAGCTGACTGTGGGGGTGCGGGTGGAGGGGGACCGCAGGGCCAGCAGCTTTTCCCGGTGCTGTGCGCTGTCACGCTACGAGGCGCAGAAGATCGCCAGCGACAGCCTAGCCCTGATAAAGAGCCTCAATGCAGCAGGGAACCACCAGTCAGCTTGGTAGGGCTTTGAAAGAATTGCTGCTATATACTTTTAACGGAAGAAAGCTATGGTGTCAGGACAGGTGCTGTCTTGGTATTCTGATATTACTGATGCCTCTTTGGATTCTGGCTCGAAGAGGTGAAACTCCATACGGGCTGCAGAAAGAAGAGAACCTTGTGTTTCAGCACAAATAATTAGCCGGCTTTGTACTATGAATCAGTATGTGACTACTTCACCAGGTGTGTCATTATTTAGAAGACCCGTTACTGTTTTTGTTTTCTTAATATGATCTGGAAATATTAAAACCGGTCCTTCTGCAAAAAGCAATTACTTGATCTTGATTTGTAAATGTATAAAATGGGAAGCTCATTGATGTATAATTTAGGGAACATTTTAACATTTCAAGTACCACTGTCAGGATTTCATAATTTTGTATTTATTTTTAATACTGAATTATTGCTTTTCAAATTGTATTCATTTTTTTATCAGGTTTCTAGAAAGTGTCTATGTATTTTACCATGCTTCGTTATGGGGCAGAATATGACTGTTCAGTTGTAAAGAAATTAAATTGTCAACTTGAATCCATTTGATGGGCTTCATCGTGTACAGCGTATTTATTGATCTGGAGTGTTCTTTGTAATTTCAGGTCCCCAGCACTCACACTGCTTCACCTATCAGCCAGCAAGTTTTCAGAGCCCCCCTCATCATCTGTTACAGGGATTACAAGTTTCTTAAGCAGTGATGTCACATCTACACAGAAACTTCCAACTGCCAGTCTGTCTGTCTCAAGCCCCAGTCCTAAGAAAACGGTCAAGAAGCCAGCTGGTGCTATAGAGTCATTTTTTCAGAGAGCATCTGAAAGAAAGAAGGAAGCGAATGAAATGTCGGGATCATTGCTGTCTGAGTCACTGTCACGGCTTCCTAATCGGGAAGAGCATCTTCCTGCTGCCGCTACCGTGCCACTTCCTGTCACATCATTTTCCAAAAGTAAATCTGCCGTTTGCTGTTTCTTTAAGAGCAAGGCTTGTGAAAATCTCAGTTCTGAGAACTCTTCAGATAGCAGAGACCTGACCGCTCAGTTATCCAGAAGTTCTGACCTCGGTTTTGGAACCAGTGTCGATGGTTCTGCTCCTTTTGTTAACGACGAGGCTGACAGTGAAACAAAAAGATTGAATGTCAGCCAAGACCTTCAGGGTGTAGAGCGGCAGCCTGAAACCATTCCAGAACTTGCTGAGGAAGGACGATCTGAGGAAGCGGACAGTCTGGATCACCCGAGAGAGAACGGAGAACCAGCCGCTAGAGTCGCTAACGAGGAGCACTTGGAAAGCAGGTCTCTGGACAAAGCTTCCTCTGAGGACCTTGTGTGGTGCGAACGATGTGGCAAGAACATTCTCGTTTGGGACATGCCCGAACACACGGACTACCACTTCGCTCTAGACCTCCAGAGCTCTTTCTCCTCAACCAGCTCAGGAACCTCTAGCACCAACCCCAGCAGAACCCCCTCCACCACCACTGCTGCTGCTGCCACTGCCCCCCCCTCAAGGGGGAAAAGCAAGTCCAAGAACACAGCAGCCCCTGCACCCAAGAGACTCAAATCACAGGGCACAAACAAGACCCTGGACTCCTTTTTCAAGAAGAATTAGGATTGTCTTTGTGCTATAGAACTGCCAGGCACAGCAGACTATCAAAGACCACAGTACACCAGATGAGTCATTCCACTTGGTTTGCCTATAATCAGTAAATGCAGTTTTTATTTAAAGTGGTACAGAATCATGCGGTAGAATGATCCAGAATCAGTGACCACATTTCATAACAGATAATTGAGATTATTTTAAATTGTTTGCAAGTTAGCAACGCCTTCAGTTGTTAATACATTCTATGTACTGTTTATGGTTTAAATAGTAATTGCCAGCTTTGCATCAGATGTTTCTTTTTATCTGGCAACATACAAAGTAGAGGTCCTTCAGCTGGCCTTTGCTTTATCTCCCACTGCAGTAAAGAGTTGCTGCGTCCTCAGAGTGGAGCCTTCAGAAGATATTGCGGGTTGATAATTATGTAGTCAATAGCTGACTACTGTTAAAGTCCTGTTTTTATTTAAACTCCAGTGTAGGATCCTGTTTGTTATGCAGATTTAGATTTTCTGTTAGTTGCTTCTGCTTGCCTTTTGAGGGTTTTGTGGCATTGATGTAAGCATGTTCTCTCTCTGTCGATTTAGTCTTGGGGTCCCAGTGTTAAGTGTTCAATTGCTTTGTCATGGTGAGAAAAGCATGTAATATACCACAGGTTTCATATTTGTTTGGCAAGCTTCATGTGTGCATGCAGGCCTACTTTGATTGCTACAATCAGATTTTTACACTGAAAATTGTCTTGTTCAAAGATCTAAGACTTTTTTTTTCATCTTCATTTATAACTGCTCCAATGTAATATTACAGTGCTGCAATATTACCATTGCATCTGTTTCTCCCTTAAAGCCATGTTTCTTAATGTAAAGCACATTTAGCAACAAAAAAAAACATGTTTAAATGTGCATTATATTTGTTCAATATGAAAATTGTGAATTTGCTGTACAGAAATAAATAAATTGGTATATTTTTTATCAATCACAAACATAAGAAACAAACAAGTTGAGCGTGTTAGATTGTTTCTTCATAGAGACATGAATAGAGACTGGCTCAGTTTTATCTAGAGTTTCAGTAGGGTTAGGAGTGGGCTCTTTTAAAAACAGCCATTTATGAAAAGGGCTCCTGGTGTCATGGCAACCGCTGCTTTTATGATGGCCTGTAATTTCTTGTCACAATCAACAGTTCTCTTAAATGGTAAATACAATTTTATTTCTTATTCATGAATGTTAAATATCGTAATTGTGTATACTGAACATAAATTACAGATGAAATCCAATGTATACAATTTCCTGTTTATTTAGACTGATTTTAAGGAATTTATCAATTGAATTGTGGTATTTTTGTTTTGTTCTTTTGTTCAGTTGAATGTATGTGTCAATGTAGCTTACATTAATTGTCTAGATTTTGCTGATATTTTGTATTTTTAGGAAAGTTAATTGAGTCTTAAGACCTTCCAAATAATTTAGACTTTTAAACAGCTTAAAATACACTGGTGTATTTGTGACTAAACCATAAACAGCTGTGTACTAGACAGGAATGTTTAAGTGAAGGAGGGTGATGAAAGGGTTACCCCTTCTCGCCTGATCAGATCCATGTTCACAGTGCACGCCTTTCCCTTTTCAAATGTTTAGCCTGATGTAATCATGACAGCCAGCACTGCAAGAGACGTTTACCTGCCAAGTTGTTGTCGTCTCAGCATGCCTCGCCTCGGCTGCACATTTTCTAGTCGTTTCGTCAGCTCACATGACGTCACGTTTGTGTTTACAGACCTGTACACCTCCTAACAACAGGGTCGTGTTTAATAAAACGTGTTTGTTGTTGTGAAACGTGTGGTTTACATTTAATAAAAATGAATTTAAAAAAAAAGTAATTCAGAAGACTTTTCAGAAAAAGAAAACAAAACAAAGAAAAACGCAATAAAACGTACACGAACATTGGTTTGACCCATAGCCCGCACTGCACTATTTACAACAAGTCAGCAGCGGCGGTGTGACTAACAAGTTGCTGAGCAGTTTGTGGAAACTACAAATGATTCATTAAATATAGGGTACTAGATATTGAGTTAGTTTAGTTTGTTTTTATTGCATTGAATAAAGAACCCGATGGTTGTTTTTATGTATTTTTTTTTTTAAATAGAAAAGTTAGTAGGTTCGTGTTGCTGCGGGTAGTCCAACACCAACTCTAAATAAAAAGATACTCTTATTGAACACTAATAATAGTCTGAAGCAGTTGTATTTCCAAATAAGAGAAGCCCGTTTTAATTATCGGAGTAGGCTAGGATGTTTATTTTTTTCCCATTACAAACTTGTCGTTGTTGTTCTTTGAAATACATTTGTGTAGTAATTCAATCAAACCAAGTAGGAATGTGCTTGCATCGTTTAAGACGTTTTTCAAGTCAAGTAAGCTTATTTGTGTACAAAAACTACAAGAGTCGCAGTCCTTTCGCAGCCAGTGTCATCACGTACACAAAATCATAAGATAATTGATTTTAAAGATACAGTATAAAATAATGTACCCGAACCCAAGCAAGTGCAAAACTTGCCCCAATATTTAAAGTAAAACATCTACATATTTTTTAACTATCAAGACATGACTTGGTTCCAGTAGCAGCAGTTACATGATTGTTTTAAGTTATTTTATTATGGGCAAACTTTGCCCTCTAAATCAATGGACCATATTTAGAAGCAAGGCAAAGACACAATTTCTTAAGAATAAGATCATTTTAATGGTATAGAACAGGAAATTACTCTTGACTGGTCCTTCCTGCAACTACATTTTATACTGTTCAATATATACTGTAAAAAAAAAACACCAAACAATAAAAAAACTGTATGAACTCTCTATTTACAGCATCTAATTGAGTTAAGCAGGAATTGTATGTGATTTCTGCTGCTGAGGTTTTATCAAATTAATGAGTTTGATGAGTGACATTTCAAAATCTATGTTAACCAGCCATGTGTAATTGATCAGGTTAATCCATCTGGTAAAATGAGAAGTTGTAAGTGAAGTAATTTCTCAATGTCTTTGGCTTGGAATGTACAACAGAGTTTCATGGGGGTCTCGGCAGTGGTACTTGTTTCCTTACTAATATAGTGCGCCGTCATTTGTAAAAGGCAAGCATGCATCACCCCCCAGCAGTTGCTGCTGACATTCTCTGGACTTGCCCATACACTGAGACTGCACATTCTGCATCCTCTGAACTGGCTGGAAGTGTAAGGCAAAGCTTTGCTAAGTTATATAGATGTGGAAATCGATTAGAAACAGTCCCAAAACTCGGTTACCCAAGGGCATCTGGCATACTTGAATAAAGGCAGTATATGCAGCACGTTCGTTGTCATGTTATTTGTTCCATCCAATAACTAATTTTATTAGTACAGAGTCAAAACAAAGAAAACGTTTGAAGCGAGGTAGCTTTACTAGATGGTACCTGTAGTACAGATTGTGTTTTGCTGTTTGCACTGAGAAGGAAGACTCTAGTGATTTGATAAGTACAATTGAATGCTTGTTGCTGATGTAACTACATTAGTTGCTTGAAGGAATTAATTTTTAAAGTATTCAGAGCTGTGGTTGATTGAAGTGAATATAGATAGTGTGTAAACTGGACCAGCTTTAGACCTGCAGGACCATATCAATTGGCAAACAGGGTCTTAGAATGGCAGTTGTTCTAAGCGCCAGCCATTGAAGGGCCACACGTCCAAGGGCAGTCTGAACTGTGGCAGTCACAGCGAGGACCTTTTCCAAATCTCTCCCAGTGGCTACTAGTGGACTCATTCCAACTCTTAACATTAGCTGTATTTAAGTAACAATATAAAGGTGGTGTTGTTTTAATAGGTGATCTACTGTACCAGGTGACTGGTTAAATTGACTAGAGATTGATTTGCAATTTGGTAGGTTTCCACATAGCATTTTGTAGTTCTGTGATCCCATTGAAGTGCATTGAAACTATTGTATTGCTTAAGTATTGTCTTTAGCGCAGTTTAGTTTAATAGACATGTTGGAGAAAATCCAAACCTAGCAACGCTCTGGAAGACACCAACTAATATACAGGTCGGTATCCCCCACCACTCCTGCTCCCACTACTACTGTACCTATCTGTCTCACCTGTCCTGGCATGACTGTCTCTCACATCCCTGTTCTGTTCTCTCTCTGCTGCCCCCCCCCCCCCCCCTCCTCTTCCACACTCTCTCTGGTGCCTTCGGGAACTGTCACTCTTCTGCTAATAAAGATGATTTAATCTCTGCATTTGTTTCTGACCTCTCTCTCGATTTCCTTGCTCTCACTGAAATCTCCTACTCCCAGCACATCTTCACTCTAGCACGCACCTGCAGTTTCACGTGAGCAACATATGAAGAATACAATCATTCCTCACAAACTACTCTACGCAACTCCTCGTCCAGCCCCCGGTACTCTCCCACATAGACTACTGCAACTCCCTACTGCCTGGCTTGCCTGCGTCCACCCTTTCCGCTCCAGCTCATCCAGAACTTCGCTGCTAGCCTGGTGTTCTTTCTGTCTCACTTCCACACTACTCCCACTGGCTCCCAATCATCGCGCGCATCTAGTTCAAAACTCTTGTACTCGCCTACTGAGGCCTTGACCAGACTGCACCCAGCTACATCCAGACCCTCATCTCTCTGTAAACCCCCACCATATCTCTCCACTCCGCCTGCACTAGAAGACTGGCTGTACCTCCTCTACGCTCCCCTGCCACCAGAGCCTGCTCCTTCTCCACCTTCGCCCCACAGTGATGGAACAACCTTCCTATGGATGTCAGGACTCCCCAGTCCCTGACCACCTTACGGTGCCTCTTCAAGGAAACTCAATTCTTCCCTTCTGGCTTTTAATGCACTTTAACGTGAACTTATCTGCTACCTATTTTACTGTATTTAATCCTGCACTCAACCCAATCTGTAATATTTTTTGTATTTCACCTGCACTAGTATCTAACCCTGATGTAACTATCAACACTTATCTGTTAACTGCCCCGATATCAAATCATACTGTGTTTTGTATTTGCTCTTAGGACTGAAGTCATTGTGTTTTGTATCTTGCTCTTAATTGTATTGTAATTCTTGATGTATTTTTTTTGTATACAACTGTAAGTTGCCCTTGGTAAGGGCATCTGCTAAGAAATAAAAAATAATAATAATAATAAAACTCAATAATAACTTGGCTACAAGCAACAGGAATACTTTCTGTCTGCGCTGACTTTCCAGTTTGTTTTCTGAAAGCTGTTTATTTTACGTTCTGCTCATAGCCTCTGGAGTAGCCTTTCGTGTAACGTGCGTTTCTGAAGACAAATATCAACCAATCGTATTTTCCCCAAAGACACATTACAAAACGTGCAAAACAGTTAACGCCATCTGCATGTAGTTTCTTTAGGAAATATCTTGACACTTATTAGCCAAAATATACTTAGCTTTTTTTGCTTAGTCATCCATTTCTGGTATTTTACCTACAATGCTGAAATCTAGATTTTAGCAACCTAAATCAAAACAATGCAGCACTGACTTTGTCCCACTCCCCACTGTACAGCACAGGTCACAGAAAAGCAGCAAACAAGCACTGACAGGCTGAGTAAAACATTGTTGTCATTTGTACAGTAAACAAGAACGTTAACTGCTTTGGAGTATTTATTTATAAGTGTTACTTGTCTAAGGGCAATGCACGCAGGATGGCAAAGGAATAATAAAAAAATGCCTATCTACAGAAGTAAGATAGGTAGTTTGTGTCACTTGTGTTGTGCAGTAGTTCATTTAAAATAAGTTTGTTTTTTTCTCTTAATATTTGTCCAGTATGTATTGGCCCCTAAAAGAGGTGAATTTCACGATTTTAGGCAGACCCCTACTTATAATTAGATGGGCGGCAAATTGACAATTGTGTTTGTCATAGAAAAAATTAATTCAGAAAGTAGGTATTTTGATTTTTGAAAAACATTTCTGTGAATTACCAAAGATAATGCATCTGTTTGGTTGATTCTAGCAAGTATACTGCATTGTTAAAGAAGCTATTAAATATTGCCAATGGATCCTTCAAACAAAACACCCTGTTTGTAATGCATTGTTCCAACACCCACCACTAGGTGCACGCAAGTACAGGAAATTAATAAAGTACAAATCACCCCCGAACCTCTGGTGATTTTTACAATGGCATTCGGAAGTGTTGTACTTTATTTGTTTAGTGGGGGGTTGGACACAGTCATTGCAGGTTCTTGCATCAGCTGTTTCTATTTATCTAACAACATGGAAAATACTGTAGGAGGTGGGGGGACACAAGCTTTTATTTCAAACCTGTTTCATCAGCTTTTGTTTTGTTAGATTTACACAGAACCCTTTTTTGTTGTATCATTGCAACCTCTGCCTCTCTTTAGGTGAAACTAGGCGAGGATACTGCAATGATGCAGGAATGCAATTCTGACTCATTATCACGAAAAGGTCCAAAAGGTCAGAGATCTATCTGTGAATCTATTTAGGATGTAGCTGGTAATCCAGATGCACTGAACACTTTACTAAAGAATATATTAATAAAATAGACACTTGGTTTTAATAAAAGTTATTTTTTTATATATATTTATGTACACCATATATACAAATTGGATTTGTACATAAATCTGCAATACACCAGCCAAAGGCAGAGTTTAAAATATTACATTCAAACGTAGCTGAGTCCCATCCCCCCCCCCCCAGATTTTTTTTTTTTTTTTTCATAAAATCAGTGAAACTCAGCCTGCAGTGAACTTTACTGGTGAATCTGGGGGGGTGGGGCATTTCCAATTGGTTTCTAATACACTACTTCAAGATGTAAAATCAATAGCTATTTGCAAAACTGAAAGAGTATTATTTTCAAACAGGTTAACATGAAATATGATTACAGTTAAAAAAAACGGTTTTTGTTTACCTCAGTTATGCGTTTTTCTGTAATTGCACAAGAACCACATGTAAAATGCATAGAGCTACAAATCCCCTTTAATGGACTTCTTGCCTGCACTCAACAGGCATTTTCAAATCATTAATGTTGCTGAATACAGCAGTCATGTAACAACTCTTAAAAGACAGGATATCGTGTTGAATTGATGCTGTTTCTCTGTTGAAAACTTCCACAAAGTACATAAGGTTGTTTCAGTTAATAGCACCTTTTGAAATGTAACACTCCCTATGGTTATATTTTAAGGGCATTTTAGGCACAGTGCATTTTATCCCCTTCGTCACAATGTCCTTATATCCTGAAACAAAGTAAAATAAACAGTATCTCTTGCGTACAACATTAGCAGCCATACAGAAACGATGTAAATGAACAAAAAAAAAATTATGAAGCAATTCAGTGCAATGAATCCTTCAGCTGCTAGTAACATCTCAGAATCAGAACTGTGGACAACACACATACAGATGTATCAATATTTTACCTAAGCAGACAGTTCGGGCTACAGAGCTGCTACTTGGTTGAGCATCTTTTCCATGAGCATCTAACACAACTGCATTCAAATATCTGTAATAGAAATCCGATGTGATAATCTTTGCTGGTGTGGTACTTTTTGTTAGTACCAGGAGGTACTGGAGAAGAGTACTTTGGACATTGCACTATTGCGAGGCTCTGCTCGTAACAAAAACTTCTTACTATCCATTTCAGTACTTCCGACACCTTTCCTTCTTGACTGGTTCACTGTGAGAAACTGGGTTAAAACTGCTTTAAAATTAAAGATTTAACTTGGGGCATTTAACTATATAACCACCCACCCCCACCCCACAGACAAGGGCTCTGCTTTTAATTTACCAAACATAACCTAAAAATCTGGAGGATGTCAACACTTCACATAACAGTTCCTAATAATACTGATTTCCATTGCCAAAGTGCAAATTAACCTTCATGCAAGAAACACTGAAGGACTTTATCAATAATTACAGCCATAATTATAGGCAACCAGGCCTGTCCAGCATTTCTCATACATGAAGTGTTTCCATTTTTTGTCTACTACCTCATATATATATATGAGTAACATGAAAATTGGAAGTGGTTCTTAGCAAATTTAGCACTCTTCATTTTTTCTTATCAGTAACACTGTTAATAACACACCCAACTATTAAAAGTAATAAAACCCTTTTTTCAATGTGCATTGCTAGGATGGTGCTTTTGATTTCAGAGCAAGATCAGGGTTGTTAGCAGTCGCAGGTATTCAGCGTTCTGGTTTCTGCTCTGCTCAGACAGGCACTCTGTTGGAGTTGCTTGTTGCAGCACCTCTATACTTTCCTTTGCAGACTGCTTGACAAATCTCAATAGAAATAAAAAAAGTTAAAAGCTCAAAAGAGAACAAGACAGAAAGTTCATACAAAGCACAACCCAAACTACAATGAAGAGGCTGAACCCAAGGTACCAAGTTCTACAAAAAATGATTAAGAACATTTGAAAACTGGTTCCTCGTTTCCTTGCAGTTTTAAAGCACCCTGTGTGGAACAATGAGCAAGTTAATGGAAGGAGTGCACTAAAGTGACATGCTCAGAAACAAGGCAAGACAACTGTAGACTAAAACACAGAGCTGTGCAAGATAAAAACCCTCCTTCAACCTCCACTCTGTGTCTGCTGTTTAAACACTGGCAGTGCTCCCTGCTTAGGGCTGCAGTATCGACAATGAGGTCTGGTGGAGGTCGTCCGGTTCCTTTTTCAATTCTCTCTCTTCTCTGCACACTTCCTAGCTGTATTGGTTCATGAACAGAGGGTGCAGGCTGGTGACGTGTCCGATCCCTTTCGTTACTCCCTCTCGGAAGAGTAATTTGGCTCCGATTTTCAAGTACTCCGGGTGCTTTATGAACTTGAAACGCACTACAGCCTTCTCCCCTGTCCGCAGCTCATCCTAAAAAAACAAACAAAAAAAAAAAAGCTCCTCAATTATTGTAACGCAAATAAAAGTAAGGCACAAAGAGGCTTGATATAATTATAAAAGTCCTAATTACAAAAGATAAATAGCACCACCTTTAAGTAACAGCTGATTGTACGGACAGTATACATAGATTATTTTGTACATATTTTTTTTCCTTAAAATGTTCCTGTTAACCTCTGTAAAGCGGTAGCCTGAATATGAATAAAAGAAAAACCACTTTGGTGGCTTGGGACTGAGGTGAGTGTAAGCAACTCGCCAACTAACAAGAGTGAGTGAAAAACCAGTCCTGGCGTGGCCCGCGTCATTGTAATGCTAGGAGGAGATTACACTGCACTGCGTGACCTACCTTTCCATGCAAGCACCCAACAATGGCCGTCTGTCGGACATTGCCCACGTGCACGGTGACCTGGAAGCCCTTTCTGAAAGTCTTGGCGTGGAACAGAAGCACAATCTCTGCCTCAAACATCCAGCATATTGTGGGGTTCATCTCAGGACTCACCATCACCATGCCCTGGGGGGTCCAGAGCAAGGGTTTGTCATCATTGTCTATTCACTAAAAACAAACTGCACTACTGGCTAGGGATGGGGATTTTAAACTTTTAAAAAGATACAAACTCTAAAGAAGTGGTCAAATGTTTCATAATGCCAGACGTACAACTGGTCATGTGACAAATTTCACCAAATATATTTTTTAAACGTATTCATTTTAGTAATTTATCATCACACAACCAGTCTATTGCGTATCTCACTGCTGTAGTGCCACAGTAAGGGCGGATATTATAAAAATCAAACGGGGTTTGGCAATTGCCTCCAAGCAGTTTTTCTAATTGGTGAAACAGAAAGACTGACACTGGGGCGGGTGCTATCCTCGGTCGACCTGGCGCTTCATTGGTGCACCTTAAAAGAAACAAACTATTCTATAAACATTATACTAACCGAAAATGTGTTTAATATGTCTGCAGTTCTACCTCCACTGACAACTTTAATTACAACCATTGTTTGATTTTAGGACATTGAGGACATTTAAATATACACATTTCAATATATACTTTGGTGAGTAGGTGTTTATTTTTTGAAATGTTTAAACGTTATTTGCTTATTAAGAGTTTCTTTGCTTAAAGAACACTAACCAGGGCTGTCAGTATACGTCACAATGTAATATAAAGTGTGTGTGTGTGTGTGTATGCAGATATGGTTTAAACGTTGAAAACGCTGACACCTGCATAGCATTTAAATGTTCCTAAAAACTTACTAAAAGCATATCCCTAGTACTGATAAGTAAAACACCTTCAGAATGCAGCCCAGTGTCTCATTTGTTCCCCCTCGGTTAACTATTTGAAATGCACTTTGTTACATTAATATCTGACCTTGCGGAGCAGGGACCTGTCGAAGTTGCCCAGTGCCAGAGTGGCTGCCTGGCCGGCCCGGAGCACCCTGCAGGCTGATCGGTTCCTCTGGATGCTGCACACCTTCAGCTCCAGGAAGTTCCCTTCATCAGTGGGGCCCACCACCAGCTGCTCGCCCTCCCGGCAGATACCACTAAGTAGAGACATGAAATCAGCTATCTTTTTTTTTTTTTTTTTTTTATTTTTTTTTTTATTTGCTTAACTAGACTACATAAACCTGTGTTGTGTGTCTCAAGGACTTCTATGTTCTGAATCTGCAATCAGAATTAGAACCCAGTTGCTACAGACCAGCGCACTTCCAAAGGACATGGTTTACCAGAGCAGTTGCTGTGTAATAACACTGGTGGGAACTTTAAAAACTGCGATAAAAATATTACTCCGATTGTACAGTTGTTTGAGCCATTCCTCAAACAGGAATTAAGCTAATAGAAAATTCTAAAAGAAAACCAGCTATGCATTATTATTCTGGTCCCTGGTTGTTCACATGATTCAGTGAGTGCATCATGCAAAACACGACCTGAAAATCCCCCGAGCTGGAATAAAGGGTGACATTTGCAACACTGACCTGTAGAGGGTTCCTCCAACAACTGTTCCTACTTCTGGTACTGTGTAGATTTCATCAACCTGAAAACAAGAAAGAATAATCAGAACGGTAGTCTTGCTGAACTGAGGCAGGCAACATTACACTATGTAACACAATTTTTGTTCCTGGGTAGTAAGTGTTATTTCCTAATTGCTTATGCCTCAAAAGTATAGAAAATGGCTATTATTCCCCACAAACTTTTTACAGTGTATTTACAGTATAATTGTAAATCTCGAAAAACTATTCACTTCTAAATCTTTTGTAGTCATTTTTGTATTACTTTAGTATAAATACATGTTAATTTGGATTCATATGTTGTTTTTTTCTGACTTTATGTGAATGAAAAGACACACATTTGCCTGTTTTCCCATTGGAAATAGTGATATTTTGAAATATCACTGTCCTGGTCACAAAAGCAAAGTTTGTGGGGAATAATAGCCATGTTCTATACTTTTGAGGCATAAGCAATTAGGAAATAACACTTACTACCCAGGAACAAAAAAAAAAAAAAAAAAAATATTTGTTACACAGTGTTATCAATACCCTTTAATCTCAGCATCATGTTGACATTTTGTACTGACTGAAGACTACTGTAATAATTGTACCAGTTTTAAAATGTTGCACGCATAATCACGCACAGAACATGGTTTCACTATAAAAAACCAAAAAACTGGTGCAACTATTATTTGAAGTTATGGCAGTATTATTTTGCACGGTAGCCCTTCACTAAATAAACATCACGAGGGCTGTGCAGGAGTCCTGGGTTCGGGGGGGGGGGGGGGGGGGGGTCAGTTGTGGGCTGTGGCACCCCGAGCACAGACAGGAGAGGCGAGGCTGTACCTGGAACTCTGTCAGCTGCTGCATCAGCTCCTCCTGCTCCTTACTGTTGCTCAGGGGCGGGAGGATATTGAAGAAAACCTTCAGCAGGTCCAGGTTTTCTCCCGAAACACTTGACAGTGTGAAAATCGGCGTGATACTAAGAATACAGACAATTGAGACACTTTAGTTTGATTAGTTACTATGAAGGGAATAAAACCAATGTGTGTGTGTAATTTATATATATTTATTTCCCCCCCCCCATGTTTCTATGTTTGGGAAAGACAGTCAAAACGCTTGTCATTGCATTTTCCAAAGCTTCTTTTTGTATGTTTCTATGTCACAATGCAGGCCTAGTTCAGGGAACAGTGCTTGTAAATAAACAAATGAGAGAAATAATTGATCAGTGGAATGAGAGCGCACCTGGGGGACAGTGCAAACTGCTGGGCGGCAGTGACGGCGCTGCTCTCGCCCGTCTGTGCCAGCGCGGCGGAGTTCTTTCAAACTGATCAGCTTTACATATGTCTGTGTGTAGCCGACCGCCACATATATACTGGCATCGCCTACTGTATATGTCTGACACGCTGACGCGCATACATCCGCAGTGGCAACCAGCATGGGGACCTTGTTACAGCCGGGCTGTTTCAGGATCCTCTCCAGTTGCCTGACCGTGCGCTCGATGGTGTTCTTGGTGCACAGGTCAACCTTGCTGACCACTATGAAGATGGGCACCTTCAGAGCCATGGCCAGGCCCAGGTGCTCTCGCGTCGTGCCAGCTGAGGAGGAGAGGCCATTACAAAACATGAACATGCAATCTACAGCTATGGACAAAAGTTTCTGTATCACCTAGAATTTTAGGATTGAGACATAATTTAAAAAAAAAAAAAAAAAAGAAAGAAAAAATTCTATGAACATAATTTAGATCCTTTATTTAACATAATGCAAATCAAAGAAACTTCAAAATGATATTGCAAAAGTCTACCATAAGCCATACAGTATTTCATGTTAGATCTCGTAATGTCACTTTTTTAAAATGTGTCAGTTTTACATTAAGTATATGAAAAACTACAAGGTGGTATGTAATTCGATATGTCAATGTAACATTATTCAGCAGGTTTCACTCAACTTAGAAGCAAAAAAAGTTAATTCTACAGGGTGATGCAAAACTTTTGGCCAGAGCTGTGTAATCTTCTCATGTCACTTACCTACATTCTAAAGCACATGTAAATAAAAAGGCAAGCTCAAATTCTGAGCAAAGTTAAATGCAGGCAAGGCACTGTCTGAATTTTTTTTTTTTTTGGAAAATAAACTCAGAAAAATAAATTCAAATGAAAAAAAAAAAAGAGTGTTCAACACTATGATGAATAAAGCTTACCTATGCCTGTGTTAGCACCAACAACCAGCATGGCAAAGTCAGGGCAGTAGCTGGTCAGGCCGAAGATGGTTGTTTTCAAGTACTTGTGGTGCCCCGCCAGATCGATGA
Organism: Polyodon spathula; assembly: GCF_017654505.1. Lineage (NCBI taxonomy): Eukaryota > Metazoa > Chordata > Actinopteri > Acipenseriformes > Polyodontidae > Polyodon > Polyodon spathula. The sequence goes on along the minus strand of NC_054539.1, from coordinate 9,276,805 downwards.
AGGTGATCATTTTGGAGGCCCTCTCACAGATCTCCTCTGCTGTCCGTGATTCGCTGTAGTTTACCACCTGGAAGGAGGACCAGGCAAGGTCAGGGGCACATTCAGATTCTTTACACCATTTGAAAATGTCTGCTTATTGCCAGACTGCTCTGCTCTCCTGCCCTGCCCTGCCCTGCCTACCTCCCCTTTGCTGTTGAAGCCCATGATCTCAAAGCTGATGCTGGAGGTCCTGCCAGACTGGATTTCGTGGAGGTGTCTGAAGAGGTTGAGGCGCGCACGCCCCCGCCCGTTGTCCAGCTCTCCCTGTGTCAGCACACCCAGCAGGGTGGACTTGCCCGAGTCCACATTCCCCAGCACTGCCACCCGCAGGTCCAGAAACTGCACACAAACACACAAGCACTGGCTTATTTGTTTCAGGACACAATAAAGAATGTAAAAGTGCTGAATATCTATTTTGTATTCAAAGCTACATAGTGAATAACTCATTCTGGAACCTTGCACAAACCATTCTGGATCCCAAGATCGTAGCACCACCTGTTTTATGCAAAATATTCTGCTCATTGGTGATTCAACTCCTATTGCAGGTACTTTGTTTTTAAATACATATGTACATATTTACAGATCAGTGAATAAAAACGTTTTTGGTATATTAATGCTGACAGTCTATTCATTACTGTGACCTGAACTTAGTAATTAATCTCAACCTGACAAATACTGTGTCGACAAATAAAATAATAGTCATGTATAATAATGTACGCGTGTGTTTATACCGTTTTTAAGGTGATTTAAATTACATTAAAACAATGAATGCTCATACCTCTCCTAGCGCACCTACAGAGTCCTGGCGTGGCTCACCCTCTGCCCCTTGCCTCTTTCAACTCATCTCAAACTCAATCTCTCAAAATCAGATCTCCTTTTCTTCCCGCTCTCTGCCTCCACCACCGCTGATCTCTCTATCTCTATTCCAGTTGTATTCACCACCCTGTCTCCCTCCTCATCCACCAAAAACCTTTGTGTCACCATTGACGCCCCCCTCCTCCCTCCTTTCCTACTCTCAGCACAACTCTACTCTGGCACGCTCCTGTCGCTTCTTCCGAAGCAACACACAGAATTCACCCCTTCCTCACCGACTACTCCAAACAGCTCCTAGTTAAGGTCCTGGTACTATCCCGCATTGACTACTGCAACTCCCTCCTGGCCGGCCTTTCTGCCTCTGCTACCTATCCACTCCAGCTCATCCTGGGGTGGCCGCCTTGCTAAAATCTCTCCAAGAGCAAGGCGTAAAATCGTCAAGGTAGTCACCTAGAACAACATCCAGGGATCTGCAGGCCTCTCTCGCCTCGGCTAAGGTCAGTATTCATGACTCCACCATCAGAAAGACACTGGGCAAAAATGGGATTCATGGCAAAGTAGCAAAGCGGAAACCACTGCTCACTAAGTTTGCCAAAAAGCACCTGGATGATCCTCAAGAGTTCTGGAACAATGTTCTATGGACAGATGAGTCAAAAGTGGAACTTTTTGGCCAACACGGGCCCCGTCACGTCTGGCAAAAACCAAACACTGCAGTCCACAGTAAGAACCTCGTACCAATGGTCAAGCATGGTGGTGGTAGTGTCATGATTTGCAGATGATTTGCTGCATCAGGACCTGGACGACTTGCCATCATTGAAGGAACCATGAATTCTACAGGAGAATGTCAGGCCATCCGTCCGTGAGCTGAAGCTGAAGTGCAGCTGGGTCATACAGCAAGACAATGATCCGAAACACACAAGCAAGTCTACATCAGAATGGTTGAAGTTTTGGAATGGCCTAGTCAAAGTCTAGCCCTAAACCCACTAAGATGTTGTGGCAGGACCTGAAACTAGCAGTTTATGCTTGAAAACCCACAAATGTCACTGAATTGAAGCAGTTCTGCATGAAAGAGTGGGCCAAAATTCCCCCATGGCACTAAGAGACTGATCAATAACTAGGAAGGAAGTGTTTGGTTGCATTTATTGCTGCTAAAGGAAGCGTAACCAGTTATTGAGTCTAAGGGGGTGATTACTTTTTCACACGGGAGCATTGGGTGTTGCATAACTTTCTTTAATAAATAAATGAAATACATATTAAAATGTTGAGTTATTTGTTCACTCAGGGTACCTTTTATCTAATATTAGATTTTGGTTGAAGATCTGATCATTCAGTGTAAAAAATATGCAAAAAAGCAGAAAATCAGACAGGGGGCAAACACTTTTTCACGGTACTGTATGTGGTCAGCAGATCTTGACGATAAGAAGGTCCAAGACCATGTAAGGTAATAAGATTTTTTTTTAAATCACAAGATGCGAGTAAATGCAATTCTCCAGATCTGACCGTTTCTCTTTGATTGCCTTCTTGTCAGCATCCAGCACAGCACATGTGGTCCCCAGTGTCATTTGCCAAAAGTCTGAGGCTATCAATGCATTGTCTGTGAGAGTTAACTGCAGTTTGGGTGGCATCCAGTGAAGATTTAATGGTGGCAAATGAATTTTGGAATTAAGAGCAGCAGTGAAGGCTGCATTGAGCTTTTCCAATTCAGAAACAATGTCGGCCATAGAAACCGCTACAGCAGGCCCAACACACTCAAGAAGCCCCTTGGTCGGCCCGAAAGGGTATCCAAAAGTTCAGAATCTACCGCAAAACCTTGTTTCGATCTTGCCTTGGATATCTTGCAATGAATATGCAAAGATGTTTAAAAAAAAAAAAAAAGTACACTGTAAACTTAGTATTAAAAAAAGAGGGGTTTAGAACGTAAAATTTTGTGGAAGTGAGCAGCACACATGTCTACTCCATCTACTGTTCAACTGGAAATGTCAACTCGCAATGCTAACAATTATAAACAGCTCAATGACATCTTACACAGTTTTAGCAAAATTGTCTGCACTTTAGTTATTCCCATATAAGCAAGCTTTTAGATTTTAAGAGGAAAGAAAGGTTGGTTCCTCTTAAAACAATCTGTTGAAACTCACCTGCTGGTTGTCTGGAACTTTCCTCACTAAAACCTCAGCGATTTTTCTGGGGATGTCCGAGTCATAGTCTACTTCTCTCTCTCTGATGACCGCGATGTCAGCCCCAACCCTGGAAAACAAGGAACAACATATTGGATTTCACTGTGTTAGAATGTTGCCATGTCTCATTTGAATATGCTTTCAAAGAGTTTGGACAATTTACCAGGATAATGCTGTAGAAAAAGTTGGCTTACGGTATGTAACTCACAAGGGTGTTTTTTTTTTTTTTTTTGTTAGTTTTTGCTTTAGATTGTTATAAAAAAATAATAATTGATAATTCTGTTGAATGAAAACATGATAATTTTAGCCTCTGAATACATCAAGCATGTTTCACCAAGTACTTAAAAATCTGTCCCAGCAATAATCTGACCCACTAGGCAGCATAAATACAAAAATCGATCCTCCATGCTTTATAGCCCCCTGCTGGGTAAGCAAAGGCGCCAGGATGCCCATCAAAGATCCATTATCGGAAATCTCTGTCAGTCCACTGTCTGGTGGAAATAGGGTGGTGGGCCATGAGGACACAGATTAATATTACTAACAACCCAGTGCTTGAATTTCATTTTTGTATGCTGCAGCCAATGGGGGGGGGATTCCAAAATTTTAGGGGGGAATGGAAAAAGAAAAGGCACTTTTGCATATAAAAAATACTTTACATATTTTACTGAATCATCATTCACACTGGTGTTTTAAAATAAGCTGCTTTCAGGAGACCTAACAGCTGTTCATCACAAAATTTTCTTTCATAATATGTAAGTTACAACTGGCGCAGGCATACTATATATGGCAGAGATGAGAATGTGTAAAAAATAAATAAATAAATAAATAAACAAACACTTTTCCAAAAAAATGTGTAAAAATTGTCACTGTTTACTTACTGCAGTGTATTGAGTTTCTATAACACTTAAAGATAGATGCCTAAAATCACGTACAAGAGAATAAAGTCTCGTGGCACTCAAAATACCCAGCACTACTTTTTTTTTCCACCACTGAAGAGAAAATCCATTCCGAGCATGGTGACAGACCAGCTAGTCAAATACAGGACTCGACCGACACAAAAACGCAAAGCCACATAAAAATGTCACCACCTTTGGTATGAAAAGTAGAAAATGTGGAACTCCATAGGCATCTTCAGTAAGACTGCAAACCTTCAGTATGAATGAAGACTTTATGATTCAGTGTTAATGAATATTGAAGGCAATGAAATGCTGGAAGTCTTCTGTACACATTCCATCAAACACGCTTCAGTTTTCAACAACACCTCCAGACAACAACCAACCCCCTACCTACTGTACCTTAAATCCTCCAACCAAAGCTGCCGCTGCAATACCTCTTTGCTATTATGCACCAGTAAATACCTTAGTGTGTTCTTTCAAGTGTGGTGGCTTTTTGTTAGACAATATCTGTGTGTAAAACAAACGCTCTTTCTATAGAGACCACTCTTTAGGACAGACCTTGACTCGGTTACTACAGTACAGGTGCTTTTTGTGTCTTGCATCAGTTATACAGGTCTGGTTGCCATTGGCAACATGCAAAGCTCCAAAGTACAGAACAGTACGACAGCGTCTTCAATTATTAAACTAAGAAGATCAGTGGCAGGCGGTGGATGTGTGAATATCAGATTCAGTTATGAGGATTTTGCTGTACAAAGGATGATCAGAAAGACCTGGGGGAAACTGGAGCCCTGTGTGTTCTATAAGTACAGGTTGCAAACAATGAATAAAGGCAAGTGAGAAGAAAGTATTGCATATTGTTGGGAGAAGATTTTGTTTAACTAAAACAAAAACATGACAAAGCTTTCAATGCCCATCACATATTCTATATTCCATGTTCAAACAAAAAGGGTAATTTAACTCCGAATGTGCAACTGCACATGCTGAAAACACCTGCACATGTGCAGCTTTCCTAGTGTTTTAAAGTCGCAGCACGCTTACTTCTCAGCCATCCTGCGGAGCGTCTTCAATGAGGCTCGCATGTCCTCCTCAGACAGACCCACCAGCAGGCCATTGTCCTCCACCCCGATCTGGTACACCGCCTCCCCGCGGCCCTCCTGAAGCCGCCACTTCATCTGTGTCACTAGGTGCTCGAAGCGGTACTGCGTGGGGTTCACCAGCTTCAACTGAACACACAAAAACAATAGAAACCACTCCGGCTCCATCCACAAAAATTGGTTTATGGAAAATAGAGGTTTTACAAATGAGTAATTGTACCAATGTGTTTTCAATCACATACACACACGTTATAGAAGACTATGAGTCCCATAAATGCTTGATGTCCGAAAACACTGATAATATAACAAGTTTAAGAAGACAAGCCCAAGCTTGTTACCTATATGTTGTGGCTAATAAAGCTTACAACAAAACCTGGAAAAGGCAAAACTGCTATGCAAGAGGAGTCTTATTTCCTTCCCTGAATTCATTAAAAAAAAAAATTAAAAGGAGCTGGATTTTGTATCCCAGGAATTGTTCCATATTTAGGCTAATTCCCCAGAAAAATGCAGCTTTCAGTTCAAGCTTGGTGACTTCCTGTATTGGGTGAGCTTTGTGTGCAAATTTCATATAATGCTTCATTACTGTGGTTACATAAAAATAAAAACAAAGACCAGGCCAGAGTTTAAGCTGTTCGGGTTTATAAACTAATAACAGACTCCCACAATTTGCAGTTTGGTTTGTTTTTTGTCTCTGCATCTGCTCCAATTTCCATCTGTAAACCACACAATTTCTCTCAGCAATATTGGGGAACGAACATAAGGGCCCCCCAACCCCCAACATTTCACAGCAGGTGTTTACATTAGGCATTAGTGTTTGAGTTTTCAGTGTTAGACACAGAGATTGTCCTTAAATAATAATAATTAATACATTTATGGGAAAAATAGCTTACCTTGTACTCTATATTTCCTTCTTCAGCCTAAAACACACACAAAAATAGAGTTAGTAGAGAAGCTCACCCATGACATTTATTCAATTTTAGATCACTTTGGGTAACACTGCAACCCTTGTGTGTTTCAACTACTGAATGTTTTGACATAAATGGAAAACAGCTGCATTTTTTGTTAATATTTAAATTTGAAATGCATATAACACCCTAGAATTGGTCACATACTGAGACAGAAGTCTCAGTACATGTTCACATTTGTCCTTGTACCAACTTAATTCCAGTGGATGGCTTCAGATGTCACTCTCCACATACAAATTGTTTTGGTATCTGGAGACTACTTATAACAACAATGTTCTCAATATTGTACTTCGACACTAAATAAATAACAGATTACTGTCCATAAAAACATACTCCAAGATAGAGTTCCAAAATGTTTATGTTTTTGTTAGCTGAAACCAAGAGTACTGATGAAATCAATAGCCTGCTACTCAGGGGCCCGCTTCATAAAATAGATTTGCGACGATTCGCAATCCCAAGTACTTCACAAATAAGAAACTGGGTTTCATAAAACTTTCGCAGAGCTGCGACATTGTCGATTTCCACCAGAAACCTGCGACTGCCAGGACATACCATGGCGCTCATACTACTAGCTCGCTGTGGAACTGTATGCTTTACTGAACAGATTTCTCAGGGAAAACATTCTGATGACAATATGAACTTGTCTTTGTATCTTATAACCCTCCCGATAGGGCTTTCTATTAATATATATATATATTATATATATATATATATATATATATATATATATATATTATATAATAACACCGTGTAACAATTTTTTTTTTTTGTTCCTGGGTAGTAAGTGTTATTTCCTAATTGCTTATGCCTCAAAAGTATAGAACATGGCTACTATTCCCCACAAACTTTGCTTTTGTGACCAGGACAGTGATATTTCAAAATATGACTATTTCCAATGGGAAAACGGGCAAATGTGTGTCTTTTCATTCACATAAAGTCAGAAAAAAACAACATATGAATCCAAATTAACATGTATTTATACTAAAGTAATACAAAAATGACTACAAAAGATTTAGAAGCGAGTAGTTTTTCAAGATTTACGATTATACTGTATTTACAATATAATTGTAAATCTCGAAAAACTACTCACTTCTAAATCTTTTGTAGTCATTTTTGTATTACTTTAGTATAAATACATGTTAATTTGGATTCATGTTGTTTTTCTGACTGAACAAAAAGACACACATTTGCCCATTTGAGATTTACGATTATACTGTAAATACAGTATAATCGTAAATCACAAAAAACTACTCACTTCTAAATCTTTTGTAGTCATTTTTGTATTGTTGTTTTTTTTCTGACTATGTGAACAGAGCTCTTTGAGATGTTACAGTAATAAAATAAATGACTTGGGTCGCATTATTGAGGAGTTTGGTGGTAAAACGAGGGATCAGGAGAGGATTTATCAGTATGCACGACTATGAAGAGTTATGTGAAAAATACAGCGAACAAGGAGTGGGGCATGGCTGGAGATGCAGTACCGAGTGTTCTGTGCTATGCAGTACCTTTTAAACCTGCTTTACTCTGAAAAAATTCTATTTTAAACAGCGCATGTAAAATAAATAGCACGTGTGAAAATAAATTGGACCTGACGCGCCTGACAAGAGCTGAATAAATGGACCGCTAAGGGTTAAACTTGGTGACAATGCCGTGCAGCAATTATGATGTGGATAATAATAACAATAACAATAATAATAACAACTAGAACTGCCAGGCAGTTTTATGGCTTGCAAGCTTGTATACAAAAAAACACATAAAGAATTACAGGGAGCACTTTCAATTCAAAACACTGCATTAGTTCATGATCTCATGATGCTTTATAACTTTAAACACCATAGTAGCCATGACCCTATCTGCACACTGTAAGGAGTTAAAACTAATTTTACATTTAAATCTTAAGGAGGGGTCAAAGGTCACTATGAAGGTAATTTTTGAATACAGCACATATGGGTTCCTAAATGTACTGTATAGTAACCATAGCCCTACGTGCAGTGTAAGGAGTTGTAAGCTAGTTTTACATTTGACCTTAGAGAGGGCAAAGGTTGCAGGCAAAGTCATTTTTGGATAGAGCACATATGGTTTCCTATATGTGTTCCATAGTAACGATTAACCTATCTGCATTGGTAAGGAATTATAAGCTAGTTTTACATTTGACTGAAGATGTTTAAAGATTTTTTTTTTAAAAATGCGTTGGGCGGCCATCTTGGTTTACACACAAACACCATTTTTGAAAAAGTCAATTGTATTCACACAGGGATGGTGCTTGTCAACTCTGGAGTTAATCAACTAAACAGTGTTCAACTGAAACGGTTTTAAATTTAAGAACAAAACGCTGGTCTGGCTGCCATCTTGTTTTACGAAAGAACACCATTTTGCCAAATTTGAATTCCATTGTCCCCAGGATGAGGCCTACCAAGTTAGGAGTTAGTTGGTTAAACGGTTTGCAAACAGAAGCAGTTTGATGTTTGGTTGCATTTAGGCAAATTTGGTGGCAGCCATTTTGACAGTAAAATTGATCGCAACAACTTCTGCTTCGCAAACTTGAAGCAGGTTTGGTTGCTGATGACATATGCAAAGTTTCAGATCAATCGGTTCACGGTTCCCAAGAAGATTTTGAAAGGTTTTTGAAAAAAAAAAATGCGTAAGGCCACTATCTTGGTTGACACAGGAGTGCATTTTTTTAAAAATCTTAACTAATCTACATGGGATAATACCTGGCAAGTGTAATGTTAATTGGTTACACTGTGTGCGAACAGGAGCAGTTTAAAGTTTAGGGAGGAAAAATGACATTAATAATAATAATGATGACAATAAATAAATAAATCTTTACAATAACAATAGGCTTCCCAAGCCAGCTTGCAAGACTAATAACACACAAAACCTGATATAAATAAATAAAATGAAGCAAACTCATGTGACAAAAATAGTTACACTTGTCTCCTTCTCACTTCTAGATAAAAACTATCCAAGAGAAACCCACCAGATTCCCAAATCACAGAAACAAAAAGCACTTTCCTCAATTCCTCTCAGCTTCAGTTTACCACAGCAATAAAGCTTTGTTGCAGCAGCCACCTCCATGTTATTACCTGCCCCATAAGTTTAAATAATGAGGCTAAATGCAACTTGATTATCAAGCATGCCCCCTAACAAAGACTAACAAACGTGTCAAGGTAGCGAGAGTAATGTTTCGGTCAAAAGCCCCTTTTCAGCTGTGTAAAAGAAAAGCCATCACAGATCAGTAAACTCTTTCTTTAAATGCGTTTGCTGCACACCGTTGAATTTTTCCTTCTCTACACAGCTGAAGAAGGGATTTCCTCATGTATATGTATGGAACTTCAAAGTACAGCCAGTTACTTCTACACAGCTCTTGTTGACAGTGAGGTATTTTGGTTTTCATCAATCAACTTTAAAGCTTTTTCATCTTTTTCCTTTTTTTATTTTATTTTTTTTTAAATGTGTTCTGCTTGCTAGATCTATCAGTTTCTTTCTTATTTCGGCTACTGTTCTTTACTTGTGTGGCTATAGCACGGCTCTCTCTACTAAGAACAGAAAATGGTGAAAATCATAGATTCAACAATGAGTGGACCAATAAATACTTATTTATTTTACCAGCTGTACCAAACGCAAAGCCAGTGTGTTTATTGTGCAATGAATGTGTGTCAGTGGTTAAGGAATACAATATGAAAAGGCATTCTGAAACCAAACAAGGAGCTTTTGGAAATACGTATCCAGAGGGCACAGTGGTTAGAAGCTCTGATCTCTTAACACATACACTATTAATATGTTGCGCACATTTTAAAATGTCTGTAATGATACTCAGTTAAATTTTCACACTGTTATTAAACTACTAAGTAAAATGTGTAAGTCTTGTTCAATATATGAACATTAAGTTAGAGAATATTTATTATTGCTTAAAAATGTGCAGATTTAAATACCCTGGCCTGCCTACTCCTAAGTGTTTTCCAATCTGGCCTCCTTAAATTAAAAAAAAACTAGCTGAAGAGCCATGCTCTAACTAAGGCAACTATCTGTCCAGGGTATATGAGAAACACATGCAAGCAGTTTTACAGCAAGTACAGCGTAAACCAGTCTGCGTTATTGCACAGGAAACTACAGATGGGAGAGATGTGTCCTGAACTTTGTATTTAATTTGTAATTTTATGAAAATTGTACATTTTTGTAATAATGCCCCTCGTTTACAGATTTCTGGTTGAAATAGCTAGTGCCAGAAAAAAAATATAGCGCTGTGTATCCCCTGTTGAAGTATGAGCTCTGTAAATAATGAAATCTGTGTTGATACTGAGAGAAAAGTATCAGATTCAGCTTTGCTTCTAAGGCCTTGTTTAGCACTTTTAAATATTAAAAGGCGCATGATGCAACAGGGACACTGGCAACCTCACTGAAATCACAATGCTCCTACTGAATGCTGAGCTTAAGCAGACACTGCTTTTTGAATAATACAAAGTTGTAGCAGACACTGCTTGTTATCCTGGAAAACTTTTTGAAAAAAAAAAAATCAATAAATGTACCAAATAACTCAACACCTGTCACAGTCCAGGAAAGCACAGGTCTGTAAATTTGATTCACAGATGAGCCCTCAGTGCTGCAGATGATTGTGGTTTATCACAGCTGGGTATGGGTTGATCAAATCAGACCCTTAGTTTATTTTAAAGTTTTACCTGAAAGTAAAAAGTGAACATCTAGCACAACATACATTCTGGACTGGGACTACAGTAATTAGCAGGTGTTGTTCAGGTCAGAATTTAGGTCAGGGGTGTCCAGTCACGGTCCTGGAGGGCCATTCCACTCCAGGTTTAACAGGTTCAGTGAGTTAACTACTTCAGGGTCTGATGAATGTTTAATTGGTTCAATGATACAGATTAGAACAGGGTTGGAACAAAGACCAGGTGTGGAAGAGCCACCTTTGGCCACCCCTGACCAGTGCACTCTCAGAATCCCACAAGGCTCTGTACCTAACTGTGGCTGCCTTTGTCCTGATATTTTCGTAAGCACTAAAATCTGAATTCAAGCTTAAAAAAATAAAAATAAAAAACACTACACAGCTGAACCATGTGAGCCTCTCGCTTCTCTTATCACACTGTTACTGTACCACCACCCCAAAAAATAAAACTGCTTTTACAATTTTGTTAAATCAATCTACAATGGAACGTCTGAAAATTATGTGCCTATTTTTTGTAGCAGTATCATGTCGGATATTCCACCTTGCTCAAGTAAAATATGACTATGAATACAGATCACAGATAATATACAGACAGTAATAAAAGAATAAAAAAACATTTTTCTATTATATTCATTTTAAAAATCCATTGTACTCAATTACATTAGCTAATGAATGTCTTTACTAAGAAAAAAACTGGCTTAGCCTACATATTTGTTTATGGAAACTACTGTAGCATAGTTTTTTTTTTTTCAATACTACATGCTTCAGTACACCACGATCCCAGCATACTTACAAACACGTCTATCAGAGTGAAGACGACGGCGACTCTATCTGATCCCATAAGTGCCTAACATTTACACTTCTTTAGAATGTCAAGGTTTCATGGCATTTGTTTGAATTCATCTGTTCCACTTATTACATGATTTCACAATGAAACTCGGGGACATTTTGTGACAGCCTATAAACATTAAAAGGGGTGTCGATTATCCAAACAGACTGACAATGACTGTCAGATTACAATATTAGCTAGTCTTACTGAATGCTTCCGTCTTCCGCGGTTGGTTCTTTCAATTAGAATTGGATAACCCGTTTCTGAGTTGTCGTATGCGAGATTTTCAGAAGTAAATTAACGCGTCAGAATATAAATTCGCAACATGAATGCCACTGCAGAAGTATTCAAACGATGCTCTTGTGATCACTGTCGTCTTTATGATACTGGATAGTATGCGTGAAGCTGCTACTAACCCATACGGCACACAAGTTAAATGACACGTACTGTATTTTTTTTTTTTTTTAACTTACCTCAGGAGGTAGATAAGGCGGGTTGTTGCTGGGTTTTGTATTCCTTGTGGAACGGTTTTTTACTTTTTTGCTGTTTTTCGCGTAGGATTTTTTCGACATAAAACTCAAACCATTGCCCGAACCCGAACACTGCGGCCCAGCTATCAATCCGGAACCAGTACCAAAAAGCTCGGCCACCCGCGAATCCATCACAGGATTGGACCCTTGCAATCCTCCTCAGATAATTGTCACAGAACAGCGGGACATTCAAGCCGTCCGGAGACACGGAGCAAGAATACAAAAAGCAAACCCTACCCTGCAAAAACAACAATAACATAACCCCGTCCGCTCAGACCGTGAGGATATACGCCTCCTTCTGATTAGTGGAAGCTGGCGCAGGCCATCTAACAACAGATGATGAGCGCCCCCTAACGCCCTTGTACAATATCTTCGTCTAGATATATCTCCGTTTTCCAGCGGTCACTATGTAATGCAATACGGTATATGTTTTTCTTTCAATTTTTTAAAATTTCCCTTCCCCTCTGGGTCAAGCTATTGTCTATCACGTTGTAAATGGTTCATAATTAATGAGGTTGCATGTCGTTTTTTTTGTTTGTTTTTTTGTTTTTTCTCAGTGGAGAAATTAGTTGGTGTTGTGATCTGCGTGCTTTTGAAAACTATAATTTTAAGAACATAAGAAAGTTTACAAACGAGAGGAGGCCATACGGCTTGCTCGTTTGGTTGTTAGTAGCTTATTGATCCCAGAATCTCATCAAGCAGCTTCTTGAAGGATCCCAGGGTGTCAGCTTCAACAACATTATTGGGGAGTTGGTTCCAGAGCCTCACGATTCTCTGTGTAAAAAAGTGTCTCCTATTTTCTGTTCTGAATGCACCTTTATCTAATCTCCATTTGTGACCGATTCTTTTTTTCAGGAAATAAAAAGTCCCCTGGGTCGACATGTCAATACCTTTTAGAAACCTAAGGTTCATGGGGTATTTATTGGCCGTTGGACCTGTTTCAGCAAATATAGAGACTAATATCATAAAATCATAATGTATCGATCTCAGGAAAACGAAATAATGACTTTCATTTTCAAAATTATCTCGTGATCTCAACATAACAAGATTTTTTTTTTTCCCAGATGGCTTCAACGAGCTGCCGTACAACACAATTATATATATATATATATATATATATATATATATATATATATATATATATATATATATATATATATATATAATATTTAGCTTCGTTCCTCGCCGTACGGTTTAATTAATTAATTGATTTATGATTCTGCTTCGCCCACTGGGTCCCCAATGTCTCCAGTCTGGGTGTCTGTTCCGTTCTAGAAATAGCTTCCCAGAATGAAACTATTGTAGTTGAAAAGGGGACCCTTATGGTACTATTACTTTTACTAATTCTGTTCAGTTTTTCAAATTGTAGAAAGTATTTATGAATTATTATTATTTCATTATAATTATTAATATCATTTAAATCGTGTATTACAATATTTTCAATTATAACACAAGTTGCTGAAAGCCCAAGACTAAAGTATTTTTGCTGTTTTAGACGTCTTTGTAATTTTTTTTCCACCGTTCCGTAGTTCCGGTCCGGGTTTTACGCAGTCCCAGTGTTAAAATAAATGACTAATTACAGGAAATGACGTAAATCTTTAATTTGTTTATTTTCTATTTTAATTTTTTAACTGTTAACAGCCTAAAACGAAAAATAAATACCGGTATTTTGAATAAAGACCAAAGCCCGTGTTTATTATTTATCGTCTTTAGAGTTCTAATAGAAAAATAACAGAAACCGGAAAGTATGAATGTTTTGTCAAGTCTCCCATGATGCAACGCCGAAGGGAGATTCAAACAAACCGTCAGAAAAGAAGGACACGATGGCGGGCCGGCCGGACAGTGAAATTCACTTTGAGCTGGGTGGGGAGCGGGACAGAGAAGTACTAGTAGGCAGTAAAGCAGAGACGGAAGATAAGCGGCAGACCACGGGCGAATGTGATACGGAGCCTTGCCGCACTGCGGCTCAGTTACAGTCTGATCACCCGGGCGCGGCTGGTTCAGAAGCCGAGGGAACAGTTCGGAACGAAAGTCCGTGTGGTGAATGCTGGCTTCTTAGTTCAAATGAGATGGAGCCGTCTGTAGCACAAACTGTGGCCAGCAGCACGTTGTCCGGGAATCAAGGTTATATTTTATTGTGTGATGACGTTAGCATGGCACAGACTGGAGGTAACCGACATCCGAGTTCAGTATCGGGGAAAAACAGCAGTGACACGGGGCGGAGTGAAGAGGATAAGGAGAACCACAACGAACACGATCTTCCTTCCACAGGTAACATCAAGATAATTAAATGTTCACGGGGAAGATAATACTAGGACACACTTATTTTTGCTTGGTGTCCTGAAGCAGTTCTGGGCAGCAGTCTGCTAAATCCCTATTCACTTCCGTGAAAGAAAACAATACGTGTATCCTTATTATGTAGACTTTGAATGGCTTTCTACTAAACTCTATCGTTATGTCTCAATATTGTTTTATTTTTATTTTTTTCAAACCGTTACAAATAGATAGCTTGCTAAGAGTTAGCAGTGCTTTGTGAAACTGGCTCCTGTTGCTCAGTCACATTAATTGTCGGCAACACCATGGGGTGTTAGATCGGTCACTTTGAATTCCTATACATCGCAGAATCAATGCTTATGAACGTGACAGTGTATTTGGGCCTTATTTTCAAAGTTTCCACCCGACGTTACTATTTGAATAGTTTTGAATTATAATCGTAGCTTTCTTTTTTTTTACCTGATAACTCTGTTCCTCCCCTAAAGTAAACAGTTCACGAACAATAGCCTATATTTTATGTAACAGCTAAACACGAAACACCCATTCTTTGTGATTATTTTTATTATTATTTTGTGTGTGATGCTATGGCTATTGCTAAAAATAGTTAATCATGTTGGAGATAAGCAATCTACGGTTATTTTGCTACCTATTTTTGTTGCAGAAATAAAAACGACTAGCAGTAAGATGTCTGACAGTCCTACAATTGTGAACATCCAGACAGAAGATGTTTGCTTGAAAAACACTGCCAATTCAAGCGACTTCCCTACCCAAAGGATAGAAGAATTCGTGGGAAGCTTAGACCCGGGGCAGAGATCAAACGACGAGTGTTCAGTGTCTGTGATGTTCTCCGGTAGTGTCACCCAGGAAAGCTGCAGCAAATTTGTCTGCGAGATTCTCAAATACTTGCTGTACCAGCGGCAGCAGCTTCCAATGCCTTACGACCAGCTGCAGTTTTTCCAGAAGAAACAGCAAACAATGGGCAGGGTAAGGAAGGTGATACAGTTCACTCGTTTCTCTGGATCATTCATACATCTGTCTCAAAGGCTGTCCATATCCTCACCTTGCAAGTCTCTCACTGAGATTCAGCAATAGTTGTAATAATGTGAACTTTATTCTTATTGTTGAATTTATTCTGCTCCGACCTCCAAGGTGGATTTTAATTAGTACATTTCAATATAAAACTTATCTATTCTAGTTTCATTGACATCAAGTTGTATACACATACTTGTGCTCCACAGAAATCAGATGAGGGTCACTGGTGTTGCTTGGGCTAATCTACCATTCCAAGTAAATAAAGTGAAAAAACATCTGCTTGAATTTGTGATGATTGCAGCTTTTCTTGAAATCTGGAGAACTGCGATCCACACAAAACCAAGCTGCTGTTTATTCACTTGTTTCGCTTGGAGTGGTAAATCAGCCCAGTCGACACCAATGGCCCTCACCTGTGGAGAGCGCAATACAAATATTCGTTTATACAGCTTTATCGTTTACCTAAAACTGCTTTGTGTATCAAGCCCATTTATATAACTGTAGTATTTACTTAGTAGAGCCTTGTGCAATTATTTTTATAATTACTTTTATTTTTCACAAATGCATTTTAAAGGTACACATTAATAAAACAACTCAAATATATGTATATCAATAATAATACAGTATACATGTTAACTACATATTAAATATTATTTCCTTTTATATTTTGACAAACAGACCTTGCACAGAAAAATAACTGTTACTGTAATTTCTCATTAGTGGCAGTAACGGTAATACAGTCCCCCACTCTAACTGCCTATTTACAGCAAGTACTGCCCATGCCCTCTATAAAAATATAGTAAGGTCAAATAAAACCTTTACACTGCCGTACTATTATGGGGCTGTCATAGTAATTGCACATACAGCAATCTACCCATGAAAACAGGATTTGTATTTCAATCCCATTGCACTGAAGCAGTAGACAACAAGCTTGGGGTTTCTCAGTATTTAAAAAGATATGCTCCTGGAATAAAAAGACTATCGCTAAAAATTCTGAATTCCATCTGGCAAAGACCTAAATCTACAAGCTAAACATGCAGCTCGTTGTGGCTTAAATTATGTAAATCATAAAAAGACGATTTCAAGAACAGATCAGAAGAAACTGTATACGTCTAGAACTGGGTGAGGAAATGAAAACATTCCTAATCTCTAAAAAAAATAACTTGTTGTACTTACTGAAGGCACTGGCTGCGAATATGTCACTCAAACATCAGCATTACAGACCAAAAATCACCAAGGTGCTCTTAAGACATACCTGATATAGGAATGTACACGCAGCCAGATTAAAAAATTGTCCTGTAAAAAGCTTTAAGCTGTACATTTCCAAACTTCACCCAGACCAACCAAGGCTTTTTCAAATTCCATGTAAAGTGATGCAGGAGTTGAAGACAGGCATATTATTCCAGTTTCTGGACACAAGAGCGAACTCAGTCTCATGCATTACGCGACAAACACGGATGCAGTGCAAAAAAGGGAAATAAATGCATTTCTCCACGCAAGTCTTCAGGAACAAGTTCACCCTGCTGTGACAGCGATGCTAGTAATACCTTTCCTACACCAAATCAGAGCTGTTTCAACTCTTCAGTTACTAACAACGCTTCATAACACTTAAATGCTAGTGGTGTAAGTTTTACAGGATGTACATTTGTTTTTAATAAATAGTTTTGTAATGTTATGGTCGATCCTGGACCAGACAGTTTTTAGATGGAGTAGTGGAGGTTGAATCCTTATATTTAACAAAAATAACCTATTTTCACTGTAAAGATGTGTGTGTGTGTCTAATCCTTAAGTGTGTGATTTATAATACTGTGTATTGGTATTGCGTCTCGGGAGGGGGACACACAGGCGCGTTAAGAGAAATTCAGCGGGACATTTATTTCAGGGGCCATTGGCGCAATGGCGAGAACACTGATAGAGAATTAACCATGTTTTGTCCCATGCCCCCATTGTGCATGTGGGCTTTGACAGCTTATTTGTTCTTGTACAACACCCACAATAAAGCCTGACCTAGAGCAGGGGTCTCCAACTGTACCCTAAATTAATTAATTGGACCAAAGGAGCGTCTAATAAGCACTGACCTAGAGCTTTATAGAATGAAGTTGTGTACCAAGTATGAAGTCGTATTTCAAAGAGTTTTCAAAGGTCTTGTATCAGCTGTAAACCGTAAGTTAAATGAGACAATATGGAGAATCATCTTCGTTCAGAGGTCAAATTGAAGTGTTTCATTTGGTTTTGCCTCGTACTATAAAACAGCATGCTCATTTTATATGTTCATTCTCTTTCTCTGCTCGCAGGCGGATGAGCTGGTAGCAAGAAAGCCTTTGAAGACAGAGGGCTGGGATGGGAAGAAATGCCAGCGGGTGCTGAAGGAGATGGAAGAAGTGCTGCTGCACCTGGAGGAGCTCTTCTCTCTGAGCCTAGTGCCCCGTGTCCTCCTGCTGCTGGGTGGGAACATCATGCTGCCCAAAGAGCTCTATGAGGTGAATCTGGAGGGCATCGCACTGGGCAGCCTGGAGCAGAGCTTGAAAACGGCCACCTGTCTCCGCAGTCTCTTCCGCACGCTCTTCATGGCAGACATCCTGTCCGACTCCAAGCCCGTCCAGCTCATGACCACCACTGTCATGGTACAGGGGCATCGGGACTGTGGGGTCGGCTGGTTCCGGCCCAAAATGGATTACCAGGTCCCGACGCGAGTGAAGAAGCAGATCATCGTCTTGTCCTGTGGTTCTGAGGAGGAGGTTTGTCATCTTTCCCAGGCAGCCCGGACAAACTGGGACGATTACATATGGTTTCAGGCACCAGTGACTATAAAAGGATTTTATAAATGATTTTTAAAGGGACGTGCCAGGAGTTGGTTGGCAGCATTATATTTGATGGTGAAATCGATTTTTAAGGGAGGGGAGGGGAATGGGAGGAAGAGGAGATATTTCGGGGACCATGACCACCTGCCTTTGGAAGAATACCTCAAGTTAAATCTCATAGAAGGGAGATTTCCAGTGCTTGTTTTAAGAACAGTATTTAATTCTTATATGAAATTGCTTTCAATTTAGAGTTTGTGTTGATTTCCCTGCTGTGTTGAGGACAATAGCCGAAAAGGCCTGCATGCCCCCCATGTGCCCTGGTTCAATAGGAAATAAAGGAGGGTTTGACTCTTAGGCAAGTTAGATCAACCTTCTCTAAGCAGGGTGCAAGCACAAAACAATAAAAACATGCAGATGAACCTTGAATAGCCATAGTCTATTAATGAGAACCCTGTCATTTGGGACAAGGAGAACATGTTTTTTAAAAATTTATTTTATTAAAGAAAAAAAAAATTGAAAAAAATAATCAAGTACTTTTATATTACCCAAACTATATGCTCACATTTTAATGAGAAATGTGACCTTTTTTTATAAACTTTCTTCTGTGAATATACATATAGTTGGTATGGTTTATGACTGGGTAAGGTGGGGTTAAATGGAAAGCGAGAACTGTTTCAGTCTACAGATGAAAATTTTAAAAAGCGTCTGAGACTTTGAAGTAAACTTTCTGGGCCAAGGAAAATTGCATGACCAGAAAGACAGTACCAGGTTTGATGGAGAACCAGACTCAGTATAGTACTCCTACTACTTACTGTATATCTGTAAACTCATTTCAGTTAGCTGCCACAAGAACCTGCCAACAGTGTTCTAGAGACAAGAGGCAATATCTATCCCTCAGGTAATCGGATAGATCAGCATATGAATGTAGATCTGCTAAAGAAACGCAATTCACAGGTGGCTTACAAAAAAAAAAAGCATGTACACAAGACAAGGTAAAAGACAGTATTAAAGAAACCGCTGCTATACAAACCTCAAAAGAGAACATTTTGATGGAATATAAAATTAAAACAGAAAATAAATCTATTATGGAATGACATTTTTCAGGGTTCCTAATAAAGTGCCCACACCCTCAGTACCCACTAGTGCTTACAGTAGCATCCCACTGGTCTAAATCAGTGGCTTGCTAATTGTATCTGATGTTTGCTTGGGTTCTGTGCAGCCATTATGATAAAAGATTCTACATGCCTTTCTAATATCTAATTTTTTTTTAAGTAATTTTTTTTTTTTATCCTGGTTTGCTTTGAACATGCATGTGGTGGTTTACAACTTTACCGCCTCTTAATAAGGTAGAAAATTACAAGCATCTTGAAATTGGAACTCGTTAAGTTTAAGATTTTGATTTTATATACTATAACATATTATTGCTAACAAAATGAGAATGATTTAATTAAATTTTCGAAATACTGGAACAAATGTAATCCTGATTTTAAAAACCTACAAATTCACATTGATTATTGAAGTCCACTATTAAGCATTTGTTTTTAGATGTAACCTTTTTTTTATTATTATTATTTCCTTCCAGGTGATTTGATCAATGGTGCTGTGGTAGCTCATGTTGATAATAAATTTAATAAAAGAATGTCAGGACAGTCGAGACTGTCTTGCGATTTTAACAGTGTTGTCAACGAGCCATTGCATTTTGCAGGTGCCATTGTACAACACTTGTGCCATGTGTACTGTATCTAGATTTTGTTCAAAATCACTTTTCCACATAGTAGATGATATTCTTGTAGCGCGGCTGGGCCCAGGGTAGAGAAGTGTGCAGCAGCTGATTGTGGAAAGCTGCCAGTTCAGTGGGGACATAGACACTAATCCTGAGAGGATTTGGGTGAAATCAGTGTACTGCGCCTAAAACTAGTGCTGGGACAAACACAGGATTTTCATGTTCAGATATTCGTTCATTTTTAAAAAGTAGTAAACCATTATATTGCTCAGTACGCAGGCAGAGACAGCATAGCGGCACAGGCAGGGGTTTGTGGCTCGTGTGTGTGCCTGCGTTTTGCAGCAAGACTTTTCAATATGTAGCAAGTTAAAGTAGAAAAACATCCCAGGAGTAAAGAATACTTTGGGTAGGCCTTACTTTACTGAGTGAATTAACTGCAAAACAAAGGATACCCTATAGCAGTTCAAGTTAAACTGTTTTGTTTATTTCCCAAATAAATAGTACAAAGTTGACACTGCATTTGATTTATTTTTTACTTTTTTTCCCCATTTCCTTGCCATCCCCATTTCTTCACAGTAAACAGTAGCCATAGATACCTGTTCATAAAGTAATAACAGTAGGTTTACTTGTCCGTTTTGTAGCTGAACAAGCAAATCAAAACTGAAATTTAATTTTAAACACTTCAAATGAAACAAACGTGGAAATGGCTAAGGGGGAAAAAAACTCACATTTGGTTCTTGTATTACATTCCACATAACAAAATTATATATACTAGATAAAATATATATAAAAATCACTACACAACATTTTCAGCAAGTTGTGCACTGTTTAAGTAAGGCATTTCAGAATGATGTGCATGTCTTTTTTCTGTCCCAAAAGATTCTGATTCGTGCTGAAGCAGCACATTTTTGACCCAGGTGACTTCCCATAGAGGTCACTATGGGTGCGCGCATAATCTGGTTTGTGTTTTGCTGTCAAACTTTTAAACAGAGGCTCAAGAGCTGCTGTGTTGATCCTGTGTTTATATATAATGTTTGTCATTTCTAGGGAATACGATTTCTGCATCTGAATACATATATAAAAAATATTAATTTGGATATTTGTTCAGGCTACCTTAACACATGTGTTTATCATCCAAGCCTAACTATAACCTAAAAAACAAATATATAATGTATCTACATTCTGTTGTATTGCTATAACCAACACAACCAGAATGTAGATACAGAATAACCAGACAATTTTGTGTGATATTAAATTAGTATACTATTTTAGTAAGCTCTTTACTGCAACATTGGTTACAGCACACGATACTTGCACTGTAGAATATAAAATAAAATACTGCCGAAAGTATTTGATTGGAACCTAAACTGCAAAATAAATCCTAATGCTAGTAAACTCAGCAAGAATTATGAGAAAAGAGAAACAAAAAAAGTTGAACACTGGAAAAGTTGAACACGGGAAGGCTGGCTACAAAAATATGTACTTTATCAATTAAGAAAATATTTTTGCAATAGCTGACAAAAACAAAAACCTGATTTAATAAGTATGTTATTAAACTTTATAGCTTTTGATATGTGACCAGGCAGAAAACAGTCGAAAGCAAAGATGAAGGTCTGCACTCTTTCTGTAACTGCACTGCTTGCAGTTTGGGGGATGTAGTTCCAAAACAAAAAAAAAAATAATAATCTACAACTGCGCCACCTCGTGGATATTTTATGCAAACCACTGGCGGGCCTACTGCAAGAAGAATCAAGGCTTTTCTGAACATTGAGTGCATTATCAACTGTTACCATTAACGAATAGTGATATAGATTTAAACTACCACTGTTAGCATAAGATAAGATCTCACACAAAAAGTGTACTGTTGTATTTTGGCTTTATTAATGTTTTCTGCAACAGAATTGAGAACCGTGATTAAACAGAATTAAGTATGTAAGTACAATGTAATTATTGTAACAATAAGAAAAATGATCTTGTTGCCTTACAGGTACCTACTTAGTAATGCATGCTACCTTGTAAGTATACTTTGTTACAAGGCACCAAATGACATAGCAGTAATAACAAGTTACAGTTACAGTACTACATTAAACACAGATTGTGATTTCAATTTTCAAAGCATCTCACTTTGCTCTAATTCCCCAGCATGTGCAAACTGTCCACTTGTTTCTAAGATTTGTCTTTTTTACAATATGTTAGTCTGGACAAAGATTGTCAAAATTAATAAATTATTTATTGTGGAACAGCAGAGAACACAATAGTTTTGATACAAAAACGAAGAGCGTTTCCTTAGGTCTCAGCTTGCTGTTAAACTGAACTACAAAGTGGTGTCAACAAGTGTAGTTTTCTGGGCACAGTCCCAGCAACATAGAGTATATACATGCTCCAGCTTTATAACCACATTTCAAGCCTACGTGCAGAAAATCACGTAACAGTTACACCCAAAACCATTAAAAATGTATTTTGTAGGAGCGCTATCAAAAAGAGCATATACTGTGCTTCCTGTAGCCACGTGTCCTATCTACTTTACAAGCTGTGTGTCTCATAATTCGACCAGCCATCTACCCCATTTTATGAACTGTGATGCATTCTAGGGCATGCGCTGATTAGAACTACAGTAGCTATATGCAAGCATTGTCTGGGAGTTTGATAAACTTTTAATTCACAGCTTACACCTCACAGCTCTAAATTCTTAATGCATTTTGCCGAGCTAGAATTAATTTGCTGCACCAACAGTATAGGGAATTTCTGTGTGAACAACTGTAGCAACCTTTCAGTGGAATGACTATGTGGGAATGGGAAGAGCCCTCTCTGACCGTCAATCACTGAGCATATATAAAAAAGCTGCTGTATTAGGGCCCTGCTGTGAGGAGGAAGTCCCTCCCACCTATTGCTGAAGAGGGTCGTCCTCATAGTAGCATATCGCCATTTTCTGAGGGGCCCCGGCTGCCACCTCCTCTTCCCCGCTACCGGACTGACCACTGGACACGACCCATGGCAAGGCTGCACCCAGGACTCTTGCGTGCTATCGACAATGAAACACGGATATGCTCTACAATTCCACTTAGGTCCGCCATCCTTCAAGGGTGTGCTCTTTGCCACTGTCAAACCAGCGAGCGTGATACTCCTTCAACAGGAGATCGCCAATCTTCAACAGAAGAGCGCTGTGCGTTTAGTAAACCCAAGCGATGACCTCAGCAGCTTCTACTCCAGGTACTTCCTGGTGCCCAAGAGGGACGGTGGTTTCCTATTTCGAAAGAAAATGGCGATATGCTACTGTGAGGACGACCCTCCTCAGCAGGAGGTGGGAGGGACTTCCTCCTCACAGTAGGGTCCTGATAGGACATCTTTTTTTATATATGCTCAGTGATTGACGGTCAGAGAGGGCTCTTCCCATTCGGTAATGGTTATCATTCTTTTTCAGGGAACTAGGGTTATGGTAATAGCCTAACGTTTTCTTTTGATCAAATAGTATTTATTTATTTAAATGAATAATATCATTTTATCAGTAACTATCAGATGAATCCATGTAAACTGGTCGGTGACTCAAATCTGACATCCATTTCTAATTCATTTATGATTTTTTTTGTTTCGGACATATAAATACAACATAAAAGAGAAAAGCATCCCTTGCACTACATATTATTATATAACCCAAAACCATATATATATATATATATATATATATGTGTGTGTGTGTGTGTGTGTGTGTGTGTGTGTGTCTATATATATATATATATATATATATATATATATATATATATATTAATTGAATATGCGCAATTAATAACGGCAAACAAGCCACGCGCCGTGAGTGAACACCTCCTTGTTTTCTTTCACTTCACGTGCACGCTGACGGCAGGGGGAACATTTTACTACTAACATGTAATATTGCTGTTGTTATTCTCTTTATTGTCTGGTAAATATATAGGTAGAAAAATAGATAGTTAACGTTTCAAATGAGTGCTGCTTTTTTTCAGTAGGCTAAAATATCAAAAATACTTATTACATAACAGCCTTAATTTACCTCACCAAAATACACATGGACTTAACAAGGGAACCAGTCTACTTGGAGAAAAGATCCTCGAGCAGGTTCAGAAGCATTTAAACTAGAAAGGAAGGGGGGAGAAATCAACAAAAAAACAGAAGGGAGACCGCATCAAAACAAGAACAACAACTCAGGTAAGACAACCATTAAATGTATTTATCTAAATGCTAGAAGTGTCAGAAACTAAATTCTAGAACTTGAAGCTACTGCACTAACAGGTAACTAGGATGTGATAGGTGTTACAGAAACTTGGTTGTCTGAGAGTGATGGGGACGAATATAATATTTGTGGGTATACACTGTATAGGAAAGACAGGCAGGACAGAAGAGGAGGAGGGGTAGCGCTATACATAAGAAACAGTCTTGAAGCCCAGGTGTTAAACTTGGACAAAGAAAATAAAGCCGAATCAATATGGGTCAGAATAACGGACAAAAATTCAAAGGGCATAATAATAGGAGCATGCTATAGACCGCCAGATTCAGACGGTGAGCAAAATAATCTGTTATACAATGACATTAGAAATGCGTGTAGCAAAGAAGAAGCCATACTAATGGGGGATTTCAACTTCCCCCATATAAAATGGGAAAACCCGGTGGGTAGCACGAAGGATGAAATTGAAATGGTGGAAATGACAAATGACTGCTTCCTAACACAATTTGTCAAGGCACCCACTAGAGGGGAGGCATGCCTTGATTTAGTCTTTTCAAATAACGAAGACAGAAAAGCTAAAACAGAGGTCAAGGAACCACTGGCAAACTCAGACCACAACATGGTTTCATTTGAAGTGTTTTTAAAACCCCAAAAGTAATGACTAAAGCTAAGGTTTACAATTTTAGAAAAGCAAACTATGAAGGTATGAAACAGAGACTAACAGAAGTAGATTGGAGTAAAATAGAGAAAACACCCACAGAAGAAGGATGGTTGTTCTTCAAAAATGTAGTACTAGAAGCGCAAAACAATTACATCCCTAAAGTAGACAAATCTAAATGTAAAACTAAATTGCCAAAATGGTTTAATAGATCAATTAAGAAAAATATTCAACGAAAAAGACACTTTACAGAGCATTAAAAAAGGATCAAAAAGAAAGTACGCAGAAAGAGTACACGGAACTGCAAATGCAAGTCAAAAAGGAAGTTAGAAAGGCCAAGAGAGAAATAGAAATAAACATTGCTAAGGGAGCTAAAACCAATTCCAAAATGTTTTTCCAGTATTACAACAGCAAGAGAACATTCAAAGAGGAGATTAAATGTTTAAGAGATACAAATGGCAAAATCGTAGATGAAGGAAAAAAATAGCAAATATATTAAATGATTACTTTTCACAAGTTTTTACAAAGGAAGATACCGACAACATGCCCCACATGTCACCCAGTTCCTATTCAGTTTTAAATAACTTTAGCATAACTGAGGCAGAAGTGTTAAAGGGACTAAGAGCTCTTAAAATAAACAAATCCCCTGGGCCGGATGAGATCCTCCCAGTAGTACTCCAAGAAATGAAAGAAGTAATTTACAGACCACTAACCAAGATCATGCAGCAGTCTCTTGACACAGGGGTGGTACCGACAGACTGGAAAATTGCAAACGTAATACCGATCCACAAAAAGGGAAACAAAACTGAACCAGGTAACTACAGACCAGTAAGCCTGACTTCTATTATATGCAAACTTATGGAAACTATAATAAGATCGAAAATGGAAAATTACCTATATGGTAACAGGGTCCTGGGAGACAGTCAACATGGTTTTAGGAAAGGGAGATCGTGTCTAACTAACTTGCTTGATTTTTTTGAGGATGCAACATCGATAATGGATAATTGCAAAGCATATGACATGGTTTATTTAGATTTCCAGAAAGCTTTTGACAAAGTCCCGCACAAAAGATTAATTCTCAAACTGAACGCAGTTGGGATTCAAGGAAACACATGTACATGGATTAGGGAGTGGTTAACATGTAGAAAACAGAAAGTACTGATTAGAGGAAAAAACTCAGAATGGAGTGTGGTAACCAGCGGTGTACCACAGGGATCAGTATTAGGTCCTCTGCTATTCCTAATCTACATTAATGATTTAGATTCTGGTATAGTAAGCAAACTTGTTAAATTTGCAGACGACACAAAAGTAGGAGGAGTGGCAAACACTGTTGCAGCAGCAAAGGTCATTCAAAATGATCTAGACAAGATTCAGAACTAGGCAGACACATGGCAAATGACATTTAATAGAGAAAAGTGTAAGGTACTGCATGCAAGAAATAAAAATGTACATGATAGATATCATATGGGAGATACTGAAATTGGAGAAGGAATCTATGAAAAAGACCTAGGAGTTTTTGTTGACTCAGAAATGTCTTCATCTAGACAATGTGGGGAAGCTATAAAAAAGGCTAACAAGATGCTCGGATACATTGTGAAAAGTGTTGAATTTAAATCAAGGGAAGTAATGTTAAAACTGTACAATGCACTAGTAAGACCTCATCTTGAATATTGTGTGCAGTTCTGGAACCTCGCTATAAAAAAGATATTGCTGCTCTAGAAAGAGTGCAAAGAAGAGCGACCAGAATTATTCTGGGCTTAAAAGGCATGTCATATGCAGACAGGCTAAAAGAATTGAATCTGTTCAGTCTTGAACAAAGAAGACTACGTGGCGACCTAATTCAAGCATTCATAATTCTAAAAGGTATTGACAGTGTCGACCCAAGGGACTTTTTCAGCCTGAAAAAAGAAACAAGGACCAGGGGTCACAAATGGAGATTAGACAAAGGGGCATTCAGAACAGAAAATAGGAGGCACTTTTTTACACAGAGAATCGTGAGGGTCTGGAATCAACTCCCCAGTAATGTTGTTGAAGCCGACACCCTGGGATCCTTCAAGAAACTGCTTGATGAGATTCTGGGATCAATAAGCTACTAACAACCAAACGAGCAAGATGGGCTGAATGGCCTCCTCTCGTTTGTAAACTTTCTTATGTTCTTATGTTCTTAAGTTTTGGTTAAACAAAAATAGCTTAAGTACATTATCTTGGCGTAACGTAGTTGTTGTAGTTAAGTCATATTATTATTATTATTATTATTATTATTATTATTATTATTATTATTATTATTAAACTCGCAACTCTGGGGCACATTTAGTTGACTTGTCTTATTTAATGCAAACCCTTGAGCCTATTCTCTTATGTATGTAGAATAGCGACATTTTGGGCAGCTGCGCCTGAACGTGAAGTGGAAGATCGCAAGATGGCGCTGCAGTGTTGCCAGATCAGAGGTTTCACGTTTCTGCTCAGGGCAATCTGGACGTAAGAAATGGGCAGAGGTCTTTTTTCAAGGTACATGTTTAATTTTACAACATTTTGTAAAGTTTTTTTTTTTCTGTCTGAAAACATTTTGTTCCCCTAAGATGTATTCATTAAAGTCCTGCCTTTACTAAGATGGCGGATGCGCTGTGACGTCATGCCAGTTGGTATAACTGCGGCCGCTGATTCCTATAGAATTTCTCCACACGTTCGGTTTAGTTTGACTGCCCAGTATAGCATCAGGTATTAGGGCCGCTAGGCATATAGAGTCTGTACTGCACAGAATCTGTGTGAGAGACACAGGTGGAGGCTTAATACTTGTTGCAGAGGAAATTAATTTAGTTGAAGAGCAGTGTTTAAGTCAGTGACTGTATATTCTGGAAAATAAAGAACAAACTACATTTACATATTTTTGTATTACGATGTAGCCATGGTGTGCCAATACAACATTACTGTAGGCTTAAGGTTTTAGAGTCATACAAGTACAGTGCATTCCAATGAATTGCATACACGATAATTGCATAGTCCTATGAAAGTGCACATGCAGTAGATTCCTGTGAATTGCATATCCTGTGTGCCTAACAGTTTTATGTATTTAACCAGAATAAGGAACAGACATTTCAAAATAAATATACTTTGCAATTGTATGCAATTATCAGGTAAATAATTAAATGTATTGCACTGCATGTTACTGATAATTGCATAACGTTGCTACAGTTGGCACCTGGACTGTGCAATTAACAGGAATCTTCTATAATATGACTTAATTCTGATATATTTAAAGCTGGATTTCAGTGCTACTTGCATGAATTGGCTCTTAATAAAATCTGTATATATTGAACATTTCACCACAATTAGAAAAACAATTACAATTAGAAAAACAGAAACTTGAGCCTCATAGTAATTTCTTTTTCTTACAGGTATTAGGGGCTATTCTAAAGGTTGCATTCATCTAGAGGTATTTATTTTATTTTATTTTTTGCTTTTCGGGGGCAACACTGGTTCCGCAGACTTTGAGACCCAAAGGGCGGGGGATGCAGAAATTCAGGGGATGCAAGATATTTTACAACACTTGTTTTCAAAGAAACACTCACTATCATTGCCCTTGTTGCATATTTCTGGGATGTTATACTTTCTTTTGGTGATCCATTACATCTGGCGTGATTGAACTCGTAGCCAGTAAAAACGCACGCGTGTATGTAGCACGCTTTGTGAGCATCTACCCCCTCCCAGACAGAAGGGAAACGAGGCAAGAGGACTGGACTGACGACACGGTACGTCAGTATTTATAATCTGTAGCACGCAAAGGCTCCTGTTTATTTCATTCTCAGCTGTGGAAGTGCGCACGGTTAAAATGGCTGTTAACTGGAAGACGAGCTCGTTGTTTCTCGCTCTGTTTTTTGCAGTAGCTGCGGTCTGTGCCAATGGATCAATTCCTGGAGCCCCGGTCGACGCAGACATTGGAGATGACGGGGTTAAGGATGCGTTGAAGTTTGCGGTCACCGAATTTAACAAAGCTAACAATGATGTGCACCTCTACAGGGTCTCAAAAGTCGTCAGGGTGCAGACGCAGGTTAGTAAAATGAGTTCAATCTGCAAAGCAGACAACAGCTCGAGTTTGTGTTTTTAAATAAATAATGAACAACTAGCTTTATTTTACTGATCATGACATCCCCACTCTAATAGATTTGTATACCAAGTTTTGCTAACCCTAGTCTCAATTAAGTTAGTTAACTTAATATAAATAATATTTTACAATATTACTAGGAAAATATATCTATTGTGTTTTTAAAAAAAAAAAAAAAAAAAAAAGAAAACAGATGTGTACGGCTGTCCAGCTCCTTGTTTTAGCTAGGTATAGTAAACAAATTATTTTCCGTACAAGCCTACAGGTCTTCCTGTCGCGGAATGCCAATAAAACTTAAGCTCTACACTTTTTTTTTTTTTTTTGGATTGGATCCTGGATTAACAAATTTAAGGAAGTATGAATTCAAGCTAAAGCGTCCTACAATCATAAAACAACGTTACGCTAAATTCTAATGCTTTGGTGTTGTTGACTAGTCTGTCGTTTTCTTAGTGTGCACTTTTCCTTTACCCTTAACCTACCAGTCTGTTTCAAATAATACTTGCACCAGCGAAAGGTTTATTCCATATAATGTTCCATATAATGTTATATTTGTTACAGCGTGACATGTAAATTATGTACGATACTGTCAATGTTGTTTTGGTTGGAAATTAAGTGCGACACCCTGTGCAGCAATATTAGTGTCTGATTTCAAACGAGAAAGCAAATAACGGTCTGGGACAGATTTATTTTTGTATAAACTGTTTTTAAAATCACATAGAAAAGCAGACGGGAGACCCTGCAAAATCACATGTGTGTTATGACTCGGTTTTCAATGTTTATTACACTTTTGAAGGCAAAATAAGGGTAAAAAAACCTAGCGATTCATACTGAAGTGTTTACAGCTTTCATTTTATTTTCTTCTTTTGATTGCGTGCTCTGGCATGTAGGTGCATTCCATTGGCTCTGATCCTTAACCCTGTATTGACAAGTGCTGTTTTCAGCCAGCCTGATATGTTTACTTTTTATTTTTATTTTTTACTGTATATGCCTCAGTCTGACTCAGCTAAAACTACTGAACTCTTGTGGGTGTAGTATAATTTTGCATTAATGAGCATTTAGAAAAGAACATTCTGTGAAATAAGTAAATTGAACTATTTTAAACTTCCTTTATCAGAAACAAACATATTTAAGTCTGACCCTAATGCTCTACATTCCTGCACAAAAAGAAAACAAACACCTATGTGGATCTTACAGGTTGTTGCAGGAATCAAGTATATTATGACAGTGAAGATGGGTCGCACATCCTGCAGAAAGGGAAAAACTGGGAACATCGAGCTGTGTGCATTCCATAATGGGCCTCAACTGGCTAAGGTAACTGGAGGGAAAAAGTTAATTAGTAATCACTGCCAGTGCACACCGTGCTCCCTGACCTGAGTTTCATCATCTTGCTCAATCTAAATAAATTCATTGGGATGTGCAAGTGACATTCTCCCCTGACCTGAGTTTCATCATCTTGCTCAATCTAAATAAATTCATTTGGATGTGCAAGTGACATTCTCGTAGTCGTCGTCCTCAAAATGTATCTGAATATGTACAATACGGGGGTGTCCGGTTTAAATGTGTACATGTGTTTGCTTAGTGGATGTTTTATCAGTGTAAAAATTAAACAGTCGTAATACAGTATTCCTATAACTTTTCATGAGTTAATCCCTGGTATGCAGATGATAAGTGAAGGTTTATTTAAATAAAACACCATTTTAAAAGTTGTTGAACTTTACAGGTATACTCAGCTTTTTAAAACCAGATGATTCAACAGTCTCCTCCCGTCATTCTCCACGTAACCAACTCCTTATGAAAACCATGTCACAATAGATACAGTAGATTTTTGGGCGTATAGACCTGGCTTAATACCCTAATAATGGAATCATGTAATGTATGTAGGTTTGGCTAGATGGGGGTTGAATGTTAATTGTGTTTCATTTTTTAGACTTCCACCTGCACCTTTGAAGTTTGGTCCCGCCCCTGGATTCCAGAAACTCGGCTGCTGAAAAGTACTTGCACTTAAAAAGCTCAAGTTTGATCTTGCTGGAATGTAATGCTAAAGCAGTTTTTTAAAACTAACTATATTAACAATTCACTTTTAAAGAACTAAACCAAAGCAGGCACTGGGAGTATTATATAATAATGAACACTTTTTTGTAGGGTTTACTGTTGTTACTGAAACGCATTTTCTGTTTTTAAGCTGCCTCTAAATGTATTTTCTAGATACTGCTAAGCAATACAATTCTGTACCTTCAGTTTAAACAAAATAAACACTTCCTAGAAATTGTCTTCTTTTTTTACATTGAAGTGATACTAATATATGTAAGACACATATTTGTCGAATAGTGTATGATAGTTGATTGTGGTTTTTTCATTTTAGCACAAACCACTAGAAACTATTATTGGGTAATGCAGAAGATTATTTTTGATTTTGAAACGGTGAGAGTGGTTTGAGATTGCAAATGTATTATAAATGATTAATCACCCTGAACTGGTATTATAACTACTGCTGTGAAAGGGGATAGTAAACCAGTAAAGACTTGTATGGCATCACATTCATACCCTCTGTTAATGCACATAGAGGCACAAGTCCATATACTGTACCAGGAATTGGTTTTGTAATATATTTGTCTTTCACGGACTGTGCAGACAATATATAAATAAAACCTTCACCTCCGATGATGTAAAAGATACAAATTGTGACCTTAACAGTTGTATACCAAGCAAAAATATTGCTGCCTAAAAATAACTATTTACTTTTTTCTGCTTGTTAAATGTTTTTGAGAGTCTTATTTGGCACAAAAGCATTTCTCTCTCTCTCTCTCTCTCTCTCTCTCAAGTTCAAGTAACACAAAAAGGGAGTGTCACTAAGACCTGTGTTTTTTCATCTGAAATATTAATGAAAAATAAAGTTTGAATAATAAAAAAATGTAATGAAAGATTTAAATAACCAATAATTATAATTGTGCTCTTTCAACTCGGTGCTTAAATCATTTTTATTGTGCAATGTTTGGACATGCACAATGCCTCACTGAGGCATACATAAACTTTGTACCATAAGGCCACACCAAAAACCTGGCAGTGATCACATGGCTTATAAACAAAACTGAATATGAATTAACGGACTCACACAGGGTAAGCATACATTGCCTTAGAGTACAAATAAAATGCATGCATATATATCTACTATGTTATAGCTGAAAATAACCCTATTTAGTTCTAAAAAGGGACAATAGTAAAAAGCCGAAAAATGAGAGGGTCAGTGTGATCATTCAACAGACATAACTAAGTCAATGTCATGAGTAAACAGATAGCTATGGCTGGTTTCACATAACCCAATTACACCTAATATTAGACTACCTAAGATAACATTAGATAGTCTAAGCTAGTCTTTTTAGTTATCCTAACACTGGGAAATAAACCAGGACATGGTGCAATGCTGTGAGCAACAACCTTATAACAATTACAGTTTGAAGACAACAGTATGTAATTTGAATTTCCCAATGTAAATCAGGTAATTACACTGTACATCCTTGACTAAGGAGAAACAATACAGTAGGAAGCATAATTCTAGTATAAGGAACTGAAAATAAGGAACCAACTGTGTTTCGAGTGTTCTAGCTAGAGGAACTGAAATCTTACCAATCTCTACAAATACAGCTGTGTGCAATTCAATTAACGCTTCTGCAAAGGGGTTCATATAGGTTAGCATGTGGATAAGTTTCAATATTTTGGTTTCTGTTTTTGAAGTTTTGAGTGGGCAGAGTTTAGGTTTTTTTCCACAGTAAGCCCATGTTTTAATTTCCATTTCCACATATCTGTTTTTCTGATTTT
The DNA here is from genome assembly GCF_017654505.1 of Polyodon spathula. Classification (NCBI taxonomy): domain Eukaryota; kingdom Metazoa; phylum Chordata; class Actinopteri; order Acipenseriformes; family Polyodontidae; genus Polyodon; species Polyodon spathula. Next base: position 9,244,186 of record NC_054539.1, on the reverse strand, counting down.
TGTGTTTACGCTTTCTGCATGAGAACATCTTTCTGTACTTCATGAAAGTTAAGTGTGGACAGTTATCTTTCCTGCTTTTGTAAACACAGCACGGGTAATATGACAAAAAGATGTTTTTGTGACATGGCATAGTGAGTGCTGAGTGACTGATAAACATGAAATAATATATCAACCAAGTTCTATACAGCACACTGACTGCAAATCAGGTTACATAGGTTAGCCAATAGGACCATCAGCTATCAACCTGTTAGTCCTTTATGACTCATTTATAATCCAGATGATTCATGACACAACTGGTTTGCAGGTGTGCTATGAAGCTTCAATTTAATCACAACTAATTATGTTTCATCTTATTTCACAAATCCTGTTATTTCCAATACCTCCACAAAGCTGTTTCACTACATTCTTTGTAACATACGTCAATAAGGCGTTTAATCGGTTCCCTTGCATGCATTTTTCTTAGATTATATTAGTATCCCTGACTGAATCTGGCATCACACACACACACACACACACACACACACACACACACACACACACACACACACACACACACACACACACACACACACACGTAACCAGAGCTGACATTATACCATGGTCAACCTCATATTTCAAGCTATAGCTGGCAGTATGTATGTACATAGGCTATGCAACACAATACAAATGTAATTTACGTTTACATAGCGCCTAGTGCTTTACAACAGAATGACAGATATAAAATCTGAGAAAAGCTTTAGACTAAGTCAGGTTTAAAAAAATAAGTCTTAAGCCTAGATTTAGAATGCTATTGTATCTGCTTCCCTAATATTCTGAGAAATAGAATTCCACAGAGGAGGTAACTTAAAAGCACTGGTACCATAATATAACATACATACATTCTAGTATATGTTACTGTCTACTTCTGACAGCTGTTTTAAAATACAGGCTATAGCACATAATCTACAGGATGTATTACAAAACACAGCCTTCCAGTCTTAAAATAGAGAAAAGTGCAGTGTTTATTATTAAGTACATTTAAGCTTGCTAAGAACTTGATTGTCTTCTCAAAGTATTGAAATGTTGCACAGCAAATCAACAGAGAGAATTAAGGTGTCTTTATGTACTTTACGTGAATTTTTACACGGGCATCAGCAGTGGTGATGCAAGAAAACAACCGAGGACACGACCTGATAGCCATGACATTGCACAGAATCGTCAACTGAACAGGTAAGCAAACAAAACAAAATGTCAGTATTTCCATTCTTTTTCAAGGCTGTGCACCAGTTGGACAAACAACCCACGTGAACTTGATCCACCAAGCAAAAAAAATAATCAAATAAACTAGAATTGGTGGTTTTGTGCACAACAAGGGGGATAATGGTTTGTGAAATGGATATGTGGCGTGGTAGCTGTAAAACATTAAAATAGCAATGTCTCTTGATTTTTTTGAAAAATTGCCAAATTTAGATATGTAAAGTTGGTAGAGACCTATCCCAACAGACTCTCAGCTAAAACTGCTGCTAAAGATGCTTCCGCTATAGCCTGGTTAGCAAGTCCGGGGCGGAATTGAGGCTGGCAGGGGAGAGTGTAGCATGCATGGGGGAAGGCAGCAGCAGGGCTGGTAGGTGATGTAATCACATACAAAGACATAAGCCGATGTAAGCTTCGTTTAAAGGAGCCGGCTCTTTTGTACAGCAGTATCGGTGCTATGTTTTAGTGCGAGAGGTCCCGGGTTAGCGCCCGCCCTCCGCCTGTGTGTGGATTGCCTCGCTCTATGTAAGGCGCCTGCCTGCAGGAGCCGAGATCGCTACAGTTTTAATGCAGCTGTTTGGGAATACCCTTGCTGCTTAAATGGAACTGAATTAATTCCTTACCTTTTCTGATCCCAGCTATGTCCAAAGACAACGCATGTCTGCCCTCCACGTTAGTAAATATAGCTGGTGAAATGGATGTCATGAGCCAGCTCGATCGCCCAGAACAGTGCAACAAACAGCCAACAAGTTGTTGATGCCCTCTCATAACTGACCAAATAAAATTGCAAACAACATATTGACAGTGTTTTATTTGTTTGCGTCATTAATATTTGACACAACAGTAAATCCAACACAACTCAAAAGACAGGAGAGTATCTCTGATCTCCAGATTCCTCAGATCGCTGCTGCCCAGTTGAAACTGGCGGCTGAGGTAACCTTCAGATGCCAGGTCCTATTATAATAAGCAGAATTGGACTTGTGTTTGAGAGTCACTAGCTGGAATTTGCATACACCCATACTCTAACATAGGTTCGCTTCTTTTGGGCTTGTTTTGGAAGGCAGTGTCGCTTTTTTTCTCGTGAGACTTGGCAACACTGGTAACCTTCCCCGTCTGCCTCACAGCAGGCAGTGCCAATTTTGGGAACGAACTAATGCTGTACTTCAGTCTGTTTCATCAGAATTCGCCACCCCCCTTTCAAGTGCCCACTACCCGTATTTGCCCAAGCACGGTGTTGAATGCTTCCTCAGCAGCTGTCAGCTGACAGGTTTCTAAGCCAGGATAGTATACGCAGCATATGCTGTATTGCCTGAATGAAAGGTGTGTGTGTGTGTGTGTGTGTGTGTGTGTGTGTGTGTGTGTGTGTGTGTGTGTGTGTGTGTGTGTGTGTGTGTGTGTGTAAAGTTTCGCGCCAAAAGTCGGTACCACATTAGCTGTAATCGACTTTGTCAAAAGTGATTACTGTAAACTTTTTGTCAAGAACCGTTCTTGTCATTTTGTCTAATTATTGGTCGGAGGCACAGGTATTTAGCTTTATTACATCTTAATTTCACGCGTGTAACAGTTCTTTGTGCATGGAAACCATGTTTTCACAAAAGTTCACTAGTAATTTGTAAAATCAGCACGAGTACTTTACGCATAGCTAATTCACATATCAACCCCCACCTTTGCACGCCCTCGGGTGAAAAGCCTGGTTTACTCGAGTAAAATAAACTGAGTGAATGGAAACCCAAAAAAGCATTTTACAGGAGACATTTTTCTCGTGTAAATGTCTCGAGTTAAAAAAAAAAAAAAAAAAAAAAAAAAAAAAAACTTACATGGAAACCCCATGACTGTTAAACAGACTGCGGTCCTGTGTCTCTTTCCCTCAGTAAGGGCACTGACTGTAACAAAACAAGTAATGTCTTAAGTGATTACAATCGCGAAATTCAAAACTACTCTATTAAAAACATAGAACAGTATAGCTAATAATACTTTAAATCCACAGATTTATTATTATTATTATTATTATTATTATTATTATATTATTATTATTATTATTATTATTATTATTATTATTATTATTATTATTATTATTATTATTATTATTATTATTATTATTGTTGTTGTTGTTGTTGTTGTTGTTGTTGTTGTTAGCGTCCCACACTTCAAATACATTAATTTTTCTGTATGTGTATGAAACATTTCAATATAATTAAAAGGATTACATCTATTTACATTGTTATTGTTACTGTAGCCGTCTAAAACTACTGAATAAATAACACCGTGTAACAAATGTGTGTCTTTTCGTTCACATAAAGTCAGAAAAAAACAACATATGAATCCAAATTAACATGTATTTATACTAAAGTAATACAAAAATGACTACAAAAGATTTAGAAGTGAGTAGTTTTTCGAGATTTACGAAATCTATTACTTTAGTACAAATACATGTTAATTTGGATTCATATGCTGTTTTTTCTGACTTTATGTGAACGAAAAGACACACATTTGCCCGTTTTCCCATTGGAAATAGTGATATTTTGAAAGAGAGTTTGAGAGATTGTAGCCTAGAGCCTTATCTACATTTCCTGCAAGTTTCCTTTTATGCCTGCAGTTGGTTGAGGCACAGCACAGAGTTGAATACAGTGTCAGGTGAATCTTTGAAGTGAGGCCATTACACACCTAATACAATTAAACAAAAATATTTAGTCGTAATCAAGCATACTCACCTATTAAATTGAAGCTGCAGTGAACTGGTGCAGCTGTAACAGATTCATGTTAATGAATTAATCAATTTGGCCTGTTAACACGTGACTAAAGTGTACACAGGTGAATTAAATACAGATCAATACTGAAATGTGCCCTTTATAAAGTGAAAAACAAGAAAACTCAACTATGAGTACTAAATGATTCTGTAGCGTACGCTGGGTAAATGTTACGTAGTGCATCACGGACGTGATTTGCACTAAAGGTCGTACCTCTTCAAAGTCAGATCAAGGTTTGTGTATGGCCAGAAGTTATGTTACCCTTGTATGAAGTTGCTAGCCCATTGTCTTCCTGACCAAGACCAAACATCATCTTCAACACAAAGTGACCCCAAGGAGTCTAGTTCCAGAGAATCCAGCCCTCATGCTGTTCAAATTTAGAAGCTGAAAAGGAAACATGAGATTTCACGAATAAACAAAGCCTTGGAGGAGATACAAGAATCTCCACTGAGGAGAAGGAAATTGTCTTAAAATGTATATACAGCGCAGAAGGTGAAGGTCGGAAAAGCAAGAGAAAGCTAAGAAAGGTTTTCCCACAAACAAGTGGAAGACCGCGAAAGGAGTGTGCATTGGCAGGCAGTAGCGGTACACATGCTGTGTGGGTCTGCACAACACACCACAATGTATAGCTGATGTTCATTTGTTCTAAGCTTCCACAACTGAGTGTCAGTACAGAAGTGCTTCTGAATCACTGTGGGCATTGCTTATCGTATCTCATGTGTTCCCCACCTAGAGTCGATTTCATCGCAAAGATGAAGACTGCATATTATCAACAGCAGAGGGATGAACTTCTTCAGGAAAATGATTTCCTAGTTGTTGGTGATTTTGCAGAAAACTTCACTTTCATCATGCAAGATGTAGCACAATCACACCATTGGAACAACTCTGAGGCAACCATACATTCTTTTGTTTGCTATTTGCGAGACAAAGATGGGAATTCTCAACACATCGCATATGTTGCAATATCAGAATGCATGACTGTAACAGGGAGAGATCTGTGCTGACTCTGCTGGCGTGTTCAGGGGCTGCAGGAAGAGGGCGGCAGTCGCCCAACAGCCGCCTGTGAGTCATGGCAATGACACGGGGAGGTGGGAAAGGGTGTGTGTGGACGTTCCCCCTCTCTGAATGGCTGGGAGGCGGGTCTTGGGTGATTGTTGGTCCTATAAAATAACGCTCTGTTGTTTCCTCAGGTCTGCCCACTTGGACGCACCAAGAGTGCGGAAGCTTTGATTCAGGACCGGGAATCAGCCGGGATTAAATAAACGCACAGCGAGAAAGAGAGAGAGCGGGGAACCCTTGGGCAGACCCCGGCGTATTGTGAAAGAGCAGGCTAGATAGCCGATAGAGTAGGACGGTGATCCGGGTCGTGCGGGTAGCGGCGACCGGGATAACGCTGCCGAGTGCAGCACCTTTTATTTGTAGTTTTATTACTGTTTTATTTTCCCTTGTTCTTTTCGCCTTCTGTTTTCATTATTATTTCTTTGAGCACTTGCGAGTGCATTTGCTGTTCGTGTACCAGCTGTGGTATTTCCGTGGTGCTGTCTATCATCGTTGATAGGCAGCCCACGGTCAACAGTGCCCTCTGCCGGGGAAAAATAAGAACCGGTCCAAAATAAAACTGGGCACCTGTGTGGTGTTTCCAAATACACCTGTCTGTCTCCTGGTCAGTGAATTACCCACACCCCTTCCACAATGACTCATGACACAGTTGCTGTTTATCTCTTTCAAAAGCATATTTTGAGGTTCTTGGAGAACAAATTTGGGAGGTGCCTGAGAAAAATGTATAACTTCTCTAACAGATGTGCAGGGCAATATAAGAACTGTAAAAATGTCCTCAGTATTTGCCAGCACAGAAGATTTTGGCATGGAAGCAGAGTGGAACTTCTTTGCAACATCTCATGGCAAAGGACCCTGTGTTGGTGTAGGAGGAACCATTAAACAAATAGCAACAAAAGCCAGTTTGCAGCGTCCATACCAAGACCAGATCCAGACTCCACACCAATTGCACAGGCTTCCAAAAGACAACATTCCAGCTCTTGAAGTCGAATACTTCATGATAGCGCAATGGCAAGCTGAGCAAAATTTTCTGGAGCAGCGATTCCTCAAGGTAAGAACTGTGCCTGGCACACGGAATCTCCACTTCTTTCATCCAGTTTCCAAAGCAGATGTCCTTGTACGAGAGTTCTCCCAGTCAACAAAACAAAGAGAAGAATTAATCCATCAAAGAGGATGTCCTACCATTTAACCAAGTGAAATGATATGTTACTGTTCAGTATGACAGTCACTGGAGGGTTGGGCTGGTGGTGTCTGCTGATCAGTAGAAACTGGAGGCTGAAATGAACTTCCTGCACCCGAATGGACCAGCACCATCATTCTGTTTCCCAAACCGTCTAGATCAATTTATTGTAGACATGAGGGATGTGCTGACATCAGTGGAGCCAACAACTGCAACAGGAAGGACATACACCCTGAGAGACAAGGAGATGGCCAAAGCATCAAAAGCCTTGACAGAGTGGCTACGAAGGAAAAGGGCAACTTAAGCATAGGTGAGTGGTAAATTGTGTTGCATGCACAAATATAAGGACAGAGATCCGAAAATGAAATGTCTACATTTCCACCACTTCTAGCAATATGATTTATTTTCCAGGCTCAGTGATTCATTAGATTTGAACAGTGGTAATTACAGCTCCTGGAGAAGCATCACTGACAGAAGTACCACTGGTGGGGACAAAATTTAAATGTGCACAATTTAGTATTGATTTATATTTAATTCACATGTATTTGTTTTAGCTAATTTTGTAAATAAGGCACCTTGGTTAATTCTTTAATATATTAATAGCTGTTACAGCTGCATCAGTTCACTGCAGCTTCAATTTAACAGGAGAGGAGAGTATACTCGATTGCAAATAAATGTTTTTGTTTAATTGTATTTGGTGTATAATCGCTTCACTTAGAAGGTTCACCTCATACAATGCATTCAACTCTGTGCTGTGCCTCAACCAACTGCAAGCACAAAATGAAACTTGCAGGAAATGTAAATAAGGGTCTAGGCTACAATCTGTCAAACACTGACAAAAATCTAAGGTTAAGTGATTTGACCTGGGTGAGGTCACAGGTCACAGATTCACACAACGTTTTTATCTTGTATTAAACATCAATTTTGATATGATAAATAGATATTCCTATTTGAGAGGTTTAAAACGACACCAACACCAGCTTTCTGTGTCAACTCTGGAGGGAGTTGTGACCGTTTTTTTTATTGTTATTGCTTGATTTGATAACAAACATCTGTGTTTAATCATGTGACTTCTTGAAGTGGAATGCAGGGATGTGTCATAAGTGTTGAAATGAAAAATCTCCAAGGAGTGATCTCTACATTTTATTCATTGGTCATTTTGAAAAGAAAAAAACTGTTAAAAAAATCAAATACACATGTACCATAAAATATGTCTCTTTTATAAGGAAGAAATGTGAGACCTATGTCAAGTGACAGTAATTAACATGCACTTAAGAAGATGGTTCTGGTTTTAGTTTTCAGACACTCAAACAACGGCTCGTATACAGGCATGTTCTTTTCAGGGTTACAGAGTTGATGCATTTACAAAAGATGAAGACAATTTAAGGGCAATCCTGAAAGACACAGATGTCCTCAACTGGAGTGGCTTGTTCCTGCTTGGAGGTACTGTAGTGCATTTTATTTAATTTAGATCAAATTAAACAAACTCCAATGCTTATTTCCCTCTGATATGAAAAGGGAAATGGCTGGAGACAGCGTTTATTAAAGATATTAAAGTTGCAGGGGAGAGTGTGCTACGTGGAAATTGCCACCATTACTTTTTGTGTTTTTGGATACCTGTAGTGTGTGAAATGTTGAAAAAAAAAATCACTAGAGCAACCGTGGAGACTACCGCAGAAGAGAGTGAAGTGAAAAACAATAATGTCTAGATTTACTCGGGCATCTGAGAGAGTGGGCAGGGGGAGCAAAAGACTGTCTCCCCTGAAACCTGAATGAATCTGAACATTGCTGTGTAATAGGAGCGATTTGTGGTTTAGGAGGAGGCAAACATTGCAAATTGTAGAATAAAAGACTAGACAGGCCTCGTAGTTTATTAGAATTGTTTGCCTCCTGGTACACTACACTTAAAACAAATTATCGCTTGGTTATTGTTTCATTGTATTTTTTAAGATGAATCTGAAATTGTATGTTTTTTTCTCTCAGGGATTGATTTTTGCCACATGAACATGATGAAGGAAGTTGCTGCTTATAAGAATGCCCCTCTATATTTAGCAGCAAAGTGCTTTTTAATGACGTTAGAAGACCCAGATCATCTTCCTAAACTCCCCGTAGATATGTTGTTTATAAAATATATCTCATGGTTATTTATAGTGTAATGAAGCCTAATAAACCATAGTGATAATGAGTGTGAAAATATTACTTAACTATGCAGTATTTATGCTGTTGTATGGCCTCTATTCTCAAACCACCTGGAATCCATTCTAAGAATTTATTCCAAGACTTTCTTGTGATGGATTATCACAATGGTAACCAATGAAAATGTATGAAGTGCTTATATATCACTTTCCCTTGACAAGGGTGTGTTAAACATCCCGAAACGTTGGGAAGTTTGAGCAAAAAATAGATTGAACTGTTGCCCTACATCCTTATACCACCGGACAATAGACTCCTTCTGTCCTGTGATTGGCTTACATCACTGTCAGTCACACCCCTTTTCAGAGGATCGCCATTTTCTCTTATTTACTTATTATGTTGTATCAGCTATGTATTTTGTTTAAATTTACTATCCAGCCTAGCCTCACTTATTTTCTTGACCGATTTATATATTAAATATATAATGCAGACTCCGCTCATAGTGGAAAATTAAATGCCCCTTGGGAAAACAATTGTTACCTCCAAGGTGCAATGCTTGCAGCTTCGGCATTATAGCCCCTGTCAGTAACAGTAGTCTTCCTTTCCCACTATAACCCTCCTCTCCATATTTACTAATATATCCATATATACAGGGTGATCAGAAAGTAAGTTTACCACATCAATGATATGGTGCGTTGATGTGGTAAACTTACTTTCCAATCACCTTGTATATATTGATTTATTTGTTTATTCCATTCATTTTATGACCACAAATGAATCTGTTTTGTTTTGTTTAGGGATTCCAGTTGCAGGATCACATCTCTCAATATGTCTCATGTTGATTTGGTGAATAAAGCATGGAAATTTGGAGGCGGTGAAAGTGGTGCCAGAATTATCCAAAACCTAATATCAAATTTCCCGTCCTGCTGCATCGTGGATGAGTCTGGAAAGCCAGTCTCGTGGATACTGACTTACGAATGCTGTGCCATGGGCATTCTGTACACTCTCCCCGAGCATCGGGGGAAGGGCTATGCCAAGGCGTTGGTAACTGCGGCTGTAAAGAGCCTTCACCAGCAAGGGTACCCCATCTACTGCTTCATTGAAGAGGACAACGAGCCATCCTACCACCTGTTTAAAGACCTGGGTTTTAGGGAGGTTCCTGACTATAGAGCAGTATGGTTCCGACCGAATGATGACATGCCAGACACACTCATTTCTTAGAGTTTTAGTGAACCAGTATTGATAGTGAATAATGTGGGCAAGCATCTCCTTCAGTGTCTCTGGGATAATTCATTACACAATTACTACAGAACATGGTGGTTTTATGTTAAGGTGTAGCTTGGTCTGTCCCTTGGTACATCAATATCAATGACTACCTCGTACCGGTCAGTAAATAGAGGATGCACTATGATAGTTCATAGAGGAGTCTACTGTGGGTAAAACATAAATGAGGATAGCCGAATTTAGTTTTTACGAGGTGGTATGGGGGCTAGCTATAGCTAAGTTTGCTATTCTAGTTATTAAGGGTAACAGTTGGTGTTCATTACAGTATATAAATCCTTTGTGATGTCGTCCTCTGAAAATATCATCAGATTTACATGCTGTAACAAATAGCACATTATTAATTCCAGTTTGATTGAAGTTCTGACCTGAGGTAGATATGTATAAGCAAGCTTGCAACTGAGACTCTTTAAATAATAATGGTTTAGTTGTACAACTTGACAAAGCAAACAGTAACAGTATTCCAGTAGTTAGTCTAAGCAGGTTCTATAGAATTACACACAAGAGATTCTCTCAAAATCGTATTAAAACTGTAGCTTGCGTGTAATTATAACGAGGACTCTTCCACATAAACAAACAAACACAAAACAAACATGAAGCTGTTGTTTCCTTAAGAGCAATGTTTCATTCTTGAACTGTCCGTATCTAAGGTAATTTTCAGTACTCTAGCATGTGACAAAGTAACTTTTAAGATATCACATATAACGCCTTCTCTAAAAATAACTTGGACATGGATACTTTAATGACTAAGTGGCGGGTTCCGAAAAATATAGCGATTTAGGGTTATCGCCCACATTGTGAAACAGGTAATACCACAATAACGATCCATGATGTCGAGAACAGAAAAGCTGGAGCACTTGTGATTTAGAGGACAGATCACAAACCCCAGTGCACTAGAGCGGACATTTTGAACATAACTTTGAAACAGGTTTTAAAGTTAGAAATGTAAAAAGTTGTCAGGATGTTAACAATCAAAAGAAAATATTTAGACAGTTGTAGCAACACATGGGGATGTATAACGCTATATTTTTCATAACCCTGATACTCTTTGTCGCAGTAATTACAGTGGTAATTCTTTTCATAGTTTCCCATTTAAGCTATTGTCCAGTACTATAGCATGTGGCACAGTAACTCCTACAGTATTACATCTAAGACATTTTCTAAAATGACTTCACAATGAACACTATAAGTTACCTAAATTACAATAAGAACTCTTTCATAGTTTCCTAAGGACACATCTAAGTGTACTGGATGCAATCAGATTAACAAAATAAATACCTTAATTATTTCTAGAACAGCTTTTAAACTAACATGTAAACAGTAGGATGTTTGTTATCTACTCACACACATAGAATTCAACTATATATCGTGGCTCACCTCTTTTTTTATGTAATCTTAATAAGCTCTAACCCAGGGTTTCCCAACCCTGGTCCAGGGGACCCCCTGTGGGTGCTGGTTTTCATTCTAACTGATCTCTCAATTACTTAACTAGACCCTTAATTGAACTTATTATTTGCATAATTAGACCTTTAATTTTTCTCGGCTCCTAAAAAGTTCAAGTTACTTATAAAATGTTATAGCTAGCTTGAAATCTGCAACTGTTTAAGAGCTGAAAATAAGTAAAGAGGTCTAATTAAGCAAAGTATTAGTAATTAAGGGTTTAGTTAAGTAACTGAGAGCTCAGTTGGAATAAAAACCAGACGACACAGGGGGTCCCCAGGACCAGGGTTGGGAAGCACTGCTTAACTGCTTCTTTCTTCGCAACATCTACCGAATCTGTTCTTTTCTCACTACTTATTCCACTCGGCTCCTGCTCCAAGTCTTGTTCTCTCCAGACTGGACTCCTGTAACTCTTCTTGCTGGTTTCCCTGCTTCGGCTCTCCGCCCCCTTTAGCTTATTCAAAATTCCACTGCTTGTCTTGTATTCTCCCAGCCTCACTACTCTCACACTAGCCCTCTGCTTCGCACCCACCACTGGCTATCTATCTCTGCTCGCATTCAATTCAAGACTGTTTTTCTTCTCTACCGCTCTCTTCACCACACCAGCCCTAGCTACCTACCTCGTGTCTCCCTGCACCCCCTCTCACCCTCTCTGGCCACTCTCCATCCTCCCATGCCTGCTTCTTCTCTTCCCTAGCCCCTCTGTGGTGGAACCAGCTACTGGAGAACTTCAGGACTGCTTCGTTCTTCACTGCCTTCCAACTTTAAGAGAAATATAACTTGACATATCACTCCTCGTTTATGTTAAGTCTTATATATGTATCTTCCTATACAATTTACCATTTAATTTTAGTTTTACTTATTCTTAATGTTATGTTTTACTGATTTGTTTCATTCGGGATATCTATTTAATCTCAATGTTTTCTTAATTTATATGGACTTTCCTTATTTGTTTGAAATCTTCATTTTCCTCAATGTTTTTCCATTTACTATGGCTATATTAGTCCCTCCAGGTCCTCCAAGGGTCCAGGGAGTCTGACTATCGGTTTGTCAAGAGATCTTCCATTGAAGCAAAGGTGTTGTTTAGTTCTGAATAAATTGTGTTGATTAGGAATCTTTGTTGGAAAAGTAGTCATTCTCTGAATTTGTCATTACTTTGATTACTTATCTGTATTGATGTGTTGCAATATGATCTACAATGTACACTGCTTACTTTTAAACTACACTGTGATAATTACAGTATTTACAATCTTTTTAAATGAAAACCGAAAGTATTCTTATAAATGCTTCTGCCTACATTTGTATATTTTTTATTGAAGGGCATTGGGTAACAGAGAAGTTCATTTTTCACATGGGAATATATCGCAAGATATATAAAATATATTACCTGACTTAACATATTTTTAGAACTCATCCCAAAATATATAAATGAGCTGGAACAAATGTTCAAATATATGTTAAATATAAACAATAACGCACAGAAAAATACATTTTATATTGTTTGTGTGTGTGTGTGTGTGTATATATATATATATATATATATAGCAGCTCTGGAAAAAATTAAGAGACCACTGCAAAATTATCAGTTTCTCTGGTTTTACTATTTATAGGTATGTGTTTGGGTAAAATTAATATTTCTGTTTTATTCTATAAACTACTGACAACATTTTTCCCAAATTCCAAATAAAAATATTGTCATTTAGAGCATTAATTTGCAGAAAATGACAACTGGTCAAAATAACAAAAAAGATGCTTTGTTGTCAGACCTCGAATAATGCAAAGAAAATAAGTTCATATTAATTTTTAAACAACACAATACTAATGTTTTAACTTAGGAAGAGTTCAGAAATAATATTTGGTGGAATAACCCTGATTTTCAAGTACAGCTTCCATGCATCTTAGCATGCTCTCCACTAGTCTTTCACATTGATGTTGGGTGACTTTATGCCACTCCTGGCGCAAAAATTCAAGCAGCTCGGCTTTGTTTGATGGCTTGTGACCACCCATCTTCCTCTTGATCACATTTCAAAGGTATTCAATGGGGTTTAGGTCTGGAGATTGGGCTGGCCATGACAGGGTCTTGATCTGGTGGTCCTCCATCCACACCTTGATTGACCTGGCTGTGTGGCATGGAGCATTGTCCTGCTGGAAAAACCAATCCTCAGGGTTGGGGAACATTGTCAGAGCAGAAGGAAGCAAGCTGTCTTCCAGGACAACCTTGTACTTGGCTTGATGAGATTACATTATTAGAATTAGAAGTGCATTCATAATGAATTCCTATTTTACCATGCTGATAAATTAGTTCATACGTAATTCATCAGGAATCCAGACACTTTAAAGTGTTACCCACAGAGATAAATGAATAAATAGATATAAAATAGCATTTAACAGTAAATTAAACATAATGTCCTGTACAGTATGCAATCTATACTGTTACAATAAAGATAATGTTAAACAATTACATCAGACTGACTCTGTATAGTGTGATAATCCAGAAAGTAACTATAGGACATTTGAAAATTACAATTAACTTATAATGGACTGCAAATTAATGCAATCCCCATGCGTGATACATTGTGTTAAATTAAATAATTACATGTAAGTATGTTTCTTTATATACACCAAACAAACAGAATAAGTCATTAATTATGCACCTATAGCATAGATAGGTGATGTTGCTGGTAAGTTTCCCAAAGGTTTGGAAAAGGCTTTACAGCAACGTGGCGTGAAACAGAACAGCCACACGCAGAAAGCTCTGGGAAGGCGTTTTTCTAGTAGCTGGTGTGACGTCAAACACAGAGCAGCAAGCGCAGCGAGCTGTGGGATACTAGAACAAGACCAAAGAACTACGGAGTCGTGTGTCACATCTGTTTCCTGGTAATGAAACGTTGACTGAACTCAAAACAACATGCTGATACTGGGCACTGAAGAACTGCGAATAGCAGAGTCGGCTCTCAAGGAGTATTTCCCTCAATCCATCAAGGTAAACCCATATCCAACTAAATTATAGCCTTGCTCAAGGTTCGTAACTGTTTATTGTTTGCTAACCTTGAAGCAAAGGCAACAGGCAGGTCTGAAATTCCCAGCCAAAAAGTGCATTTACTCATCTGCGCAGCTGGGTGGAGTAGACTGGTGTTTTCATTAACGTTTTTCTTACACGTAAACATTAAAGACAGTTTGCGTACTAATTAATACATACTTCTTGAATGTGTAGATGTCGATACACTATACATTTTATAAATACAAGATACGCCTTAAAAGCTGAAAATACTGAAAGCGTTGCTTGTACCTTTGCAGGTATGACTCAGGAATATGCTGTAATACTGTAAAACACATCTTACAGGGTAAATATTATGAAGTATTACACTGTGCAGTAACTGCTGTAGAGGAGGTTTTGTTTCAAGATATCCTAAAAAAGGAGTGATGTTCTAAAAAAATGGCATTAAAAAAACTGTGCATGGACACAGTATACAAAAAGGTCAAAGTTAAACAATACACAATACGGGCTGAAATACCGTTCTAATTAATTTAACAGACATGACTTAAAATTAATAAATAAATGTACTGGACTTGACCATTCAAATCTCCATAGTATTCTCTGAAATCGTCCCCATGCTTTCCAGACCCTGGGTACTCACCTACAACAGGACCTGGCCATGCTACAGTAATAGCCTTGGATTAGAACGTGGATCCCTGTTATTTCTTTTCTTTTTATAAAACTTATTACTTATCTGCAACAATATATTGTCTAGGTCTCAGTTTCTGTTTAGATTATTATTTTTTGTAATTTACTTCTAGAATAAAACCAAAGTGTTTCTCATTTAAAAATATAGCAGCCCCTCAACTCTCTACTGGATCTGAATTCCCATTCCCTGACAGCAGATGAAACGTAATAGAGTTAATCAGTCGTATTAAAGTGATGTAAATGAATACAATATCTAAGCTAATGTATTAAAGTTAAATACAAGCACTTTCACGTTCCTGTTCCCACCTACATATTGCAAAGTAGAGCGATTTGCAGTGCTGTTCTATCACGATAGTATATGTGAAATTGTAATATTGCAGAATAGGTTGTGAATGCTTTACTTTGCCCCACTGAATTAACTGTAAAGCAGAGGATGTCAAACAGTAATTAAAATGATACATTTCTTCCTCTGTGTATTTCAGGCAGGTATCAAAGCAGACGTCGTTTTTCTTTTTAAAACCCTGCCATTGTAGTTTCTGCAGTGTAAACAAAGTGGAAACACATTTTCACAAAGTAATAGCGAAGGGTTACGCATTCCTCTTTTTTTTATATACAAAGAAAAAAATGTCAGCGTTTTGGTTTTCATTTAGTACTCTCCTCATAACAGATAATTATTGCTCCAAAGTGCTAAATGTAGAAATACTAAAAGAAGCTTTGTAAAATCCGTGGACAAACATTCCAACCCTGAAGACACAGGAAAAGACATTTAGTCAAAATGTTTGCCATTGAATTTATAGTTTCTTTTAGTGTTTCTAAATTGTAGGTGTCTCTCCCAAGTATATTTATAGAGCTACACTAAGTGAGCGTCTTGTATTAACCCAGCACCAAACTCTGCCAGATCCAATATCTAGTACGAAATCGGACAGGGAGATGCAGCTTTTATATAGTTTTGCATAAAAGAAAGTCATTGAGTCACAGTCTGTTTATGCATAATGCTACATGTTGCAATCCCACATATTTTGTCATACAGATTACGAGTTTTGTTTGTGTCTTCTAAATGTTTAGGTGTATGGCTGTCTTTTCAACCTCAACAGAGAGAAACCACATAATCTAGAAGTCCTTGTGGATTCCTGGCCTGATTTTAAAACTCTGATCTGTAAACCGCAGAGGAAGGTAAGGCTTGATGCAGGTAACAGGATTTAAAGTCTCTTGTTACGTGGCTGCTACTCGTTAACCCTTGCCTCATTTGCTGTGTACGCAGAGTGTGCAGGATCGAGAAGGGGTTTTTAATATATACAGCGTGTTCTCGAAAGACAAAGACAACTTGCAGAAACTACTGGAAGAGACCGGTGTTGTTGATTGGAGCACGTTTGCTTTGTTTGGAGGTACTTAGTATAAGTATTACTATACCTTTGTAAAAGCTGATCATTTCATTACTTTCATGTTGTTTTTTTTCTTGTATACATTTGTTGAAATAGTATTTCTCATGGGGTAATAGGTACGGTGACACTAGAAATTATTATACACAGTTACCCTTCGTGAACAGGAAATAGCAGAAACGCAGTAAAAAGTTATATTTGGCAAATGATATGAAGTATTTATTTAAAATTTTAAACTGTAGCGCATGCAGATTTAGCATGGTGAAATTATTTGGGCAATGATATCCCCATCTTGAATCCTAACAGAGCTGAGAATCACCCCTTGCTTCGCTAAGAGCCAGTGCCTTGGTTTTGAAACAGTGGCTGTTCAGAGACATGTACCCATGATGAAATAAAAAGGCCACCGACTCATCTGCAAAGTGCACATCAATGGCAGCACTTCTATGTATTTCTTTTTACTTTAAGGCATTGAAATTGGTCATGTAGACATGATGAGGGAACTTGCTGTTTCCAAAAACGCCTCTTCAAAGATCAGATCGGTGACGCATGTCATGATGTTAAGAGATGTCAAACACCTTCCTCGATTGCCTTCGGAAAGGTACACTACCATGGAAAGGCCAGAACAATGCAATATATGGCTTGGACTTTTTCAAACAGAATTAGCAAACAATTTATGTTGTCCTCGGCTACAGAAGTATTTGCAATTCATATAATAATAATTAAAATTAAAAAAATGTCACAGAAAAATCCAGACGTATTCAGGCTCATGATTGGTACAAATATCCACAGTGTTGTTTTTCAATTTGATAATTCACAAATTGGGTTAATTCATGTTTAGGCCATAGTGACAGACAGATGCTATACCCTATACTATACTTTCCTGTGTAAGGGCACCTTCACTAATTCACTACCTCTAATTCACAGTTTTTTAGTCAAATAGCAAAAATAACAAGGGAGCACTTGAGTGGCACTCCTGCTG
This sequence comes from Polyodon spathula, assembly GCF_017654505.1. Lineage (NCBI taxonomy): Eukaryota > Metazoa > Chordata > Actinopteri > Acipenseriformes > Polyodontidae > Polyodon > Polyodon spathula. Next base: position 9,227,073 of record NC_054539.1, on the reverse strand, counting down.
TAGCTTTAAGGAATATAATTACCCTACAAACTGTCCCCGTCAATTACTGTGCTATTGTATTCAAGCAGTGCCTTGGATTAAGTTATCATCCCTGCTTTCTTCTTGATTCTAACCCTGTTTGTTTTGTTTTGTCAGCAATGCCTCACACATGCTTTCCTCACTGGATGAGTCTCATGCGGAGCTGGTTAATAAAACCTGGAGTTACGGTGGCACTCAGATCAGCTACAGATCGGTCAAGAACTATATACTGAATTTCCCAAACTTCTGCATTTTGGATGAGTGTGGCAGCCCAGTTGCCTGGATACTGCTCTACCAGCACTGTGCTCTGGGACTTCTCTACACTTTACCTGAGCACCGTAGAAAGGGCTATGCCAGGGTACTGGTAACTGTAATGTGCAAACACCTCCTCAGCCAGGGATATCCAGTCTACTGCTTCATTGAAGAAGACAATGAGGCTTCTTACCGATTGTTCAAATCGCTGGGGTTTGAGGAGGATCCCGACTATAGAGCAGTGTGGTTTGAGTTGAACTGCCCTTAGATTCATTATTTTCAAATATTTCAAGTGTTTGTTTAATGGAACCTGCAGGGATATGATCAAATATGGTAGCTAAGGCAGGAAGTTTGGTTGTACCCATTTAGAAAGTTCAAATGGAACCAAACTGGGGTTGCTTTGCTTTCCCTGGTCACCGTATAAAGGGTTGCACAACAACATGCTTTCTATTGGAGTTAAGTGGAATTGAAATCCCCAGTTAGAAACATTCAAAAGGTTTCATTGTGTATTTAATATATTTATTATGAATGACTTTATTAATGTATTTGTCAACTGGGTAAGGTCACAGGTACTAAGTCCCATTGTATTGTCTTGTTTAATCTGTTATGACCTGTGCTTAGGGAAAATTGAATACCCAACTGCTGCCCTGAATTGAATAAAACACCATTGTTGAAATTACAATGGAGTTCGGAATCACAATTATTATTTCTACTGACTGATGCATGAAGGAAATAAGAACACTAACTCCTAACTAACTTTTATTTTAAATCAGCTTATAAAGCCACTTTTTGTACAGTGAGGGCATTTTAAAATAATTTTTAACATGTTAATAATTAAGGACACACATTCTTAATAATCTTGATTTGAGCTACTTTGTTAGAATTACTTTAAAATGTCCCCTAAAACAAGTTGTGAAAAGGTGCCAGGAAAAGCTTGAATAGCCTTTCATGAGCTTTAGGGTTCATCTTGTTTCGTTTTAAGCCGAAAACCATTTAAAAAGTTTTACAATTAACACAAAAGCTAAAAGTGCCAGACTACTTAGACCGATGAAACAAAGAAACGCTAATTTCATATTTAGTTCATACGTGTTTTTAGCGCGTATACTTGATCTGCCAAACGCCATATTAGATTTCGAGATTAAGAACTACAAGTCCCACAGTGCACTTCGATTCTAAATCCGATCATTGTGGAAAAAGGAGTTCTACCAGAAAATGCATCAAGACAAGATCATTCGTCCAACTAAAGTTGTGATAGTACCCGGGAATGGTGCTGGAAATGTGGAGCATTGTAACTGGTACGGGTGGGTTAAAAAGCAAATAAACAAGGTAAATAAATGAAAGCGCATCTTCTGACCTAAGACGTGGAACCGTGCAGGTTGAAAATGTGCCCGTGGAGAGCAATGGCACTGATCCTCTAGGATCTGTAAATAAAACGTGAGTCGAGTTTATAAAAAAAAAAAAAAAAAAAAAAAAAAATTAAAAAAATAAACCCGGACTGCAGCTCCTGTGAATTGTCGTAAATAAATCGATTGGATTTCACCATGTTTTTCGTTCATGTAAATCTCACTACGTGTTATAAAATTGGAAAATGTTAGTTTCAGGGCACTCGGATGCACTGTTCCTGTCAACCATAGCAAGCTTAAAAATGTTGCGGAGACGTTACAGAGATCAAGTGCAGTATTTTGTAATGAAATGAACGGGGAACCAGCTAACTTTTAAGTATTAGAAAACGTCAGGAATCGGAAAACCTAGTATTACAAAGTAGAGGGTGACTGGTAATGATGGACCCAGAACACTACCCCCCTAACAACATGCACGATTAATAGACACGCAGTGTTCCCGGGCGGTATTTTTAATTGGTTCAGTTAGTAGTAAACACCTCAACATATCGCTGTGTGTAAAAAAAAAAAAACCCAAAAAACTCTCGCTACAAGAATTGCAACTACGACATCAGAAACGTATCCCGCCCTTTTAGTTTCCTGGCTATACTAACTCAGACATAATGTTATTTTCCCCTCTGGGATACATAACCGGAGCTATGACATACCCGACTTTAACATCTGGTCAGTCGCTTCCCTAATTGTGATTGAACTTGGTTAGGACATGGCTTATTACAATTCCTTTACAAACAGTGGATGGGTCATGGCAAGCTACTTTTTCATTATATGAGAAAAAAAAAAAAATGTTTTTTGCTATTGCCTTATGCGCCAACTATGGGACACTACCTGACCAGATAATTAATTAATAAAAACTGGTAAAATTAATTAAATGAAGCAGTTGTTACACAGTAAAGGACACATGTTGGACTAAATGCAGATTGCTTCTGCTGTATGTATCTTAAATTCAGAATATCACTAATGTATTTATTTATGTATTACAGATACCAGAGATGCAGTGCTTACTTAAAAATATGCCTGACCCTAGTAAGTATTATTAATCCCGATTGCTTTTCACACTTAATTTTGACCTGATAGAGTTCATTTACTTAGATCTCAATCATTGTTTGCAGTGACAGCTCGAGAGAGTATATGGGTTCCCTTTATGGAGAAAGAACTTCATTGTGATGAAGAAACTGTGATCATTGGACACAGCTCTGGGGCAGCAGCTGCCATGCGGTAATATCTCCTTTCTATTGCCTATATCAGTTAACACACACAACCTATTATTGCAGACTGGCCTTTATTAAAGAAAAACTAAACAAAAACTAAAATAAATTTGCATCACAAAGTAATAATTCGCTGTTCTTATTTCAGATCTGTGCACGCTTACTTTCCCACGAATTCCCGGTTCAAAGTTGATTTGCCAAACTTGACGTAATGTTTCCAGTTCCACAAGTAATCACTGAGCAATAAGGTTCATCGTATGTTTGCCAGCATTATACTGTACATGTTTCTCAAACTTCTCGTGACTTCTATGTATTTATTTTTCAAATGTATAAACTAAAGAGTGCATAAAAAAAGAAATAGCAAATGGGCTGCAGAATTGCAAGAAAATAATATTACTTTATGATATAATAACCCAGGGGTGGAAAATATTAGCATCTATTGCAGTATTCTGCTCAACAGTTAAGACAATAATAATGCCTCATCAATGCAAAGCATGAATCTTCTTTGGACATTGCTAATGCTAGTGAATCATTTTTATCTTTCCTATTTGTAGATATGCTGAGACTCACAAAGTATATGGGATTGTGCTGGTGTCTGCCTATGTATCAGACCTCGAGGACGAAAATGAGAGAGAAAGCGGTAAGCAGTCTGGATATATTTTTGAAGCTTGTTTTAAATGTCATGGAGTTTATCAGGGAACAAACAGAACTCTTGTTAAACTTAACAGAAAATATATCAATAAACATTAATAAACACCTCAGCAGAACCTGTGTATGTAGAGATAGTGGAACAAAATGTTCCCTGTTTTATACAAGAGGGAACAACATTTTTTTTTTTTTGTTTTACTGCAGGTTATTTTAACCGGCCATGGCAATGGGAGACGATCCAGATGAACTGCCGTCAGATTGTGCAGTTCGGCTCCACGGACGACCCGTTTCTACCCTGGTCCGAACAGCAGGAGGTGGCAGATGGCCTGGGCGCAGAGCTGCATAAATACACAGACCGGGGCCACTTCCAGAACACCCACTTTCACGAACTGATCAACGTTGTCCAGAAAATAGTAAATGGTTCGGCTTAAACAGCGATTGCATTTCCCCCACCCTGCTAAAACCAATAAAAGAAGTTTAAATGTACAGATCTGCTATGTTGAAATGACTTTTTTAATTACTGTTTTCTTATTGTTGCATTGATTGGCTATTACAATTTCAGATGACACTTGGGAAATCGAATTACCCTTTGATAGCTTTAAAATTGTAAAACTTCATGTAATTTAATCTTGTGTCTTAATAAAATCCTGCCATGCTAGATAAAAACCAATCTAGAGAACACAAGTTGCATCCCAGGCATATCACTTATTTATTTTTTTTAAATTCTCATATTATAAAAAAAACAAACAAAACAAAAAAACACACACACTTCTGCAGCTGGGGAGGGTGGACTAGCAGGTAAATACACCAGACAATGTCAGGCACAATTCTAGGACTACCACCATAACTTTTGTAATGCTAGAGAAGCAAACTGACTTTATTACCACCCTCAAATTAATCAGCTATATTATTGTAATTTTACTTTATATGCATATATTGTATTATGTGGAGCAACTATGCTAATCCCCCTCTCCACACTTACCTATCAGACACCAGCCGACTACCAAATTATGTACAATTTTATTTGAAACTGTTAATCATGTTTGCATTTTGGTATTGCTGTACACTGCTTGGAACTGGCTTTTAAAAAGCCAAAAATACTGCTCCCCTGTGAAGACTATGTACTACCTGAAAGACATAAAAGCATCTCAGGTTGTATATCCTAGTAAAAAAATAACAAACCAAATCCACCATCTCCAATCTGCATTAAGAAATATAAAGGTTATGTCTTTGTTGCAGCTGTGAAGAGTCAAATAAGTAGAGCTGCAAAAACAGATTATTGGAGTATCTGGATGGAGCGCTCCCCATGTAAGAATCCTTGGTGTGGATAAGGCTGATTTACTATTCCAAGTGAAACAACTGAGGAAACAGCGGCTTGCATTTGTGTGAACTGCTGATCTCCAGAGTCGAAGAAAAGCATCAGTCATCACAAATCCAAGCTGCTGTTTTTTCAGTTGTTTCAGTGGTAAACCGGCCCAACCCCCAATGACCCTTGACCGATTGTCATTTCTGCTGAGAGCTCAATCTGAACAATCAGTTTGTGCAACACTACAAATTAATGAAACCTGCAGCAAGTATCTCACAGTATTAACCATTTCTCTTGCCCTCACATTATGCTTTTCAATGCAGCATTCATACCTAATTTGCTTAGTACACAGAGAGACAGATCATCCGTCGCTCTCCAATTCAACAGGCGTGAAATACTTTATCACTTTATTTACAGAATTATATATCCTCACAAGTGATTTCGTTGTTGAAGACATAGACATTTCCTCAGATTATATATACACAAATGTTTGTTCACAAAATACAGACCTGTGTTAAAATAAAATAAATTAACATTGAGCTGGCCAATTAACTTTATGTTTCCCTTCTCAGTTAAGAACATGCTGTGTATTTTTTTTTCTTCTCCTTGTTCAATGTCTTTTAAAGAGTCCATAAAATTAATTGAAATAAAAATTAATCAAAATTCAAGCCACTCTGTCATATAAACGCAGTTTGACGGTGAAATCTCTCCACCTTCATGGCAGTCGTCAAAAACCTTTAAAGAAAGAAAATAATAACAATAATATATTTATTTTTATATAGTGCCTATCATAGTGGAGCACCATCACAAAGTGCTTTATATAGGTAGGCTGTGAACTGTGCATTACATGTTACAATAGGACACTGATTTAGCATCTCATCCGCAGGAAAGAGGTTAAGTAAGTCAGTGGCAGAGGTGGGACTTGAACTGGTGACCTTCTGGTTATAAGCCCTGGACTTTAACAACTGGACCACACTGCCTCCTAAATAAACACTTAATCTATAAAAACTACATTTTTAAATAGACAAAGAAAACCAAGAACATAAACCGAGTCCGAATCTAGAATCAACACACAAAACAGGATTTAAGTGCGAAGATGAACACTTCATTAACCGATTCATTCAAATGTCAATACTACTATTTCTGTGAATGTCCATCACTCAGGACAAACTAAAGAAACAGGTTTCAGTTGACTCTTAAATCAGGCTTTTATCTCCTTTGAATTGTGTGACTGGTAGAAATTAACTTACTGGACACACGCCACAGGGAGTTTTAACCAGGCCTGTGGGCTGGATGATGGGGTTGACCCCTCTGTATAGTTTCAGCTGCCCATCGACACTCCCCACTGTCCCCTCCTTCGCCGCGATGATGGTCATCTCCACCTTCCCATCATATATCAGTGTGTTTAAAATGGTTTCAATGTCTTCCATGGAGAGCTCAACCTGAAAACGAACACAGTTATAAAAAGAAATCAAGTTATTTTTTAGTAAAATAAAAATAAAAAATCTCCAAGTAGGCATAAACAAAGCCTAAGTGTTGGAAATTTGTCATAATTAAAATCAAGCCACAGGTAAACTTTATTCCTTGCAGCAGGACAAAAAAATATAAATGTGTTACTTGCACTACGAGTAAAACATTGCATACTGTTAACAATATATGCCATTTGGCCTTTGTCCTTTGACCCCTTTTACATAGCTCACTTTTAATAAATCAGGCTGACAGGTAGAAACACTTTAAATGAGTCATTTTTGTTTTGGTTTTGTTTGGGCCATGGACTACATATCTGTATGTTGGCAATACCTTGCTGATGCCCAGTTCACACACCTTGTTGATGCCCAGTTCACACACCTTGCTGATGCCCAGTTCACACACCTTGCTGATGCCCAGTTCACATACCTTGCTGATGCCCAGTTCACACACCTTGCTGATGCCCAGTTCACACACCTTGCTGATGCCCAGTTCACACACCTTGCTGATGCCCAGTTCACACACCTTGCTGATGCCCAGTTCACATACCTTGCTGATGCCCAGTTCACATACCTTGCTGATGCCCAGTTCACACACCTTGCTGATGCCCAGTTCACATACCTTGCTGATGCCCAGTTCACATACCTTGCTGATGCCCAGTTCACATACCTTGCTGATGCCCAGTTCACATACCTTGCTGATGCCCAGTTCACAGATAAATTTCCACACTTCATTGGAGGAAGCAAACGAACTGTTCCTCTGCACCATCGGGCTCTGTTTACTTTCCCGGGCAGCTTCCGCCTGGAAGGAGAAGCAAAGAGGAGTACTTCAGATCTTTTTATTCCTTCCTCAACCTTACTGGTTTTTGTAACGTTGAATGCATATTACGTACAGACTCACTCACCTTGCTCTGTAAGAATTTAAAGCACTGTTGGTTCAACACTTCGACAAACTCTGACTCAAAGTCTTGGTCACTGTACCATGCCCCTCCTGTTACAGAGCGGTCTGGCTGTATATTATACAACATGTACACTTTCTTCTTAGAAGCCTGGAATACAAGTGAAATGCATGTCAAAGGAAAGGTTTGTGGCTGCTCTCAAAAATAAGGCAAGGTATATTACAAAATATAGATTAGATTAGAGAGAGAGGAAATTACAATAATATCAGAAACTTAACTCAAAAGGAATTGCTGCTCAAACATATACTCACCGCAACAGATTTTACAGCCTTGATGAGTTTTTTGCTTTCTAAATTCTTTAGAATTTTGTTGATCTCTGTTAGCGGTAGATTACTCTTAAATCGAATATCTCGGCTCCAGATACCTGGGACAAGAACATGTTTATACTCCATTGCTGTTCCCCCAGCAGCATGTTATTATATATTAGTAGTATAACATAGTCACAAGCTAAGTCAGCATTTAAATGACTTGACACTTAAGATCTATCCCTTTTCCCTTACCACCAACCTATAACTTATTATATGAAATTTCAACATGCAATTAAGAATTTGATCTATAAAGTAGATTGAAAGCTGCACTTTAATGAATGGATGTTTTTCTCTGCTGTGGAAGGGTTCATGTAAAACAAGATACAGTAGAAGTGCTTCATAGCTTACCCTTATTTCCTGCATCCTCTATGACCTGATAAACTAACTTCTCTTGGTTGTCAGATCCCTTCATTTTGCTGAAATAAAAAATTGCCACAGTTGTACACCTCACAAGTTATCCTCCCAATTTCAAAGTTGTCTGTAATTTAACATTTACCCATAAATTCCAATTTAAAAGAAAGCAGAATAGGATCATTATTCCAAATAATTAGGGCTGTAAAAGATGGCTTCTTTCACAACCTAAAACAAAGTATTTCACAATTAAACATAACATTTATTAAAGCAGAAAAAATATCATGCTCACTCTCAAAATTGATAATTTTCTCACCAATTATTACCCAAAAAATGTTCCTGAAAATGTAAATACTTCTCACAAACCGTAAATGCTAAATTGTACAACATTTCGTTTTTTATGTTCACTTTTTAAAGACATTCTTCTTAGAGCATCAGTGAATTACCAAACAAAATAAAAGCATAAATAAATGCAAAAATAACAGCAGACACGTGAAATGTCCCCTTGTACTGGCCAGAGCAATATTTCCGATCGATGCAGGTGGTGTTTTTTTTATTGAAGGCGTTAAAGAAATCATGTAGCTCTATGCAGTGTGTTCAATCATTTGCAGGAAGCAAACTAAACCGGCTTCCAGGTTCCTAAATGCAGTGTAACAGGTTGCGCATAAAAAAGGCAAAAGTTTGCTGTATTTATTTACACAATTCTTTCAGGAATGTGAAGTTTTAGAGGGAAGTACATATCACACGGCAATGGGTACATTTCACAGAAATTGTGAAGTCTGTGATAACCATGAAAAAAACACTGCCTTACATATAATGTTTCACTGAGTCACTCTTAACGATGCAAAGGGGCTATTAGTACAGGGTCCTTACTTTGCAGTCTGAGCATCTTTCATCCTGTACATGAGACCCGAGGCACTTCTCAGAAGGTCCAGCTTGCCCTGAAATAGTTAAAAAAAAACTGTTACGGGTAATTTTATTTTAAAACTTTACTATGATGACACTCAAACTAATAATTTATACCAAATGTATGGATGAAATTAAAAAGTTGCATAGGGATAAGTAGGCTTAATTTGCATGCAATGAGTTGTGTGGTGCTGTTTAATAAGCTGAGAGAAGAAGATACCATTGATAGTAGTCTGTTTATGACCATGGCTCTCTGCTGTGGCGCCACGTGAGGCATGTCATTCTGGATCACCTGGTCTGTTATTCCATGTGGAAACTGTTGACACAGATCTCTTATCCTGAAAACAAGCAACCAAACAATTCTGTTTACAGCATGACTCTGGAATATATCTATTTATCTATATCTATAGATATACACACACGCACACAGGGCTGGGGTCAATTCCTAATCCTTTTTAAAATACATTCTCAATTCCAATTCTCATTCTCTGTTAATCAATTCCAACACAACATTGCAATTAGCAGTATACTGTTCAAGAGAACTTCTCACAGTGGCAACAAATTACTTCAATGGAAAAGACTGTTAGACAATCAAACTGGCTTAGAATGAGAGCAGTTTAACAATACAATTATGTCGCTAAAATGGAAATTTAGCGTGTGATTATCAGCATTCTAAAGTACACACAGTGGTGGTATTAACTGGGACATGTGCTTTAAATACCAAGACTGGAAAGGTACGTTATATTGTTTCCCAGGGACTGTGCTCTTCAGTCTGACAAAACAAAGTAGACGTCACCTGTTTTCAATATCCACAGGATCTGCGGATTCTTGCTTCACCTTCACATCTGCCATGGTTAAAGCACCACCCCGCAGTGTTATTCTCTCCTCTCAGATGAACACCGTACCCTTGTCTTGTAATAACAGCTAACATCAAAAAAAATTAACCACTTTCTCTGAGAGTCCTCCTAAGTTCTAGTGTCGCATGCAGCGAGGTCCCTTTTCCCCATGCTGTAGTAGCCCACGCTTTGCCTGCATAGAATAGGTAATTAAAACACACACAAAATACGAATTAGACCAACTCATATAACCGCTGGAATTATTTTAATGGGCTTTTAGGATTATTATCTTTTTTTTTTTTTTTTACATACAAACGAATAATTCTAGCAGAAACGCTGTTTTTGTAAGAAACACTTCGTTGATTTTAAGGCTTCTATTAATAACCCCCAAAGAAGAACACCAACTAAAACCTATTAAAATAATGATAACGGTTTAGAAAACATGTTCACTTCTCAGAGACTATTTACTATCGCAGTTCTTCATAAACGCCCATCAGCACTCTCCGTGCCTCGCTGTCTCGTCAATGATTGCCAGCCATTGCCTGGTTGCTATGGGAGCGTGTCGACCAATAACGCGTAGCGTTCCTGTTTTTGGGTGTTACAGAAGCGTCGCTGGTTACAGCAGTCGAGCCAAGCTGTTTTCCCTGGTTTGTTCAGTTTTAATCCACGATCTAGATTTGCAGAAGACAGGAAGGTTCGTAAAACATTTGCATTTTCACAGATTATAAACATCATTTTGATTTGAACTGTACTCCCACGTGTGCAATGAACATTTGGTTTTGACAAATAATTATGGATGTGCTTTTTAGTCGAGTGTTTTTGTGTTCGACGTATCTCCTTACTTTTTGAACGGTGTTGTTACTCCGATTCTTAGTAACAGTCTGTAATATTGTGTGTTGTCGGTCTATCTCCTTGTCAAATCGAAAACATTCAAGCACACCCATTTTTTTCAATTTTGTTTTGGTAAATACGTGCTGCTTTATACCGGTGCACATTCTAGAATGTTGTGATAGAACCTGCAGCTTGACCAGAAAAATATTCAGTGTACAATAAATCATTTAACATGTGTACCTAGCTGACACAGCTCAGCCAGTTAGAAAATGAATTGCAATAGTTAATGCACTGGGGGCAGCATCTCATCACTGGAGATCCTAGGTCATTAACTAAATCTGGTCCTCTAAACTTTTGCCAGTCTGTCAAAGAAGGGAAACCAGAGATTGGATGGGCATAAAAGCAAAGGAATACATATTTATACAGTGCAAGCAAATGTAAATAAAATATCAAAGTCACACAGCAGAAGGGAGGAAACATCAATCACAAGAGTCAGGGATTGAATCGCTGCCTGGTCAGAGTGGAACATGTTATTTATTGTAATATATTTTGTAATCTATTGCAATACATAAAACATATAGAGACAAGAACTATTTGACACATTAAGGAAAGTAGGGATTCAGGATTTAACTCACTATGAAATATTAGTGCAATAATAGGGAAGACAGTGCAGTAATTTAGTTAGTTTGATAAACTCATAAATATAATTGAATCTGATTGGGACAAAGTAATTGCACACTAAGAACAATAAGCAGAATCCTACTCTTCTGATGAATTCATTTTGTGATATTGCAGATTTCTCCTTTCAGCTTGCAGTGATATACTGAAGCGCTCCAGCAGTGGAAGATGACTGCAGGTTCGATTGTTGCGCCTCAGATCATTCCTATAAGAGTTCCCCTGCCTGGGCAGGCAAAGCACCAGGTAGATACCATCACACCCATAGAGATAAAGTCAGGTAAGCGCTTCAACTGTGCGTACAATGTGATTGTTACCTGCATCTTCTGAACTGCACAAGGGAACCTGGTGAAACTTGCTTTGCACTGTTCCTTAGCAAACGCTGTACACCTCAGCTGCAACCCCGAGTTTCATTAAACTTCAAACAGACATTATGCTACAAAAGACAGTTCAATTTGAAGATCGATCGCACACCCAGGAATGTTTTCCTTTTATTTGTGTTCAGTTTATTAGCAGGATTGTTATTCATACTGTTTCATGAAACTGACTCCTGTAATGCATGCATGTCTTTGGTGAGAGACGTGTTACATACCTCGATGATTAATATTGTACTCTTGGGCTGGCCGCCTAACTAATTTTCTATCGTACTACATAATAAATAAAGTATAATTGAACAAGTAATCGCTAAAACCTACAGGGGCGATGGAGTTCGATTTGCTCTTAGTGTTCTGTATATTTAACTGAATAGTGTTATGATGGTCCCCTGTGGTTATTTGACCTGATAGGATCATTGCATTTTTCCATGTATCTCACAGATACTCCCGATGTCAATATATACTACACCTTGGATGGCACTAAACCTGAGGTGCTGAAGAAACCAGGTTATGGGGAGAACAGTACATTAAAATACCGGGGGCCTATAAGGCTGCCTGAAGGCAAAGTAGCAGTGAAAGCTTTGGCAGTCGCCAGGTAGGTCATACAGTATGTTCATTACTTTTCATTATCATAGTTATTAACCATAATAATATTACTTTTACTGTATGTATGCATTACCACTGCTGTTGGTTTATGTGATTGACAAAAATAAATATCTTTTTACAATTTCAATTTTTTGGAATTCTGTCTATTTGAGTTGCAATCATACATACTGTCCGTTAATCTTGTAAAGATTCTAAAACACTACACTTATTCCTGTAAAAGCTGCTCCTGAAATAAAACTATTGTGGTTAAAGATACTTCCACTGAAATAAAAGTATTGTGGCTAAAAATACTTCCCCTTTAATACTAACATAATTTTTACATGGCATTTAGGATCACCTATTGGTGCAATACCGTAAACACCTTTAAAAGATTGTGCGGATTAGCAAGGGTTCAGTTGACTGCCTAGTGCTTTTGGTGACCCTTTTATGTTCCTGGGCCTATTTCAGCATATAGACTGGCCACCCTAAGGATGTTGAATATTATAAACACAGGGTGAACTGTATGTATTTAATGTATACATCAAATAATCTATAGGAAAAAACAAGAAATGATAATGTCATAATGCTTCTGTTGGCGGTGCTTTTTTCTTCCTTGGTCCTGTCTTTCAGTAATGGCAAGGAGAGTGCAGTTGTCACCAAGTTCTTTGTCGTGGATTATATTCAGCCTAACCCTTTGCCCTCCACTGAAGACGATGAACACAATTTCATCAAAGAATATGCCAAAGAGCTATCCATACAGGCAAGTAACAGAGTGTGTTTTTTTCTGTTGCATTCGTACATTTTCATGGTGTTCGTGGCTTTGTGATGATTATTTTATGTGTTCATGAAGCATGTGTAGGGATTGCACAGGCAGAGGCTACCACTTCCCTCATTAGGCCGTGTGATTCACTTCATTGTGTCCGTGATGCTGTAGGAGTCTCAGGAAGGCATGGCCACCACTGGAGGTGGGCTGAAGATGCGGATGAACCGGGAAGTGGAAACAGCCTGGGATGAGACAACTCGAAAATATCAAGGTATCCACAAATTTGCACGCATCCTTTAACAGAATATTCACACTGGCATTGTCAGCAGGAATATAATTTAAGGAGTATTGATTTATCAACAAAATCCCAATTGGGTTTAAAATTAAATTTACAGCCATATTTTGTCATTTATTCCCATTTTTGGAAAGGAGCACCAGTTCATTTTACAAAATAAATACTAAAAAACGAAGTGCTGTAATGCAATCAAAGTCTCTTAAAACATTCTCAAAGTGTTAGCTTCTCTAGGCGGCAGTAAATTGTGATAATGTCACAGGGTGTGCTGTCTCTGTCATTGACTTGACTCAATTTACTAATTTTGCTGTTTTTTGATTCCCTGCTCTTTTGTATTTTCCAGCCATGACGATCGAGGGCAGCAGCACCCACAAGTCCCCTAAGGGCCCTCGCTTTCTCAGCTCCCGCCTTGGCACCCCGTCTCATGATCAACATCCGAACCCCGCCCCACAGACTCACAGGTTACAGGTAGCGGTCCTGGCACTACTGTGCATGGTGACAGTGGAGCGCTACTGTATCCTGATCTGATTCAACATGCTGTCTGGTTCTCTGCACTCAGAAGACTGCTATCTCCTCGCACACTCAGGACATCCTGTAGTTAGTGCCTGAATAAATTTGGGAGTTTTACAGCAATTTCTAAAATCCAATGTGATTTTAGACATGCATGTAATTACTCTTTAATTATGAGAACATCCACTGTATTCACAATGAGCTTACAGCATGTACTTTATATTTTCCAGACTGCTTCATCCATAGACAGCGCTCGTAAAAGTTTAACCAGCACTCAGATCCTGCGAATCCAAAGAGAAACGGACTTCCTCAGGTGGGCGTCTTGTGCAGCATGCAATGACTTTGCCTTTGCTGCGCTTGTTCTCATATTTCGTTTTCTGCTTACACTTAGTTTTTACAGAAGGGCAGTGCATGTTTGTAAGATTCATACACTTACTTCAAGGAAAGGTAAAAGACAAGGCTGTGATTTGGTAATTGTCAGCTGAAATTATTATTCGTACAGCTGAACTGTGCATTCCAGTTGAGGCAGTTTAATCCTGCTTAGGCAGTGTAATGCAATGTAGAGACAGTCGCCACATCACAATTTTTGCTCAGCACAAGAATTCTGAACTTCTCCCTTTCCCCCCCATATTGAGGCAACAAGTTATATTCCTGTCGCTGATTGTCCTACTGTGATCTCCGCTGTGTGGGTTGATTTTGCGTTCCTTTGTGATTGTAGGTGTGCACACTGCTTAGCTCCCCGCCCCTCAGACCCTTTTGCCCGCTTCTGTCTTGAATGTGGTTCCCCAGTGCCACCAATTCCAGGGAAGCAGCTCCCACCCACTGAAGGAGGGCAGGTAGCCATGACTTTAATATTACTGTTTCATGATCACCCATTGCCATTGTTCAATGTCTCATTAAAGAATAAAGCTGAGACATTCCATACTGATATACTTTACTGTTTCAAATCAAAAGCACACTAAAAGTTTATTAAATGTTTGCCCTATTCAGATTCGCTTTACACAAAGCTTTGATGTTTTAGGTCAACAAAAGATGCATTGTGGCAATCCGGTTAATTATTGGTGAATGCCACATGGCCAAGCAAAAAAAAACAACTTATTGTAAAACTATATTCAATTTTTTTGAAAACTAGTACATTTTCAAGAAGTTTATTTCTTTGCAGATGGGATTATGCGTTGAGTGCAAAACTATGGTTCCAATGAACACCTCAGTATGCATAGTCTGCGAGGCCCCAATACCACCCCAGCTGCAGCCCCAAGCCAGCATCCGACTGAAGGTAATCAGGGAACTTCTGCACAATTCCGTAAACCTCTACAAATTACCGGTTCATCCCCAAACTCTCAGTATGTTAATAAGGATGTTTGCGTTTGGTTTAGGACAAGATCATCTGCAGATCGTGTGGAACCGGAAACCCTCTAAACCTCACGCACTGTGTCACCTGTGAGAGCAGACTGTCTGAATCACAGAGCGTAAGTTCATTCAGATCGAAACCCCCCAGTCTGCTGTGGAATGAAATGGATACAGAGCAGTAAATGCAAAAACAAAACAGCGCCCTCTGTGGATGGAGGTGGTAGTTCTGGTTATGTTTGTTTTTTTATCTAGAATGTTTGTTATTTTTCCTACAGCAGCTGGGTAGCAGAAACAGAGTGGTCTTTCCCTGAATCTGGTTGTGTTCCAGGATTTATCTGAGAATCTTATTCTACATTGTAAAGATGTATTAACAATAACAAGACATTGATTTTGGGCTGTGCTATAAGAGATGTATTGCCACAGTCCCGCTCTTTGCTCTTCCCAGTCTGTGTTCTGTGGAGAGTCTGCGCCTCCTCTGCTCAGCTCAACAGGGAAGATGCTGTCCTGTTCCAAGTGTAGCCGCATCAACACCTCCAACGCTCGCTTCTGTGACTGGTGTGGAGCCAAGGTATAAACACAAAGAAAACAAAACTGAGCACTTGTACGGCAGACTCTCTCTCTCTCTTTCTCTCTCTCTCTCTCTCTCTCTCTCTCTCTCTCTCTCTCTCTCTTTCTCTCTCTCTCTCTCTCTAACTATAGATATAGAACAAATAATTACAAATAGCATTGCTTACGTACTGTTAACAATTGACAAATCTACTGTAATATTTAAAACACTACTGTTATTACTTATATGCCACTATATGCCCATCAAAAAAAAATATATATATATATATATATATATATATATATATATATATATATATATACTACTTTTTTCTCAATAAACTATGTGTGGATCTTTATGATACAAAGTATTTTAATGATCATATGCCATCGTTTCTTTCTGTCTACGTATTACAACCCTACTAGTTTACTCACAAAGGTCTCCTCTCTTGCTCTGCAGCCCGGTCCCCCCGCGAGCTACCTGACCTGCTCCAAGTGCGGGGCGAGCAGCCACCCCTATGCCCTGTGGGGTGTACCTGGAGGCCCCACCCAGGCTGGACTCCCCCATGGGCCAGGCAAATGTAAGTGTCACAACTGACGCATTTGATATATATATATATATATATATATATATATATATATATATATATATATATATATATATATATATATATATATATATATAGGCAGGTGAGATTTCATTCATAAATGTATTAATATAAATGGTCAAAAGTGGTTGTTTGTCACTTTTTTAGTTTTTTATACCACTTAGTTACTGAACGGAAGGTTGCTCTAATGCAGCAAGAAACAGTAATCACCACCTAAGGTTGTTGTTTGAGTTTTTAAATAGCATGCTTTTGGTGTGTTTCAAGGCTTACACATTATGTTTAGTAAATCCCATTTTTA
Organism: Polyodon spathula; assembly: GCF_017654505.1. Taxonomy (NCBI): domain Eukaryota; kingdom Metazoa; phylum Chordata; class Actinopteri; order Acipenseriformes; family Polyodontidae; genus Polyodon; species Polyodon spathula. Next base: position 9,210,586 of record NC_054539.1, on the reverse strand, counting down.
TATATTGACATAGAAAGCATAACTTCGCCAAGCAAAACGCAAAATTTTAATTTGGAATACAAAAGAAAAGCAGATTTCTACTTTTGAAATTGATAAATGTTTGGAAATGCACTTGCTGTTTTAAAGCTACAGTCGCTGGAGACTTGTGTGCTGTTTTTCTGCGGTTGAGAACAGTGTCATTAAGATCCACTCTCCTCCTCCTCCTCCTGCTCTGTCCACAGACCTCAGACCTGCAGACTGCTGCTGCTGCCACTTGGCAGCCCCTGAGCATCCCACTGCCCAGGCCAAATGCACAGCAGGCTGGGAAAGTAGACCAGCAAACCCAGACTGTCGGCCTGTTTTACCCCTCCGGCAGAATCCTGGAGAAGGCGGCACAGGACATCATTGAGAAGAAGGAGAAGCAGGAGCAGATGAGAGATCGCAAGCCTCTCGTCACTGCTGTCAGCCCTGGCAGAGGTAATAAATCTCTTTAATAGCTAAGGGAAACAGCAATCTGGTTGTTGCAAGTTACTCGGCACATGAGAAAGGTATTTGGACTTCTGTTTACATGTGTTTACTGTTTTAGGACTGTTAATGAAATCAAGTTCTTAAACACGTGGTTATGAGACCGATTCATTCAATTGTTTGTGATCTAGAGGTAAAGTATTTAATAAACATGTCTGCCCATGTGTGTGCTCTAGGTTACTGGAGAAAGCAACTGGATCACATCTGTGCTCATCTTCGAAGCTACACTCAAAATAACACAGAGTTCAGAGCCCTGATCGCAGAGCCCCGTATGGGAAAGGTACGTGAAGGATAGAGGATATTCCGGCACACTGTACATTTCACTGGAGACTGTAGGCTTGTGGTTCCATTACAACATTAACTGTCTTATTGTCATTGTCAATAAAGTGTAAATGAGACTTGAATGACTCATAATTGAAACTTAACAAGATCACATGTGTTAAAGTCCAAAGCACACACTTGCAAGTATTACAGTTTCGTTACATTGAGTCATGTAAGGCGGTCAAGAGTAAAAGCTGAGACGGTGGTACATGACTCCTTCAGGGGGTGGATAGGAGATCTGGAGAGGATTGAATTGTCTCGGGGTGTCCCATAACTACACTTCTATTTCTACTGAAAACATTGTTTAAAATAAGATGGGGCCCCTAAACTATTTCCTTTTATCTGTTCCTAAGCAACTGATCATAAACCAATTTCTGTCAGACAGGTCACTTCTTATCTCCCAGCCATCACCTTATAGATACTATAGATTAAATATAGGCCAGAACATATATTTTCTCTTGAAAAAGCTTGATATAATACATCCGTGGAAACCATGTCTTTGAACGTGTCTTTTGTACTGTCATTTTCACTTGACATTTTTACTTTCTATCCATATTTCACTGAGAACATCATTCAAACTCTCACTAACTCTGAATTATTCTCCACTCTGTCACTCCAGTGCAATTTCAAAAGAAAAATGTTCACTATACTGAACACAAGGGCAGAGGAAGATGTGGTGTTTATGCACCAGCAGTTAACTTCATAATTTAGCCTATAGACTTTTTCAGTTATAGAACACATACATGCTGATATCATATGTGTGTATATATATATATTTATTTTGCAGATGATTTCAGCAGCAGTTCATGAAGATAATTATGAAGTTAGCCTGAGGATAAATTTTGTTTTGGCTGATGACAAGGTCAGTTGAAATTATTCATGCAGATATTATTGTGAGTAATATTATCACTCATCAGTTGTTTAAAAAAATATTTTAAAATCTGTTTTGATTATGCAAATTAGGTTTCGTATTGAAGAAACTATTCCACACGGTTCATAGTAACAACAACTTAGACTTGTTATTGTAACACTTAATTTATTTAACAAGCTGTATGTATGATGATTCCTTATACACTGAAACAAGCAGTTGAAGTGGTCCTGATGAGTTTAAATATTTTATTGACAGAACGTCCTGACAGGAAAGCCGCACAAGCTGTTGGAGAATAACTATCTGAGCAGCGTGACAGAGGGGAGAAGCAGCCTCTACAGCAGTCACACCAGTCTAGGTAGGTGCTTCAAGGACAGAGGGCTCTACACTAAACCAGATATGTCAGACAGGTTATCAGAAATAATGAGGCTTCTTGTTTTTTTTTTTGTTTTTTTTTTAAAGTAATAAAATAAATAAATAATCACACACACACACACACACACACACACACACACACACACACACACACACACACACACACACACACACACACACACACACACACACACACACACACACACACACACACACACACACACACACACACACACACACACACACACACACACACACACTTATAGGGCTCAATGTATTTTAAGTATATTAACACTATGTAACACAATTTTTGTTCCTGGGTAGTAAGTGTTATTTCCTAATTGCTTATGCCTCAAAAGTATAGAAAATGGCTATTATTCCCCACAAACTTTGCTTTTGTGACCAGGCCAGTGATATTTTGAAATATCACTATTTCCAATGAGAAAAAGGGAGCTTTTGTGTCTTTTTGCTCACAGAAAAAAACAACATATGAATCCAAGTTAACATGTATTTATACTAAAGTAATACAAAAATGACTACAAAAGATTTAGAAGTGAGTAGTTTTTTGAGATTTATGATTTATACTGTAAATTTAAAGATTTACAAAGAACCTTACTGTGAATTTAGTCAGTTTATTCCTTACTAAGTAAACTGGTCTAATTTTAAGACCAGAGTAAAACCTGGAACAACTCACAGGCTTCTTTCCATGACTGTTAATGAAAAATGCAACTGGATATTCTACACAGTCATAGGTATAAGCACAGTACAAGTGTACATATTGCCAGTGTTTCTGTTACACTGTAAAGCATACGTTCATGTGTATCAATCAGACTTCACCTCTCAAAGTTACTGCGGCTTCTCCTCAAGTTGGATGTCTTCATTTGTTTTGACAGTGAGTGAGAACAGCGCTGAGGGTGCAGGCGTCGGAAAGAAAAATAAAAAGATAAAGAAGAAAAGGAAGGTATTGGAGAGAGAAGACAAACTACCTGTAAGTGCTGGTGCTTGTTAAAGAATAGCCATCATTGAAAAGCGTGGTTCCACGACTGCGAATATTAGCTTGAGTTGAAGGTAGCATTTGTGGATCTTTTTACAATTGAAGTATTCTGTTTAAAAAGAAAAGTGGCATGTCTTAATTCCATCACTGTTTGAATAAGTTGACACATCAAAGAGACTCACATGGACAAGTTTGGTACACAAAGAGCTCTGTTCTGGGTCTCTAAACAGGAGCACTAGTTAGATCAGTAAAATTAACACCACCTTTTATCTATATAGGTGTTATTCATTTTTATTGCAGGTAAATTGCTTAGCTGATGAGCAAAAAAAGTAAATTAAAAAATATATTAAAACACCAGCTAAATGTTGTGATATGCTAATTAAATTCAGTAATATACCATGTTTTATCAGGGAATTCCATGAAATTCATGACAGAGCAACATGCTTCCTAGTATCATTTATTCAAGAATAACAACAGCCGACCATTACAATTGTGTTCTTCTTACAGCCTGAGGACAGGCAGCTCCTGAAGGAAGTGGGTCCTGGTGGGAAAGGGAGGATCTCCACAGTACAGCAGCTCCTTGAAGAAGTAAGTCTTTTATTGCCGTCACGGCCAGTTTACATGAGTGCTTTTTCTCATGGGAATCGGCAATGCACATGCACGTTGGCTGGAAAAACCTGTGAAACTTGCCCTAAAAAAGTATTTAAATGGGAAACTCCCATTTTCATGTGAGATTCCAGGAAATGCTCGTGAAAACAACGCCCACTTACACACGTAAACACGAGTTCCTCGTGAAAATGTTAATGAACTCGTTCAGGTCCTTTCCTAAAGCTGCTATAAAAGTCACATGGGAATACATAAGTTACCATGGTCCATAGATGGCAGCAGGGAAGTTAATTTTTTGTTTGCAGTATTTCCCTTATCAGATTGATGTTGCAGATAACCCCACTTTTTTAGAACTTTGCATAATGCTAATCATACGTGGATCTAACTGTGCTTGTAAAGTATCATACAAATTTACCAAGTTTCTGTTTAAAACTATTACTACAAATGTTTGGTAAACTGGATCATGGGTTTGTGAATTCAGGTGGTTACTGCTATTGTACAGTACTTCAGAATACACTTGCGAATAGCTTTCCAAACAACTGTCAAAATGTCTTTATTGTAAGTAAGTACTGTGTTTAAGTATGTATAGCTATACTCCAATGCAATTTCTCCTAGTTATGTCTGAGCAATACCTGTGTCCATCCTCCACTTACGTCCGTTGGCGCGATGAAGAGACTCGGGTGTTAATATCCATAAGGGAGGAGGATATGATGAGGCAGCTTGATACAATGCACAACACGAACACTATTTAACACACTCTCAAAATAAAATATGGTATGGAGTTTTCACAACTTATTTCTTGGGAATCAACAATACTACTCAATATTCCAATTCTTTATTATTAGAAGCAATAACAAATACAGCACAAAGGAGGATGCTCTATTTGCTATAAAGAGACAAAACAAGCTAATGAAACAGAAATGTGATCAAAATAAAAGAACACCATCGGATTATAAAAAGACAGCCGTGCATCTCTAATACCAGGACACTCTTCATGTTGTTGTTGGGCAATTCCTACTGGTGGCTGGGATAGCTGTTCCACCTCCTTACGATCCTGGCACAGATTGTGCACGATACAGCAGGCTGTAATAATTTTGGGAACAAACTTGTGGTTCACCCTCCCTTTAAACAGCCCAAACGTCTGTTCAACCATCACTCAGATTTGTCCCCCCACACATACAGCAGTGTGGGCGACAACACTAAAACAAAGTATTAAAAAAAACAGGCACTATCCATCAGCAAATCAGATCTTTAATAAGAAACTGTTCTCTGCTCATGTAAACAGTTTTGAGGGCTTTCACGGTTAACAGCAGGAGAATCTAAGTGGTCCGTCAGCATGGCTAATTTAAATCTGACCCTCCCCCCTCCCGCTTTCCTTCATTTGCATAGCGATCGGGGAAAAGTAGGCGTTCTGAGGAAAATGAAAGGCTTTACTTGTAAACGCAAAAAAGTACCAAGTCCACGTTTATTTCGAGAGTCATACATGTCTGGAGAAAAAGAAAACATTCTAGTCATCCCATTGACTACAAACTAGTGACAGCCGTCATTCTATAAGGGACACTGGACATTTGACAAGGGTGCTGTTGTCTCACATTAACCAGGTGACTTTAGGTTGTAACTCACACATACTGATTTGGGAACTTTACCTCCTGACTTTTTAAAGCTTGTAAATGGATGTTCTTTTGAAACGTTACTTATTTCTTTATCGCAGAGGTACTGTTTTTAATAGTTTTGTGCACTTTCACTGCAGGTGTATGGAAACAGTCCTCTTCGTTGTTTTACAAACGCATAACTTACTGTTCTAATGTAAACTTTTTTTTATGCTGTCTGGCAGGGAGCAGACCCCAACTGTCTCACCAATGACAATCGACCTGCTTTAACAGTGGCTGTACTGAACAGGCACCATGAGGTGATCCCTGTTCTTGTTCAGACAGGGGCAGATACTGACCAGCAATCAGGAATGTAAGTGACAGGTGACATTACAGACGTCTAAAGAGGTCAAGGAATAAAAGGGTTGTCTATTTACTTAAACGTTACTTGTCAAAAGTGTTAAGAACTTAATAACAGAAATGACATGCTTCAGTCAGTGACAGATCAGTGTTGTAATCGCCATGATTGAACTAGTGCCACACATTTATTTAACACATGCAACTGTCCAATGACCTTTTCTTCTATCATAATTGATACACATTTAGATTTAGAACACTGGTCATTACTAGGTTAACGGCCAGGTCAGGTGAAATTAGCAAGCCTGAGAATATGAGGGTGGTTGATTGTTAACACATCAATGTTTTAAATTTGCGCTTTGTCTGTTAGAGTGAATAACACGGCCCTCCACGAGGCGGCTTCACTTGGAAACCAAGGATTGCAGTGTGCTGAAACATTACTGGGGTAAGGTCTTTACAGCCGCCAACTGAGACATAAAGTGTAAACTTGTCTGTGCCCTAGAATGATTCAGACATCTTAAAAAAGACATAAACATGAGTTACCAATAAGAAATCGTAAACTCTTTCAGCTGGAAAGATCACGTATGTAAAATGGGTTAAATATGAACATGGTTTTTAATAGAATCAGCTCAAATATCTTTAAAAAATACATTCTCTAGCTTTTGAGACTACAGCAGTAGAAACTGAGGCCAAGCATCTGATAGAGTGTATACTGTGCGTAAGATAATTCTCAATTTCAATGTTGTGTACTGTCTGTTAATGCTGTATATTTTAATGTCTGTTGTTTTTTTTTTTTTTTTTAGCTGTAATGCAAGTATTAAGAAAAAGAACGACAAAGGATTTACTGCTTACGATCTGGCTGTGAAGACTGGCTATGAACCTCTCATTTCCCTGTTTGCTGCAAAAATGGGCCAGGGGATGCTGGACAAACTTTCCAAGCCCCGGAATGTTAATTCAGATGGATTTTAGCTGTCCTGGACTAATGCAGTAATACTAAAAGAGCTAAACTCCTTCTTAATGTGTGAAGATTTGTTTTCGTATTACTTCATGTCCCGAGGTAATACAGCCGCCTTTTTTATTTGTTTTGTTCTTTGTAACATTGATTGGTGACTCAGCAGGTCAGCAGCTCTGTTGGTTGTTTGCTTATGATTGTGGTTAAGTGGTTGAAACAGAGGGGTGGAGGATGTTAAGGGGAAAAATAAATCAGTCTTTGTCTGATGGCAGATTCTGAAAATGTCAATTAGGTGAATATTGTTATTCCAGTCTGCAGAATGCATTACCTTTTTGCCAAACACACCCACATCATACATCATTAGAAGTGACAATAAAACAAAAAAGATTATTGATGTATTTATTACTGAAGTGAGATACACAACAATTAGTCAGAATAAAAATGTGTTTTTTTTAGTTTTCTTTTCATTTTGTACCAAATTTCAATTGCTGTGCCTATGCTGAAATATATTAAATCCTAAAGCAATACATAAATTGGATTACAGGTTGATCAAATAAGCAATGTAGACCTTTGCTAAACATCTCTTAAAAAGCAGGTGAAATAAATGCATTAAATTTGGGTTTATTGTATTTCTGTGTGTGTTCTGTGCCATGCTTTTTTTTCTAATACAGCCATTTTACAATACAGGTTTTATTTTCAGTGCTATATAACGAAGTGGGAATTCTGTGTGTTTAGTTTTTTATTAGCATGCACAAGTAGCTGCAGTTCATTAATTCATTAATTCATTGCATTTCGTGGTGCCGTTGTGACAGCATGTTGCACACATGGTCTGTCTGTATACATATAAGTTTTATCTGCTGTCCAAACAACTATCTTAAGTGGTAACGGCCATATGTGATTATTTTCTTTGCCTGTCTTCATTCTCACCCCAAAACTTAACACAACATAGAAAACAAAAAATGTTTTAATAGCAAATTCATCACACCCCAATAGAACAGTTGCTGGTGTTTACATGAAAGTAAAGCATGAATGAATGTATGAAAACTTTACAGAACAAAGACCTCTACACACCGGAGTGAACGTGTCGTACGACACCATAACCAAAAAAATAAAACAGGTATTTTTGATACAAGCCGTTTATACTGAAGCAATGCAAAAAAAATAGTATTGGTGTCTATTTTAGCGATTTTGTCGCGCGGCAGCTAGGGAACTGACCAATGAGGAACAGCTTCCCTTGCGTGCCTTTGGTAAACAACGGTGGAAGAAAAGATCATTCTTGCAGATCAAAATACCCGGAGCTGTACAATAAAGGACACAAAAATTATAACGACACGGCAATGAGGAAGAACATCTGGCAGTCCATTTCCAGGGAACTGTATAGAGCTGGTGTGTATGATTCATTTACCTTTACTGAAATAAGTATTCTGAAAAGCTATTACGTATTCTACATTTTTATTAGCTGTATAACGCGTGCGCCTGTCGCCACTGGTGTGAAAGGTAGTGTCGCAGCGAAAGTAATATCTTATCGCAGGACAAATTGTATCGTGTCCGGTGTGTGCAGTCCTTAAGTCCCGAGAAATCCAAAATATTTTCGATCTTGGACCCCACATCCATTGTGGACTGACAATTCCCCCTGCATTTGACTTCACTCTCAGTTAAAAGGACACGGTCGGGTTTGCAGTGCCAATACTGACAATCTGCAGATGGCCACTTAACCCTCAGTGATATAATGAATGTTTAAACAAGAACACTTCAAACCATCTTTGAAACATGGTTACCTTTTCAGATAAACAAACTATAAAACACTGCTCAAGAATGCAATATTTCCACTAGAGACTAACCTAACAAACTGCTAACAAGGGGTTGGGGTGCCTGCTCTTGGTGTTACTGGCTCCAGTTACACTCTACATCTAGGGCTGGGCAATTCCAGCTTGTTTCAATTAAACAACTTAGAAAACATTTAAACCTAGCCTGGAAGGACCAACTTCACCCAGTCCTGGTTAACATGGCTACAGTAATTTCCCCACGAGGTAATGGTATTGTATTTGTTCAGACAATGAACAACATTATCGACGCAACCTGAGAAAGAATGCATGCCTGCACTCCTTGCTGTCGACCGGATAGTATTTATCATAGAAGTCCAAAATGTATTCTTCAGCCTTAAATCCAAATTTCTGGTATAACAGCATGGCAGGATTGCTGGCAGAAACATGCAGGGTAACATCCTTCCCCATACACGTCTGTGTGAAGAAAAAGAATAAGGTTAATAGTAGAATGTCAAACACTAGATGCTGTGTAAAGTGTCAACACTGATGTCAGGCACAGGGACATCTGCAATGAAGAGGATGTGGAAGCTGCTGTAGGAAACTGTCAACGTATAGCTACTTATGGAGCAACATACAGCTATGGCTAAAGGTTTTGCCTCACCCTATAGAATTCATACATTTTGCTTCATAAAGGTTGAACCTGCTGAATAATGTTACGTTAACATATTGAATTACATACTGCTTTGTAGTTTTCCACATAATGAAAAACTGAACAGAACTGAAAAAATGAGACATTTCAAAATCTAAATTTGTAGTTTATTTGATTACAATAAAAGATCTAAATTTTGTTCATATATTTGTTTTATTATATCTCAATCTTAAAATTCTAAGTGATGCAAAACCTTTGGCAATAGCTGTATATTTCTCTCTGAAATAAACTTTACTGTAATCTACTGCTGATAATGCAGGTCTTGCTGCACAGTGTCATTATACAGGAATAAAATAATGTTTAATCATTAAGGATCTTGTGTCACTATTTGTTAACCAACCTAAATTGATCAAATTCCAATTGCAGATCGGCAAATTTGTATTACTTATTTAACTGTAAGACTTGCGCCTTTCTGATGCAGAGTTGCCTCCGTGTCTGTCTTTTTTAAATACCTGTATAAGATGATAAATCATGAAGGTTGCAATCCCAGCTCTCCTCCACTCCGGATGGACCAGCAGGAATGAAATGTAAGCCTCGTTGTACTTCACATCTGGAACCATGAATCCAAAGGCGATAATAACCTTTTTATAGAGCACCACGACGCTGAAGTCAGGATACTGCAAGCACTCTGACAGGTCAACCCCTAAGCAATGGAAGAGACAAGAGAAAAAAAAAAAAAATAGGTAGTGTGATTCTTTTCTAAGTGTTGATTTAAAAAACCCTGACCCCACAAAACATGGAAATCTTTATCACTGTGGCACTGCTGCTAGAAAAAAGGGTCAAAGAGACACATGAGAATGCCGTTATGCTAATGATCATACTTTTATTGGAATTGAATTACTTACCTGGATTAGCACTAGTCTTGAACTACCTTAGGTAATGTAGTTCAAGATTAGTGTTAATCAGGTTCTGTGAAACCTGCACCAACTTCAACAGCAGTTTACTATCCACAATGTTTTTTCTTTCCCTACCTGGCCAGAAGATTTCGTGGCACATTGAGTTTATGGAGGGGATGTGGTTGGGCCGGACATAGCAGTAATCAATGGGCGCCTCTGGCTCTGGCTTCCACTCCGGATCATTCCTGTGGGGGTATGCCCGGATTTCAGCCAGCAGGTGGAGTTTAGGAGGCTTGTTCTCAAAGTCACGTCTGCGTCACAGATAGAAAAAAGATTTTAAAAAACACCTGTGTCACTCAAAGCAACACTGCTTGAGAACCGCTTGGACTGTACCTTATGAATGGCTTCAGAGTGCGTGATGTGTACGGACTGCTGATGCAGAGGTCTACAGCTGTATCTGACCCCATCAAGCGATGCCAGAACGTGCCCACGGCCTGATGAAATCCTTTTCTATTGGACAACGTAGTCTGGAGTGGGGGGGGGGGGGGGGGGGGGGGGGGGACACAGAAATTGTTAAATCCCTTTTTTAAAGAGATTTGTTTAGATTGTTTTCTACTTATTTGGTTTACTGTGGAAAACTAACAAAGGTGGAAAACAACTAGCCACTGAACCATTTCTACTAACCACTGAACTATTTCTTTGACATTCTAAGCCACACTTCAACCTACTATACTCCTTAACGGTGCCAGAATTGTACATTCTTAAGAAAACAAGGTGGGTAAAATCTTATATTCTGTGATTACGATACACAATTTTGAAAGATTGTAAAACAGTTTCCATGAACGGTTTGTATAGGTGGGGGGTATTAAATAGTATTAAATAGTATAAATATATTACTATTTGTGGTGGGGTTGGGAACTCTTTGAAAAGGATATTTAATTATAAATGGATTTATCGTGGTGAGAATTTTTTTATGTTTTTAGATTTAATTATTGGATAGACAAATATCCCTCCAACTGTCTAATCAATAATGAATGCAGTTATTAGACGGACAGACAGAGAGATACCTGGAAGCGGTCAAGGATTCGGAGGTCCTGGCTGGTGGTGCGGTACGTTGCCATGCCCGACGTCCCCCTGCGGCAGGCCCCTGCCTCCTTGGCTCCGTACAGCCCCCCGACGAGGGTGAGCGCGCCGCTTACAGCCTGGTCCAGGTCCAGCAGGGGCAGCCCCCTCTCCCGCTTTGCCTGCCGCACCAGCAGCTTCCTGTGCAGCCGCTTGGCCTCTGGGGTGACGGCCACGGCGTTGAGGCAGGACTCCAGCTTCTTCAGCAGCAGCTTCTCCTCGTACAGGCTGAGAGGGGCGTAGCGGGGGGCGGCTGGCCCCTCGTCCTTCTCCAGCTGTGGTTTCTTTTTCTCCCCCCGCGCTTTGATGTGCAGGGTCTCTTCGCCCTCGTCCTGCTCCCCCTTGTCGTTCCTCTCCTCCTCGCTGTCTGCCTCCTGCTTGATGTGCTCCGCCGTGCGCATTTTCTTCCTGATCAGGACGCTGCCGGGGGCCGGCGGCATGCTGACGGGGGGGATGTACTCTATTCCAGGGTCGATGACGCCTTCCCCTTCCAGCTCTTCATCATCTGGAACAGGAAGACGAGGGACATTATATGCTTTTTGGTTTGGGGGTTTTTCTATATGTTTTTTTCTTTTATTTTAAATCAGTGTAGCACTTCCAGATTAGAGACGAGTGGGGTTTAAGATGTGTGTATGCAATTCAGATATGACCTTTCCTTTTGAAATGCTTTTCCTAATTGCAAAATTAATTTGCACATTATAATAAATTACACACAAGTATGCTACAGTATTAGTTTCTCCAGACTGTGGTGTGAAATGTGTGTCACTGCTATAACTTAACAAGGACTACGCTGCCACTATAATTTTGATTTGGTCCAAGCCAGTACGTCATGCATCAAGTACTAATTTTCACAGGTCCTGAAAAGCTACCAAATGAGTTACAATGAATAACAAACTGAAACAAAATCTTACAACCTAGAATAAAACATAATTACTACTGTAAAAACTAAATCCTGGGTATGCTGCTGAAAAGTATACAGGTAGTTCAAAAAAAGTAAACAGCCATTTGCACAAAAGGTTGAAACATTTAGGGTCATATTTTCAAAGCGCTTTTGAAAGGAGAAAAAAAAAATCATGTTAACGTTACAAAATGAGAAGCAAACACTTTGTGAGTGCCGAAAAGAACTTGTATTATATTGTTTAGTTATTTGGTTCTAGTTTTATAAAATGAACAGGCGTTTTGTCCTCTTTCAAAAAAATGGAGTTATTTAAAGACTGGAGTAAATGCTTTGAAACTAGGGCCGTTAATCTTAAGGGATCATTTAAAAGTTTTCAGCCGCTGGTTCCTTACCATGAAAAAGCGCCATGGGTGGCATGACATCTGGAATGAGGTCTGCCTCGGACAGCAGGCTGGGGGTGGCCGAGTGGGAGGCAGGAGTACCGGGGGCGGAGAAGTCCAGCGAGGGGGACGGGGAGGGGCTGGTCAGGGGGGTGCGGTCAGAGGAGCTGAGGGAAGAGAAGTCGATCACCTCCCCCTTCTCCAGGACCAGGTCGGGCCGGCGCCCCCGGCTGCTGAACTTCACAGGGGTGGAGGAGGTGCTGCGGTCCAGGAAGCCTGCCGCCTCCTTCTGGGCTCTGCGGATATCCTTGGCCTCCTGCGTCCGCGAGCGTTTCTCCTTCAGCTGCATGGCGCTCTCGACTGGGTTGCGGCTGGCACGCTTTCTCAGCCCCTCCACCGTAATGATGGGGTCCAGGGGGGGCTTGGAAGAGGCTGTGAGGCGACCACACAGAATTCGGGATTAGATTGTGCTTCCTCTACTTAATCCTGGACCCCACATCCATTGTGAACTGGGAATTTCCTCTGTACTTGACTAGTTCTCAGTGAAATGGACACGGTTGATTTTGCACTACCAACACTAACAATTTGCAGATGGCCACTTAACCCTCAACGGTATACTCAATGTTTAAACAAGAACATTTCAAACAGTTACCTTTTCAGATAAACAAATTATAATCTCTGCTCAACAATCAAAGAAATCAAGTAGAACAACTCTTAAAGCACGCACACAAATCTGCCTTGGCTACCGACATAGCAACGAATGTCCACCAAATATAGTTTATTTTAAAATTAAAGACCACACAGACCCCCAGTCCCAGATAGCACGTTCCACGGAAACCGACCTCCGGTCTGTAACTGACTCTCTCCTCTCTGACCTCTCCTCTGTCTATGACACTGCCTCTCTCTCTGACCTGGGGAACTCAAGCACTGCTGTTGCCTGGTTTTTCTCCTCTTTCTAACCGTTCTTGTCATGGCTCTCTCGCTTTTCCTCACCCCCCTCTCTACAGGTGTACCTCAAGGATCTGTCCTGGGACACTTCCTCTTCTCACTCTACACCTGCTCGCTAGGCACTCATCTCCTCTTTTGGCTTCTACCACTTATGTTGCTGATGACCAGATATTTTTCTCCTTTCCCTCCCATCCGTCTCTCACTGCCTTCTGCAGCCTCCTCAAGACTCAGCTGTTTAGACTACACTTAGATCTCTTTCTTCACCCCTCCTACTATGCACAGGACTTGCCTGACCTCAGCACCATGTTACTGGATCCTCAGCTGATCCACTATCCTTACACTATTGCACTACTAATATCTCATTGTAGATATAACTTATTGTACTCCTAACTTGTATTTCATGTTGTATTTTAAGAGTATAATTTGCACTTTCTGTAAACTATACTGTATTTAAATATTAATCTTGCATTGTAACCCTGTACTGGCCTGTAACTCCTATAAGCTGCCCTGGATAAAGGTGTATGCCAAATAAATAAATAATAATAAAAATATAGTTTATTTTAAAACTAAAGACCACGCAAACACCAGTCCCTGTTAGTAAAATAAAAGACATTGTTTTGTACAGCTTTAACTGTAACAAACACTTGTAGAAAGAACGTTTTCTTTTCACCTTTTGCCTTCAGTGAGGACAAGGCTGTTTTCTCTCCCTCGGGCTTCAGGGTGGGAGGTTTGTTGAGGACCAGCTTCCACCAGCCGGGCTCTCCGAACTCCTGAGCTCCAGACCGGAAGAACAAAGGGCTTCCCACGGACAGGCACCCAGCCACAGTGCTCCACCACGTCGTGGTCTTCTTCCTGCACCACGAGGAAGTTAGGAATATAAAACAACACAACTGTTGCAACATCCCTATAAAATAAAGCTAATGAGTACTAATACTTCAAAGTGAGACAGCTACCCACTGGCTAAGAGGGGGTTCCTGGTAATACTTATCACACGGCGCTCACTGTTAACCAACACAGCGTTCAGTGTCCTGTGTCAGCTGCAGCTCACAATCTGACTTTCCTGACCTTGCCAGACACTCATTTCCTCCGCACTGAGTTCTATTGCTTAATTGTATTACAAGTCGGGGGACCTAGTACCTGTTTGCTAGCAAGAAGGACCAGTGTCTCCCGATAAATGCGCAGATATCCTCCTTCCACCTGAAGTAACCCTGACGACCTGTTCCTTCAAGTGAGAGGTTGTACATAGCCAGCATAACCACCTGCAAACAGTCATGTGTTCAGTCCTAGTACTGAGAACAAGGCAGGGTCTTCTGTTATTAAAACCTTTATTTACACATTTTAGTTATCTAATAGCACTTGTGCAAACCAACACATGATATACTGCAATGATAGATTATTGTTCAACGTGGCTGCCTTTATAGAATGCTTAGTATTCTTACGGCAATCAATTAAAACAAATAGCCTATTAGCTTAATGGCATTCACTCCTGTGTGTGCTGGATAATACACTGTTAGTCAATAGCTGTAGAACTCAAACTGGTAACTTACACAGTGCAAGTCATTCTTGAGCTTTTTAATTTGTATTTTATTTTTTGGTATTAGTTCAACACACAAATAGATCTTATATCCCAGAATTGTATTGTTTAATACTAATTTAAAAAGGCAGGAAAAGGTCATTTATATTGTTTATTCCCCCCAAACTTTAGAGCTTAGACTCATACCTGTTGCCAGGTGAGCCTCATTCTTTCAAACTGTTCTTTGCCGTCTTCTGCACAGTCAGCACAGGTAAACTTGAAGAAGTTGTCGCCTTTTAGGTAACTGGGCTGTTCTCCCCTTAGCTGGCCTGTGAACAGATATCAACCACCATTATACAGTACTAAAGCAGGAATCGCAAACGCCAATGTCCGAGTGCTGAAACAAGTCTAGCTTTTTGAGTCGTGGGGGAAAAAAATCCCCCTAGCTGGCAGTGCTATATTTTTTTTTATCCCTGTTCCAGAAAGCAATGCATACTTAAAAATGTACATTTGCAAGACCTGGTTGGCACAAAAAAATGGCCTGTTTGCAGCACTGGGTACATATTTAGATGTTTTAAACATATACAGAAATAAGTACTGCACTGCAGTTAAAGCCATTCCAGTTTTTAGCTGCACCAGAGATTTTCATCTGTAGTTACAATTAAGCTCAGTGACTAATTAATCAGGAAAGAAAAAACTACAATGGCTCAAACTGTTTTTTTTCCATACCTTCTGAAAGTTGATGAAACTCTGCTTACCGGCAGGTATCCATTTATGACACTTGTCACAGTAGAAGGACATCTCCTCAGTCCAGCTGGTATCTCCTTCATCCCCAATGTCGCTGTTGAGGGAGTCTCCACTCTGGTCATGGGAGAGGTCCACCGAGGCCTGGTCCTCTGACTCCACAATGAGGAGAGTCTCCCCCTCCACCTCCCCTTCCTCCAGGCCCTCGGAGGCGGAGGTCCGTGTTGCGTCATCGTCCACCCGCTGGCTTCTCAGTCCTCTCAAGTCTCCACTGTCATCCATCACTTCAAAACTTTAGGAAAACTAAACTACAAGTACAAGCAATCTCTACCTCAGTGTCCACACCGTGAAATAAAAAAAAAACAAACAATGCTAGCAAGCACGCTTCATGAACTCACACACAGCTGCATTTCACCAATTTGTTTTTCTGTCCCCACCCCCCCCCCACCCCCCAATTTATAAACTAAAAAATATATCTATATATTTGGCAAAATGCAGTAAAGTCCCTTTACAAGCTTGCGGAACAGCAACAAACTCTGGTCCAGTGCTGCTTGCTAGAGGCACTTTTGCTGCATGAATGGAGATGTGTTTCCAGCACGGTAATAGCAAGTGTGTAGTATATCTAGCTCAGTCTAGCCGGTCTGTGCGCCCGCTGCATTCTTCTCCCGTTCTGTTTCAAGCTCTCTGGTTAGAGTGATTTGTTCTTCCAGCTGTCGCAGATTTTCCCTTTTACGAGCCTGTCTCTCAAGATCCCTGATGACACTTTCATGCAGTCTCTGTGAAGAAAGTCCATACTCATGAAGTCTGATTAACATCTACAGAGGAGCACAGGCAGGGATTTCTCTGCTTTGTTATGATAAATAATTCAATACTGGTAAATACCAATGTCCTAGTGTCTTGGTGCACAGTACATTATTACCCATGCAATACAGGCACAAGGCAGAAAGTTTTGCACAACATAAATATTACATGATAATAATGGATCACTTTATTGTTAATACTGTTCGTGAGTTTCTATAAGGGAGGCGTATTTTGTTACTACCCTGTCATCCCAAAGACCTTCACTAGACATATAGTGGATCTTTACTACGTGTAAACGGGAACCAGTTGGCCAGCTTACATTTGGATCGTGAAAAGTCAGTCTCTACATTTTTATACATTTTAATATATAACTATTTTATACTGAAATGTATCATTAAAAATAAAAAAAATATATAGTATTTCCGTAATATAATATGCGACCTAACACAAAGGCATGATTATATCGTTCCCGTGTTTCCTACCCGGACATCAATAAAAGATACCACAAAGGCAGTGCACATTCGCAACCACTTTGTCCATTTATTTGCCAGATCTGTTTAGAAGTTTTATTACGAAGCAATAACCAGTACTATTAACACAGTGCCATTCTTAACATTAGGAAGCCTTTGTGTCCAGTCCAGGTTTATATATATATATATATATATATATATTATATTTATATATATATATATATATATATATATATAATTATACTTGGAACCTTGAGCAGATTTAAGTGTCACAGGAGAGACAGGCTAAGACAAAACTATACAGTTCTGAGAGTAAGAGACAGGGAAAGCAGTCACCAGTAATTAGCTCACTCGTTCTACTTTGGAGGTTGTAGACATAACTACAACATTAACAGCGTTTACAACGCAAACGCGCTAAAACGAGGCACTGCAACGATGCACGGCTAGCAGACCAGGCAATGTGTGTTTACAGACCGAGCTAATCGATCTGTCCCACGCAGTCTGCATCAATCGAGTGGAGTAGTCGAGAAAGGGGCTTGGCAAGATTGCATTCGTTAACGCTTGGGATATTTGAAGTGTTATAGAGCTTGTCCAACATCCTGAGATATATTTAATTGTAATCAATAAAGCATGTTCCAATTAGTTATATCGGTTATTACACAATATAAGTTATATTTCTCCGAGACACATGAATAATACAGAACTAATGGGGCGGGACTAGGGTGTTTTTTTTTGTTTGTTTGTTTGTTTTTCCAGTTTACACCATAGCTCGTGCCATAATCAAGGTACCATGTTACCATTCATAGACATTTCTCCAAGTTCATTCATTGGTACTACCAAAATGTTACCCCTGATCTTTCTTAACAGCTATTCATCCCATATAAATTAATACTATTTGTATGTGGGATACTCTTGGCTTACTAAATATATCGGTATCCACGATACAGCAGAGTTTACAATCTAGCTTCTGGTCAACCAAACGCGAAAACAGGAAACAGAATATGAGAGGTTGACGACTGCAAGTAATGAAGTTCAGACGCTCTGGAAATGTACTAGTTTTATAAACACAGCTCTCCTGCATGGTATTGTTAATATTTTTGTTTAAGTTAAAGATGTGTATATGTTATTAACACATTATAAGCATACCATAAACCATTGATGTTTAAAGTTGAAGACGTTTCAGTCTTAAAAACATCACCCATTTTCCCAAAGTGTTAGTCAAGGGATTTTAATGTGCGATTCCCGCAAGCGTAGTATCTCCAAAATGGTATCCATTTACTACCAATGCAGAATGACACATTCATTTAAAACTGACAGATTACAAGTATTACATTATTCGTGTTTTTAGTTCCAGGAATTACACATTTAACACCTACAATAAGAAAATAATTTCGTGCTATAATTACATTTTATTTATGGTGTTAATTATTTACTTGTAATTCTAAAGTGATCACGCCCTGAAGAAGTTTCGGCTCCAACTAAAGTCAAAACACTGTATGCTTTTTCAGCACCCCTTGTTCACTGAACTATCCCTACTACAGTTAACACCTATGCTCTTTACAATCGGGCCTCAAGGATGGGTTGGG
Organism: Polyodon spathula; assembly: GCF_017654505.1. Classification (NCBI taxonomy): domain Eukaryota; kingdom Metazoa; phylum Chordata; class Actinopteri; order Acipenseriformes; family Polyodontidae; genus Polyodon; species Polyodon spathula. Next base: position 9,192,247 of record NC_054539.1, on the reverse strand, counting down.
GCGTAATGTGCTTCAACCGGTAGAACAGGTAAGTTTGTTGACACCGTTATTTTTCACATACGCATGCTCACTTCCAAATTTCCTGGTCGTTTTCATCGTCGGTTTCAGTTTAGGGAACGTCATTTCACCTGAAAACCTAAGTTTAGCTGCAATGAAAGCAGGAGGCAACGTTATTTAACACGCGTTGTTTTAGAAGCGAAACGTTGCCGAACGGAGAAGGTAAAACATATGCAAAGGTGAGAGCAAATCCGCTTCATCATGCCCCGTGCGTTCCTTGTAAAGCGAAATAATTCCTTCCCTACCCTAAAGAATTGGGATGACCTGCGAGTGGAGGAACGAGCAGATACCTGTATTCCAGGTAAGTCCGCGGCTGTTAGAAGATTTGTTTGTGTGGGTGTCACATTTTTTTATTTTTTATTTTTTTTAAACTTTGTTTAGGATGTTTATTTTCACAATGTGTGTAAAGCAGATTCACAACCTTCTCTAAAGCTCTTTGGATTATCATTTGCATCGTTATCGTTGCATACTTTTTAAATTCCAGCTGTTTGATTTGTAAACATAACGGGTTTTCCCATTTTTCCACATACTTATTTAGGGTTAACATCTTAAAGAATACTGTTGGTATTTCCTTGGTTAATATTTAAACATTGCACTTAGACAGCATTGTCAGGCCTTCTGTGGAAACCCAATAGAAATATGTTGCATATGTAAAAACAAACGCAAAAAACCCCCCAAACAAACAAAAAAAAACTTATATGAGGCACAGCGTAAAAGTATTGTGTTTTTGTTTTACGGATGATTATGTACATTTGGCAGTTTAAAATATTTCATTTAATTTTTTCATCCATCCATATAAAACTATCAATAGTACTGAATTTAGACACAAAAATAAACTCGATGGTAAACGTTTAGGCAGTTTTTTTTTCAGTGTTGAAAATTATATCTGTTATTTCTATACGTTTTACGTGTTAATTTAATAGTTAACATTGCAATATGCAACATACAATAAATGACTAAAATATGATACACAAATGAAGCATGCCCCAGATTGCCCGGTCTATTGAAGGTCATATCATGCAAACTCATGTCCGAATTTGATGAGCTGTTGTTTTATACTTGCCTCGTTTTTTTATGTTTGTAACATGGTTGGCTGTATCTGGGGGTGCACATGCCAAAATTTGATTTGCATGAGAATTTATGAAAAGTTATTTTAGATATAACTCTGTAGTTAATATTTGACATGTGGTGAGGATAATGTACTGTAGTATGAGACACTTACAGCCTTTCCATATGTATTGTCTAGGCATGGAGTTGCTGATTGGTAAATTCAAGTACAAGACTGTTTACCTTCTATACGCCTGTCTATATTGTGTATTTTTTTTTTATTCCAGTGACTGATTGTTTAGTACAGTGCTTCACAGAGGAAGACAACAAGTCAGTGCTTGAAATAACTGCTGTCGAGACCACAGCAAACCAAGACAACCCTGTCCCCTGTCACACAGAAACAGTGCTGAAGAACACTGATGAACCTCTTCTGGGATATGAAATAAAACAAGCCACTACCAGGACTAAAGTCAAGGTAATAACACGATTCTTCATCTTCTTTCTCTTTACCTTCACCTACAGCAATTAATGCAACGACTACTAGTACATTCAAATGTGTACCTAAGCTAAGCACTCTTGTCTTTTTTAGTATTCTTAAACCACTGGGTTTGGTGTTAATCCCATCCTCAGAGGATAATGTGCAAACCATTCTAACAGAAGATTTCACAATCCGGATTAGCACATATCTGGTAATACCTTTAGGTGAGGTAGTCCAGCACTAGTATTAAAGAGACTAGTGTTAAAGCAGTGAAACCAGTCGTCAGCGGTCCCATGAAGAGAAACTGATTGTGTAATGCTGATGTGTGTGCAGCAACCATTGACCCACATTGTTAAGGGCCCTCCAGATATGTAGGCAGAGAGATGAAAATGGAACTTGTTTTAAATTATAATCTGACCCAAACAGTGCTCAACCCCCCTATGACACAAAGTCAATCACACTGACTGCTTCCTTCGGCATGAGCATGGTCAGTTGAGTTTGCCGCCCTGTATGTAGGTGTCTTGTTTCTGTGCATCTATTGTAGTTCACAACAGGATTCTGCAGGGATGAAGAGCAGTTCACATGCACTGTGTGCTGTAAAGCGTTCCGCAGCCAACGCATCCTCAACCGGCACCACAAGTGCCACCGCATGGTGAAGAGCCACCTGTGCAGCTTCTGTGGGAAAGGATTCAACGACACCTTCGATCTCAAGAGGCACATCAGAATCCACACAGGTCATCAACTCTCATTTAACTACAGTATCCCCAGGCTTTACTGCAGTATACTATTGTAAAACCAGTAGCAAGATGTAGGAAACAGTGACAACTTTAGCAAATGTCAGGGTGATAAGGCATGGTTCAAACTCATTGTTAAAGATTAGCAAAATGGGGCTCCCAAGTGGCTCATCCAGTAAAGGCACTCCGCGTGGAGTGCAGGATGCGCCCTATAGCCTGGGGGTCGTCGGCTCGAGTCCAGGCTATTCCACTGCCCACCGTGGACGGGAGTTCCCAGGGAGCGGTGCACAATTGGCAGAGCACCACCCGGGTGGGGAGGGCTAGGTCGGCCAGAGTGTCCTCGGGTCACCGTGCATCAGTTACCCCTGTTGTCTGGCCGGGCACCTGTGGGCTTGCCTGTAAACTGCCCAGAGCTGCATTGTCCTCCTGTAGCTCTGGGTGGCTGCATGGTGAGTCTGCAGTGTGTAAAGATGCGGGCGGCTGACGGCACGCACTTCGGAAGACAGCATGTGTTCATCTTCGCCCCTCCCAAGTCAGCGCAGGGTTGGTAGCGGTGAGCTGAGCCTAAAAATAATTGGACACGACTAAATTGGGGAGAAAATAATAATGAATAGGGATTTTATAAGTAAAATATGTCATAAACATTTTTCAGGCATCCGTCCTTATAAGTGTGAGATCTGCAGTAAGGCTTTCACACAGCGCTGCTCATTAGAGTCGCATCTCCGAAAGATCCATGGAATGGAGCAGAGCTTCACCCACAAGCAGCGGCGAGACAAGCTGTATGTCTGCGAGGACTGTGGGTACACAGGCAAGAGTCACGAGGCCCTCTACCTGCACCTGAAGGACAAGCATCCCGCCAACGCTGTGCTGCAGAAGACTTCTAAAAAACTGTCTGTCGCTCTGAAGAGCAAGCTGAAAAAAGTGCTCCAGAGCAACTCCGAAATCAGCAACAATGAGAACTGATAAAGGATGCCATTCGATATGACGTCTGTAATAAATTGAATGGGGTTTTTTTTTTCTATAAGTGTAGAAGGTTGCAGTACATACATTTAACCCCTTAAGGTACACAAGGAATTGAGCAGCTGTTCAAATGGTTTCTTCTTAAAATACATTTCAGAGTGACTCATGTATCACAAGGAAACTGACAATTTGGATGACCAGATTTTAAACCCTGTTTCATGCACCTCATTGCAAAAATAAAAAAGTTGGCGTCATTTTATTTGTGGGACACATATGTCCCTTGTACCTTAAAGGGTTAACCAGGTTATTCACTGTATGATTACCTTTTTATTAGTAGATTTTAAATAGGACGCTATTAAGAATAATCCCGCTATTTAACAATTACTGGATCCAGCAGCTAAAAAGTCTGTATTTTATATATTTTGAGTACATATTAACTGAGCTTCCCATTTTGTGGGGATACGAAGTGGCTTGGGTGTAGGTGTATGTTACGTTATCGCAGGGTGGAGCAACAATTATGAATTTAAGAATGGTTGGGAATGAAACACGCTTATACAGAATCCGTAAATGTATTAAATAAAGACTATTTTGATAATGAAAATGACTGGTATTTGTAATGTCTGCACATATCTTGGGACAGTAGTAGGTGTGGTCTTCTGCTGCCTTAGGAACACCTCCATTCTGAGGATGTTTCTCTTATACTATCAAATACAGGCATGTTTTAATACCAGGAATTTAATAACGTGTGGACAAAAATTTAACCTTTAATGTATGACTCCTACTACAAAAATAAATAAATAAAATACAAGCTAGAAACACCTGTTATGAGAGCTGCACAAGATCCTTCTCATCAAAAAAAACATGATGTTGGGGGTTGGAGGTTGGGGGGGCGGACGGACGGACTTGCCTTCTCAAACTAAACCGGGTGATTAACATTAATACTCATACTTGCGAACTAATCACGTCATAAAGATTAAGTAATGTTAGGTCTTGTAATGTTTCTATCAATTGTGCATTTGACAGCTGCACAAACGTAAAAACAATACAAACGACGTTACAACAGAAACAAGCTGTGTAGCAAATAAACAACGTGCTATTGTTTTAATGTCAGTTTTATGTGTGTGTGTGTGTGTGTGTGTGTGTGTGTGTGTATATATATATATATATATATATATATATATATATATATATATATATATATATATATATATATATATTAGACTGCGCGTCGCAACCGAGTTGCGACTGAGTTGGCTGAGAGTGCTCGACCACTCGACGAGTTGTCGCTCTACCGCTGTGGGTGTTAAGCTGCTAATATAACGATATATTTCTGGGATTTAACCCTAAATTTACATCTATGGCTATGGCAACGGCTAAAGTTTTGCATATATATATATATATATATTATATTATATTATATATTAAAGGGCCCCGTCGACGTGAGAAACTGAGCGATTATAGTAGCAGCCACTCATTTTAAATTTTAAACGCAACGAAGCGTTCCTAAATACCCGGAAGTGTTGTTACAATAGTGACGTTTTTTTAAGAACATAAGAACATAAGAAAGTTTACAAACGAGAGGAGGCCATTCGGCCCATCTTGCTCGTTTGGTTGTTAGTAGCTTATTGATCCCAAAACCTCATCAAGCAGCTTCTGGAAGGATCCCAGGGTGTCAGCTTCAACAACATTACTGGGGAGTTGATTCCAGACCCTCACAATTTAGGTACGCACACATTCTTACCCGGTTTACACCAGGGCTTACTGCACTCAGACTCACCGAGTGCAAATGGTGTGGCGGCTATATGTAATTTAAAAGAGGAGTAGCCAGAATATTGTAAACAACGGATCCCAGAATTCAATGCGCTGTTTCTAGTGCTGCCTTTAATGCCATATGTGTTGCTTCCAAGAGAGTTTTTTTTTTTTCTTTCTTTGAATTATTTATTTTTTATCAATGCAGAAATTACAGTGCAAATTGGGGACATAGTGGGAAGGAACATGACAACAAAGAACAAGATATACAAAAGGCATTACCAGAGGCTGATACATTACATTCAGAATGCATTAATAATGAATGTTAGGGAGATAAATAAGAAATACATTGTAAACTCTTTACCAATCATGAGAGTTGCATGCTAGTTTTTTTTTAGACATGTTTCATAAAGGCCTCAAGATTTACAATTAATAAAAAGTCACTATTACAGGTTGCATTAAAATACCATACCATCTCATCTCATCAAATCAGATAGTTCTGAAATTGTTAGAGACAACCAAGTATGAATTAAATTCCAGAACTGTTCAGTAAGAGGGCAGGACTGCAGTAAGTGTTCTAAAGAGACAATATTTGACAAAATGCACAAGAGTTATTGTCAAAACTCAGTCTTTTCTGGAGAAATTTACTGGATTGATATATAGAACTAATGATTTTAAAGTGGAGTTTCTTTAGCTTTTGTTGGAATTGGGCAGGTTGAATGAATAGAAGGGTCTTGATTTTTTAAGCCATAACTGATCCATACTATTTTGATTTGAAATCACTGAACATGGCCATATTTAGAGCATCGCAAATCCATTTACTACATTTATTATTTTGAATTTGTAAACCATTAATCAATAAGGTTGGGTAAGTAGCACTAATACACTCGGGAGCAGTACTAAAGCACTGGGTATGGCTTTTGTCATTGTATTAAATGGTTTGTTAGTAATTAAGAGGTTGAATTTGTGTAGAAAATCATTATAAGATATTAAACCCTGAGCCTTCAGTAAATCTGATATTCCATAACCTTGAGTTGTGAGGTGTGAAACTGTGAGAAAGACCAGTTTTCCAGTTTATAATAGTCTGATCATTTTATAGGAAGTCTTGAAACATCACAGTCACATTTAAGCAAGAATCAGTGTATATACAGGCTCCAGTTTAGCTTCACGGTCCTGAGCAATGATTCAAAGTCAATGGCTCTGAAGCCACCATCCGAATAACTTCCTAGAGTTTGGCTTTAACAAACTGGGAACTCGTGATAGCCGCTGATCTCCAAAGCGTATTCTTTACTACAGTTACAGTTTGAATGACCAAAAAATTTGCCAATAGAAAAATTGACAAACCCAGAGTCTGGCCAATCGTGAGGGCTTGTAGTCGGGTTTTAAAGTTAGTGGAAGTGGCAGGGTGATTGACAGGCACGGTTAAAAGTGCTGTGGATTATCTGCAAATTAAAATTAACATTCATTTAATGACATTGCCGCGAACAGCTGTGCAAAGGAACAGTGTCGTCCATTGTCGCTTTATAGGTTGAAAATGGCATCGACTCCCGAGGAGACCGATAACAACAGCAAGGTAAACAAGAAAAAAAACAAAAACAAAACTGAGGTGTACAGAATGTGTTTTTTCTTCTTCAGTAAAATAGATTTGCATTTCCTGTTTGGAATTTATGTAACCTTGTCATGAATGTCGACTTGAACAAATAAATTTAAACGAATTTCTACTCTACAGTGCATTTTAGAGAGAGAGAGAGAGAGAGAGAGAGAGAGAGAGAGAGAGAGAGAGAGAGAGAGAGAGAGAGAATGAAAGAGAATATAGGGTATATTTTGAAAAAAAAAAACACATATGTTATGTGTCTTAAAGACATTTTTGTAAACGTGTTAACATTCATTTGAACGGTTCGTATTTTTAAAGCGTCTGTGGCGCTTGTGTTCATTCGTTTTGAAAGCTGCCCCGCACACAATATTTTTCTACAGTTTTTGTAACTTTCGTGTTCCATTTTCAAGTTCTAAGTGCTAATATTGCTATCTTGGGCGTACTGTCAATAATTTACTTGGCGATAAACTCATGTATTTATTCCTGGGCTCGAGTTAACACAGTAAGCAAAATAGCCCGTGTCAGACACTGCCATTCGGTAATCTAAATATGAGACGAAATATGTTTGTCTTACTTTTATACTGCATAGTAGGAAGTAATATAAGTATCACATTTGTAAAACTGCCCCTTTTTTATATTGTAAAACAGTTGTACGCTATGGTATTGCAAAATGAATTCACAGAACACAACCCAGAGAATGTTTTTTTATTTTTATGGAAGTACAGTAGTTTCATGCTGCCTATAGTTTAAATGAACATTTAATTCAAATGTTAAGCGTTACCAGTGTTTAATCTGGGCCTTGTAAAAGTTTACTGCAGTATGCCACTGTAAAGGCATAACATGTTTATAATAGGGTAGAAAACAAGTCAGGAAGGTAAAACAAAACGTACTTGCATTTCTCTCTTTCTGTGGGATAACACACGAATGCTAAGGTCAGATATAGGCTACTGTTGCTCTAAATCTGTTTCTTTCTGAGACAGTCCTTAATAATGTGCACACAATCTTGTGGTTCAGAACAGTTTGTTTAAAATTTCCTGAAACGCATGCCAAAGAAACTGGTCCCTTGTCTCTTCTCCGTTTTATTTTCTACATACTGGACAGTTTGGTTTGTTTCAACCTCTACCTTGGCTCAGACAGCAGAGGCTATTCTGAAAGAAACTGTTCAAAGTCAAAGTACATCACCAAGAAATACTGACTTCTTGTATGATTGTCATTGTGGGAAACTGAATACATTGCTGTGTAAGTTTTGCTGAAAAGTTATTTTGCCATATGTGTTATAAGAATTAGAAATACACACATCTGGAGTGCTGGGAGAAAATCCACAGACCCAGATGTGTGAGGTACTCCAGCAGACCCAGACATGCTGGCTGCTGGGTCTTATTTATTAAGTTGGGTTGATGTTCTTTTGGCAGGATACTTTTTTTTTTTTTTTATGGATAGGAATCTAATGTCAAAAACTAATGTCATTACAGAATTCTAGCATACAGCCATGGCCAGTTAATTGCATGTTGTAGGGCTTGGCTGTTTTCTAGGCATGCAGCAAGGGTACATTTTAACATGTAGAGACAATGCAGAAAAGCATTGCCAAGAAGATTTGAGGAGTACAAATCAGGAGGAGATTTGCACTTGGGCAGGTGGAGCAGAATTTTTATCTTCATACACAAACTTGAGCAGGAGGGCAAATTGATTTTAAACAAGTGGAAAGCTCTTTATTTTAAATAGACAAGTTGGCCATTTAGTCCCTCAGCCACTTTTGTCCTGAGGCTGTGAAAAAAAAACATTCCTATGTGAAATATGCCGTCTGTGAAGAGGTGTGCTGTGTGTGTGTCTGGGAAATTGTTTTAAAAACAGTACAATGGAACAATGTAATAAGCCAATTGAAACAGAATACAGCAGCCTTTATGACCTTTGGTAGTATCAGCAGCCTTTATGATCTTCAGTAGTATAAGTGACTCAGTGATTTGTAATCAGATTATTTAATTTCTGCACTTGTGTTTATTTAAACCCTTTTTTACACCAGAATAGACCCTTGAAATGAAATATCTCAAGCATGACTTGTGTAGACAAGCCAGGATGTTACAAACACTCATACACTAGAGGCAATACCATACAAGCAAGAGAACCTCAACAAAAAATTGACTTCAAAATGTAATCGACATTTCAGTTTCTTTGAAAGGCTGTGGAAGTTGCTGTGTTGTTTACAATAGTTGGCAATTCAACAAGAACTGCAAACAAAACGCCATCTAACCAGTGAGTTTTTCTTTTTGCTTTCAATTATTTAGCATAAATTGAAATTCTGATTTGCCCTTTAAGAATATTTCCAGTTAAAACTTGATGGGTCAGACTGTCCCACGGTGTTTTGGGTAGACATAAACCAATGAAAAACTAGTGAGCCAGTGGAGGAAAATGACTCCCAAGCCTTGTGGTAGGAACCAGGAACCTCCCCATTTATTATAGAATTTGCATTTCTCATCAGTTTGTCAAGTCTTCTTTCTAATTTTTTTTTCTTTTTTAACTTTCATTTGGATAGTTATTGAAGCTCAATGCCTTTCTGTCCATGTGATAAGGGATGCCTTCATCTCAGTAAATGGTTCATGTTTCTGGATCTTTTTGGGGGGTCCTGAGGGCCATGGAGCAAGTGGGAAATTTGGTTTGCTTGTATTCAGTTTTGGTGTAATAAAAACAAATTGTATTAATATTTTTTCCAGCTCAGATCGGTTTCTGTGGACCTAAACAACGACACCTCTTTCATGATCGACATTCCTGACGCCCTTTGTGAAAGAGATAAAGTCAAGTTTACAGTGCACACCAAGGTGAGAACATTTAAAACCTCATAACCAACCACGCACTCTGTCCACACTTTCTACAAGTTTGTTAATGGCCTCTTCAGATTGTAATGCACTTATTGAAAATTGTGATGCTTAATGTTCTGAATCTGCTCATTTTATTTAATCTCTCTCCATTTGTAGATCCAGAATGTGTGTGCGTGTGCGTTATTTTTTAGGAACCATATCATGAGGTGGTCTTGTACTTGACAATGTCTCTAATAGCTAGGAATTGTTAGAATCCTCAAATTCTTAAATCAGTAACACCACCTAAATAAGCAGGTTTACAGCAAGTGGTGAAGTACTCTGCATTAAATTGAGTGGTGATAATTTAAATATGTTTTCATTACAATTAAAAAAAACAAAAAAAAAAACAGAACATTTTCTGTAAGCGTACAGTACAGTACAGTATGTAAACAGTGAATGTACCCTTGATATAAGAGCAGGTAGTGAAACTGTTATGGATCTGCTAGAGTAATCTTTACTAATAGTGTGTACCGCAAAGAGGTTTCTTCAGTATCTACTTGTTGCATATTGCTTTGGAAAACTTTCTCAGACTTGGTTGATTTCAGAAGTATGCATGCATGAAATAATAGATTGTGCTGTAAAATAAAAACCATGCTGTATAAACATCAAGTGACTGCAAGTTCGTACACTGTGGGCTAGATTCTCAAAACTTTTAAATTTGAAATCACTACTATATGAAAACTAATAATTAAACATTTTATATATTCTATAACTAATAAAAACATAGATTAATTGTCTTGAGTTGCTTTATTGGTGGTTTGGTGTCTTGTTTTTGTGCTAATTTGGAGTAAAAAGCTTTGAGAATCCGTAGCCCCGCATTTCAATAGAGCATTTGGAAATTGTGTGCCATTAACTCTATTTGGAAACGCTTGGCAATAGAAACAGTTTCACCTGCTTATTTAAATTTATTGCAGACTAGACTAGGCACCTTCCAGAAACCAGAATTTTCAGTGCTCAGACAACATGAAGACTTCATCTGGTTACATGACACGCTTGTTGAGACTGAAGAGTATGCAGGACATATTGTAAGTGTTTGTGATAAAAGGGTGTGTCTGACTGTTAGCAGTATGCACATGTTAACATCAGAAGGTATAGAATGAATGTCACAGTTGGACCATAGTGTGAAAGGGAAGGCAAATTTTCAAGCTGTTTATCAGCATGTGAGACATGAGTTGCACAACTCTTCTGCATGCACACACCACCTACCCTGGAGTCCTTGTGTCCCCTGCCTGGAATTTGGCTGACGATGGTCAGAATAGATCCTTATACGCACAGTAACAACATTGCAGAATAAATATATAGCGTTACTTAAGCACTCCAGCGAGTGTCTGTATTCAGAACTGAACCTGTAACGAGTACAGTACAAACTAGAGCACAAAATAACACCCCAAACAAATTTATACACATTCTGGTTATACAGATTCTGGTTCAATAAATAATGCATGAAATAAACTTTGGTAGTTAGTGTAAGTAGGTATTCATTTTTATGTCAATTTAGTATAACTGTACCATTTCTGAAATCACTAACTCAGATTTTAAAAGCTATTACCTCTCACCTGGTTAATTAACATTATAAGGGGTACCCCTTTTTTTTTATTACTTTGTTTTTACATTGATTAAAAAATATGCAAATATTTCAACTACAGCACTATGTTTGCTGTAGGTCACATGGTCTGATTGCAGCTCTACTGTCCGCATCATTTGGTACTAGGTGTTGCAGCAACTTTTCATCTGTGCAAACAGAGCCAAGAGATCTTCAACAGATGGAAAGGGGCGCCAGTAATTATCTTCCCAGTGCTTACAGGATTACCACTCCCTTTAAACTACGTCTTTAGTTTTGTACAAAATTTGTGTTTGTTAGGCGGAAAGTGGACTTCAGTGGAAATGCAATTTAAAGACGATGTTCTGTAACTTGGGAAAGAGGCAGGCAAAGATGCCTTTCTAGTTCAAACATGTTTCTCTGTCATGACTAATAATTACTGGCATACATTTGATGCAGGCAGCAATATCTGCTCTATGTTATTGCCTGTGCATGTTCTAAACAGTTTTCAATGTCTTTACCACAGGGAACTTGGACGTCCTATTTGTGCAATTCCCGCAATTTGTGTTTTGATCTTCTTGCCTCCTTTCAGATTCCTCCATCCCCTCCGAAGCCTGACTTTGAAAGTCCGAGGGAAAAGATGCACAAGCTGGGAGAAGGGGAAGCCACCATGACGAAAGAGGAGTATACCAAAATGAAACAAGAGCTTGAAGCGTGAGAATCAGTTTTGATGAATACCATGAAAATGTATCCCTTTTGTAGATAAGAACATTGGTTGTTTACATAGCTACGTAGTTGGCTCCCTTCTTGTACTTCTGAATCTAGCAGAACTGAAGAGGCACTGAAGAGATTACATCGTTCTGAATCTTGTAGAGCTACCCGAGAATACTGGGTCTATTGACAAGTGGTTGCTTAACATGCTGTTGTAGTCAGAAATCAGAGAACATAATTCAGCATAATTATCTCTATTTCAAGAATTGGAGCCTCCATTTTTTCTAAAAGTTCTTGAAAATTGATTTGTAACCAAGTCGACTAGAATGACTTTTTTTTTTTTTAAAAAGCAATTTGTAATATTACTTCTCCTTAACGGTCTCTATAATGATTGGACAACTGTAAAACCAGGGCAGATTTTTGACTTTCCCATTGGTTAAACTCCCAATTATGTCCCGCCTGTGCTCACTCATGATTGGACACCTATATAACAAGGGGCAGATCTTTGACCCCCATTGGTTAAACCTACTGAAGACCTTCAACTATTTATGTCCCACCTCCACTCACTTATGAATGGACTGCTGTGGAGAAAATGCATATCTTCTATTGGTTAATTTTATTTTATATACAAAATTAGAATTGCACAATTAAATTTAAAAATGTTGCCTTGTGTGTTCGTTTTCTAAATGTCTGTGTGTTTCTCTTACAGCGAGTACCTAGCAGTATTTAAAAAGACAGTGCAAGCCCATGAAGTTTTCCTGCAGAGGCTTTCTTCACACCCAGTCCTCAGTAAAGATCGCAACTTCCACATTTTCTTGGAGTATGACCAGGATGTAAGCCACTTTCTACATTTCCTTTAGAGTGCTAGGGCAGGAAGCACAGAAGGATGCACTTTTCCTGACCTTTATCCTGCAAAAAGCCCTTGTTCGGCAGTTTCAGTGTGCGATAAAGAGTAATAGAATAGAACCGAGCGCATCATTGATCGCATTTTATTCCAGTATTTTTTTTTACTTCGGATATTCTTGTTTCTGGGTAAGACGCAGTGGATTGCATTTTACAGTAAAAGATCAGTGTTGTATTTGGTGTTTGTGCTTCTGTACTGCAACTCTGCAACTCATGCCTCTTTTCCACTGTGCAACCGAGCCCTCACGAAGCAGTTAGGAGGAGCCTGGGCTGATTTTTAAACAAAAACACAAAGCAAAAGGGCATGTTGGCCAAACAGCCAGACAACAAACAACAGCAAGTATTGTGCTGGTTTAATAACCAGCACGCTTAGCAATTGTTATTTTCTTCTAAATGATCTTTTACCTCCTGTCTTAACTCTCATTCTGCACTTACGAATACTCTCCCTGTGCAGCCAAACAGCAGGCCATAGTCTGCACGGGTTTGCTGAGTCTGCGTGACTGCCAGCCAGATAAACAGTCACTAGCTAACAGTCACGCATTCTCACAGGTAATTAAAAAAAAAAAAAAAAAAAAAATATATATATATATATATATATATATATATATATATATATATATATATATATATATATATATATATATATATACACACACACATTAGTTATTACAGCATTACTCGTGTGATTATACATGCATCTCCGTAGAGGTGGGGCTCCCAGTCATATGGATTTAAATTTCTTATAATCCACAAATTTAGGAATTTATCGATGACTAAAATATAGCAAAGTTCAATTAGTTATGTTGAAGGGGTTAAAAAAGGTTTGCCAAAGATATCCTGTTTGAGGATAGCTGTTGTTTTTTCTAGTTGTTTTTTGTTTGGGTGCTTAATAAAAATTAAAAAAAAGAAGCCGTGCAAGCTCAGCGAGAGCCGCAGTTGTAAGCCTGGTACGGCTGTGCAGTATTTTGTTTGACTATTTTTGTAAATAAGTTTAGAATTGTTTTATTCAGCATTTTGTTCTTTATATTAATATAATAAAGGTCAAGGATGAGAACTTTGGTAGAATTTTGTGTTTGAGTGTGTGAGTTAAGTGTACCATACCTGTGGTTTATGTCCATTTGCTTCAGATCGTCAGAAATTCGGGCATAGACTTTTTCATTTCTGACGCACGACTACAGATCTTTCTGAACACTCCTATCTGCCCAGAGAGAAACTAGAGCCTGCACTTCTTCAGTGTCCCAAGGTTGTACTTTTCTCTCATCACACTCGCTGCCTGCCAAGTTTGATGTGTTTTTTTCTGGAGTGTACTGACTGATGCAACATAATGAAGAAAATCCTTAACCCCGCTCCTGGCTCGGCTCGCAGCCGGATTCAGATGTCTTGTGAGGCTGGAATTTCTCGGTTTGGTTCTTGCTCTGCTCGACAAATAGCCAGTGGAGAACCACCTGTACCTGTACCGTACCGAGCCTTCTTGGGTCGGATGTGCCAGTGGAGCAGGGCTATTTCTAGTTCACGTGACAAGATAGCACACTAATAACTTGTATAAGAAAAACTTCCACTTTTTGTTACCGCTTTTGAAATTTAGTATGAGCAAATTCTTTTTAAATCATTGTAAAATGTGATGTATGTAAACAGACAGATAGAAACTAACAGCAGTCATCAAAATAGCCTTATTTTAAGCTTTGTGAATAGAAGCCTGAATTTTATAAAAGCAAAGCAGCAGAGATAGTTCGATGCAATCGCTTCCACTTGTTAGATGCAGATGTTTATGTCTGTCTTTTTATACATTTTTACAGATGTCTGTAGGGTGCATGCAGCAGATGCACTTTTGCAGAGTAACTATCTGTGCTCTTACCATGCTAGTGTGTTTTTAACTCTCTTCCAGCTGAGTGTGAGGAGGAAAAATACCAAGGAAATGTTCGGCGGTTTCTTTAGAAACATGGTGAAGACTGCAGATGAAGTGATCATTTCTGGAATAAAGGTAATGCTGTTTCAATAATAAAAAAAAAAAAAATCATATTTGGGTCAACTTTTGTTAACCAAAAAATAAATTGTAGTTCAGAGAATCAGCATTTTGAAACTTGAGGAAAGCTGACATTCTTATCCCCGTTGGGACATTAAAGTAATAGACAAAGAGAAGGAGAGGTGGCACCTTTTATTGGACTAACAAAACAATTATTGAAGAACAATCTTTTAAGGCCTCAGAGGTCTCGTCGTCTTCAGGTGAAAGTAGAAAAGTAACAAACCAATTTGATAGGCCACCTTTTCCTCTCTTTCCTTCCTCCTGTTACTTTTTGTCTCTCTTCACTTGTTTTACTTGTGTTTGCATTTCCCGTAGCCTCTTATTTTAAATTTGCTTGCTATGTTTTGTGATTGTGACTTGGGGCACATCTTGGAGGGTAGTATATATTCATGTCCTTTTTTAAAACTGTTTTGGTGAAAGTACTTAAACTGGCAGATCTATGGAAATGTGTCCTGAATCTGTTTAAATGTGCTCTTTACACAGTTTCTGTTTGATTCTGCTGTCACTCATACTTTGTATAACTATAAATTGGAGAGAAAAATGGTGTTTTGGAGCTACTGTACTCTCAACTGAGGGTAGTGGCTAACAATAGAACTGAGGAAAATAAACTAAAAAATAAACTGGAAAGCATTAAAGGAGCATGAGTATGAATCTGTCACAAGGCAGAACAAAAAATCAGAAAACTTTATTTTGGTGTTTTTAAAAAAAAAAAAAAAAAAAAAAAAAAGCTTCAGCATTTGTGACCAAGAATCCCATTTTTTTGTAAGAACTGTTATCTTCAATTTATTATTATTATTTTTTTTGTTGTAGGAAGTGGATGATTTTTTCGATCAAGAGAAGATATTCCTCCTTGATTATTACAACAAAATCCGAGATGCAACTACGAAAGCTGAAAAAATGACAACAGCGCACAAAAGTAATTGCCAGTGTTCTTCTTGTTTTTTTGCTCATGTCTTCACAGGTTGTGTCATTGTTACTTTTCTGTCCTCAGATGTTGCGGATGACTACATTCACTTTTCAGCCACCTTGGACAGCCTTTCTGCAGACGAATCCACTGCACTTAAAATGTAAGAAATCATCTTGTTACTGTGAACCAAGTTTTTCAAAACTTTACCTGAAGTGGATCGGTTTGAGATGCTGTGATAGGGGCATCACTGTTACCTGGGTCTTCTTGACCTCATGCTTATGGCCATGTGATGCGATTGGCTAACATGATTTATTTTATAGCTGCAAAAAAAGCTGATAGGACAGTGTGTGCTTTCTGTTTTAGGTACCTGCTGAAGCTTGCAGAGCTATTTGAAAAACTCAGGGTAAGATCATCAATCATGAGTAACATGCATGAACATAGGAAAATGAATAGCATATAACAAAGTCCTGTCCAGTTGACAGATGGCTTCTTTGGTTTATTTGGTATATTTTCTCATTGAGTGTCCTTACAACACGTTCATGATTTCATTTGGTTTTGTTGTTACTCAGAAAGTGGAAGGGAGAGTGGCTTCCGATGAAGATTTGAAGTTGACCGAGTTGTTGAGATACTACATGAGAGACATTCAAGCAGCTAAGGTAATGATTGATCTTCCTGCGGTAAATTACCAGAGTGGTTTCCACGGTGAAAGGGAAGCAGTATTTGTATCTTTCTACTTTGCAGGTTATTGGAAAGACTCTTTGGGTCAATATTCTAGTAATTGTAATAAGAACTACTCTGAATGATCACCAAAAGAAAGTTAATGTAATTTGAAGCTACTAGCTTTTTTTTTCCTTCCTTTTATTTAAATTCCCTATAATGTTTTGTATTGAAGGGTAGATGGCAATATTTCACCATTAATCCTTAGATGGAACTGCTGTAACTTCCTTTTGTTGCTGCCCTGTACT
This sequence comes from Polyodon spathula, assembly GCF_017654505.1. Taxonomy (NCBI): domain Eukaryota; kingdom Metazoa; phylum Chordata; class Actinopteri; order Acipenseriformes; family Polyodontidae; genus Polyodon; species Polyodon spathula. The sequence goes on along the minus strand of NC_054539.1, from coordinate 9,175,727 downwards.
ATATGTGTGTTGCATTTTTAGAAAATGGATCACACTGGAATATTGTGTAATAAATTGTTGGTTCTTTTTGTTTCATAATTCTAAACTGTGCAGGACACCCGTCTTAATCAAATACATAAATAAGAAAAAATACAAGTTAAGAAACTGCAATGTGCATCTAAATCAAGAATGGGGGAAGGTAAACGGAGCACTCTAGGTGCGCATCTTTACATTACTGTGCCTTGCTTGCATTACCATTTGCATAGATGATGATGATGGTGGTGATGATGATTATTAATAGATTAAAAGCCACGCTCTGTCTCTACAGGACCTGTTGTATCGGCGAGCGAGAGCCCTTGCAGACTATGAGAGCTCCAATAAGGCCCTGGAGAAGGCACAGCTGAAGAGCAAAGAGGTGCAGCAAGCAGAAGAGCACCAGCAGCTCTGCTGTCAGAAATTTGAGAAGCTGTCCGAGTCTGGAAAGAGAGGTAGGTACGTGGTACACTAAGGTCAGTAGAAGGGTCACAGTGCTACAGGCTAATGCCTATCATGGCCCTTTTGCACTGCCCATTAAGAAGCTGGAATTCCCCAGCTGGAAAAGATTGACTTTATCTGCTGTAGATACCAAACCTGTCATATATAAATTGTGGTAACGTTTAAAAGCAGTTGGATGAGAGTCACCTAAAGATAAACGGCCAATGATGTGATTGAGGAATAATGGCATTGCTGTGGTGTGTTACCTGGTAATAATAAAACTCCTGTGTCAATTAATTATTTGAATATTACAGAGGAACACTCCACACCAATGCCATTATCACTGTTATACTACAAATTTGTAAAGTTATTTATGAATTTACCTTTGTTTGTTTGAAATGATCATTGTAGTCCACTTAAAGAGTTAACTTTGAGAGCCCCCCTGAGAAGCGTTTCATCTGTAGCGTTTCATTTAATTAGTGTCATCTCTCTAATATCAGTAACTAAGACCAACAGGTTTTTTTCACAACAATATACAAAAAAAGAGATGGAAAAGAACAGTCTGCTATTGCCCAACAGCTTCCATCCTGAACCAAAAAGCCAATTTCTTCAGTTTAGGCGAATTTGTTCCTTGGAAAGTGAGCTTCTATCTCAAGGTAAAAATGTGATGCAAAGATTTCTTGAAAGGGATTATCCACGGAATTGGTGGAAAGAGGCACATGATGGAGCTTTGAAGACTGACAGACGAATGTTACTAAAAACGAAATCTAAGGATGTAACTGAACAGTCTAGGATTGCATGTGCTACTATGTGTAGTCCTGCATATAAGACAATTAAGGATGTAACTTTTATTTTTATTTTATTTTGTCCATGTGGACTTGCATATGTAGGAAAAACTAGCAGAACTTTAAAAACACAAACATCGGAGCATAAGAGTGCTGTTAGACAGATAGGCATGACCTCGAAGTTGCTAAACATTTTCATGAGTATAAGCACAGTGCTGCGGATAGAAAGAATTAATAGACCTAGGAGGGGAGAATGTAGATAGGCTATTATTACAAAGAGAGTGCTTCTGGTTACATTATTTGGAGAATGAAAATCCTAAGGGACTAAATGAACATAGACAGAGTTGTCTTCATTTTTAAGAATTGAATGAAAAATTTGCAGGTACTCGAATCCACAGTTTATTGGGATGATTATTATCGTCCCGTCAGCCTGGGCCCCACCAAAAACTAAAGAGTTCTTAAAAACCTATAAATATCCCAGTGTTTTGAGAAAGATATATATATATATATATATATATATATATATATATATATATATATATATATATATATATATATATATATATATAATTACAATATACAATTTTTATTTTACAGAACTGACAAGCTTTAAAGGGAGGAGAGTGGTGGCTTTTCGCAAGAATCTTATTGAAATGGCTGAACTAGAAATAAAGCATGCAAAAGTAAGTATTCAACATGGTAAAGAACACTGACCCTACAGCCATCCATGCTCCAAGCCCAAGATGCTTTTCCAACGCTGTCGAGGAACAATATACATTCAGTTTTTATCAGAATTCACATTTCTTCTATTTACACAATGGGAATGGTACTACAATAGAATGTAGAACATGGAATACTAGAAAAGAATGTTGAATTGTGCTCTACCCATAATCATACAAATACAACTGCGAAGCTAAATGTACTTTTTTCTTTTGTTTTTTTCCAGAGCAGCGTGTCTCTCCTGCAGAGCTGTATTGACATGCTAAAGACCAATTAACCGTTCATTGACATGTCTTCTGACGCAGTGAGGAGGGAATATTAAGCCAGCTGTGATTTGCACTTCAGTTGACATTTAGCTGAATCCCAGCTGATCCCAGGTTTACATTGATTTGTATGCCTCCATATATAGTAAACCATTTGAGGTCATCCTTGTATTTGTTATAGTCAGTTACTCTTATGTTAATTGGACATTTAAGCTTTGTACTTACTGAGGTCTTGCTGCTAAAATGTGGCATGCCTCAAGTCAGGGAATATATATATGTTTGTATTGGTTTAGTACGGTACCTTTTCATAGTTCAGTCATGTAAAACTTAACAAAATAATGTGTTATATATGTATAAATATTATTATATTGATTTTCTTTATTCAACTGATATGAGGAAGTAAGACTTTTATTATGGGGAATATTCCCCATATAATGAATGACTTGATTTATCCAATTAGGAAGAAAGTCATTTTAACTTGAACAACACTGGTCTCGAGTCCTGCAGGTGGCTTTCAATTCTAGTCTTGAGGGTACAGAAATTGACCGCTTTCTTTCTGTAACCACATAATATATAGGTTATAAAGTCGGCTGTCTAAAATGCATTTCTTGTGTAGTGAGGTGGGTACATTACTCTATGGCACTTCATGACCAGCGCAACTTTATTGTGTGGGCCCAGCCTATGTCTGCCTGAGTTCAGTGCTTTTCACTTTTAAATTCTTCCAGCTAGGGGTGCACCGATAAAACACTATCCGCAGCTTGTGTTATTTTAGCAGATAATGTACACCGATATTCATGCTTGAATTTCTTCCAGCACAGAACTGAATGTTGGGTCAAGAGCTCTTATTACTATTGACGCAAAAACACTGAAGCAGTCATTTCCCTTGCAGTGCTGTTTAAGATGCGATCAACTTGCAGTAAATCTGTCTCAAAAGAGCGGTGTTTGGATTTTGTTTTAAATATCTGAAGACAGCAATAGGATTGCGAGTTGTGTGCAGCACAACAGCTTTGGTGCTACTGTAAAGTTGTACTTGTGTTGATTCAGGGCGATGCAAGCCTTCCAGTAAAGTTTTATTTGTTTTCTCCATCGGAACACAGAGTAGTCGGCACGAAACAAAAGTATAGACAAGGAATATGTCTTATATATATGCTTCTCTAGCTCTTGTTTAACCCTTTTTGTCATATCTGGTTTGTTTTAACTTTATTGTTCACCGGGCTCTCTTTGGCAAACACAGCAGTCCAAAACAAAACTTAAAGGTGCAGTCCTCCAAGTCCGAACTGATTATTATTATTATTATTATTATTATTATTACACAATGTACTTCAAAATTCCCTTTTGTAATTTGTTTATCTTGTTTAATCTGCATTGGTTACGGTTGTGTTCACCGGCATTTTGAAGCAGTAATTGAATACTGAGCAGTCTTGTTAAGTAACAAATTCAAGTTTGACTGAATTTTGTAACCGGAAATGTCATATTTTTATGACATTTTAAAATATATGTATTTCTGACAGTTAAACGCTTGTGGCGCTTATCAGATTATTTCATTTTGGCAATTGCCAAAAGAGATGGCATGTGGATTGTAATACAGTACATACTTTTAAATCTAATACGTATTGTAGCAGTATGTAAACATTTCCAGTTAATGACCCAACAGCAAAATGAAATCAAAATGTTCCCCATGCACAGAACTGCGTGTAACGTAAAATGTAATGCAAAAAACAAAAAAAAAGTTTCCAGAATTAAAACTAATGTTACAGTTCATTTGCGAATGAAAATACACATAAACAACTAACGATCACAGATTAAAAAAACAAAACATCACAGTATCTAAAACGGTTTAATGCTTAACTGTTACATTACCCTAGAGCTTGTCTCATTGACTTTGTTTTGGCTGCATTTTTGTCGGGTAAAACTGGAGGAAGCGCTGTGTAACTGCAGACTGGTTTGGCAGGAGAACGGGGGGAAAAAGAAACGAGCTGCGAGCGATATTCAAATAAATTGTAACTGATTTACAATCTGTTTAACAGATGTCTGAGTGCTAACTGTAGTGCAAATTTTTGTGTGACTATGTTGTAAAACATGTATAAATTGCTGTCAAGAACACAATTCTGTTATTATTATTGTATTATTTTCTGAAGTAAATACAACAAGTAAAAGATATGTTCATTTTTTAACATTTTTAATTTATTATCGGTAACTAACGATATTGGCCGATAGTGGTAGATAACCCTCGGCTATCAGTATCGGCCAAGAAAATCTTTGTCGGTGCACCACTACTTCCAACAGGTTGTTTTAAAAACATATTAAATTTAGCATTACATTTATTATCAGCATTAATATTTGTTAGTTCTGTTATGCTTGTATTTCAGATAGCTGTGCATCTGTTGTAAATGGAGACCAAACTATTACATATTGTAATACATGTACAAAATGCCTGTTCTAGTGACTTTTGTTTATGACAAACTTAAGCAGATAGCCTAAGAAAGTAATTGTATAAATATTTTTACAATGTGATAAGTAGACCTTTAGCAATCCTATTGTGATCCTGAATGTCTATTTCTACAGGATACAAGATCCTCATGTACTCTTCTTGTCTGAAGAATAACTTTCAAATGCATTTCCTCCGCAGTATGTCTGATGTTTAAGGTTGAAATGCCAATAAGAGTGCACTTTTCCCAATGCTTGCTTTTAATGTGTTTATTTGTTGTTTTTTTTTTTTTTAAGGGGTGTGTTTTAGCAGGTATTGGGCTACATGTGTATATTCCCAGGTTGGGTGGGTAGTTTTTGGTTTAAAAAGTATGTTTTTTCCAGAGGCTTGGAAAGACCCCACAGTAAATCAGGCTGAGAAGTGATTGTGATCCTTTTAATTAAGAGTGCTGCAATCTGCTGCTTGGGTGTTTTGAGACGACTGCTAAGAATTAAAATTAGGAGTTTTAAACTTTATGATTTCTTTTAACACATTCTGCTACGGAAATATAGTGTCACTCCCCAAAACTCTCAGTAAAGTTTAAAACCTTCACAATCAAATGAAGCTCTAAAATACCAGGGCACAGACAGAGGTTTCAGTAAATACATTTGTTTTAATCTTTGTGTTTGTATGAATGTTTTGTTGTTTAAATCAACCTGATTGTATTAATCAACATGGATTGCAGTTGATTTTAAAGCCAACGTGTGATTTTTATCATAACAAAAAAATAAAAACATGAATCTGTTTTGAAACCCTAAATTGCCTAATTAAAACTACTTTTAAAAAGACTTTCAACAAATTGTGATTGTGTGTCTTCTGACTGAGCCTCATATAACCTGTGTTCTCTGTTATCTTATTATAGGGTTAAAACTGAAAGGTGAATCTTCGTTTATAGGGAACAATATCAAGTGATTTCAAATGGTTCCTCTAATAGCTCACTAATGCATTGTCTTTACTCTGGGAGTCAATGCTTCTATTGACAACAACTTGACCTTTTTTTCAAATTGAAGGCTGGAAGCACTTTTAGAGTTACAATGGAGGAACTATGAATGTGAATCTCAACAAGTGACTCATCTGTTCTTTGATTTGCAGCCCTTAAGGATCTACAATTGTGATCAGACGCTGAAGCTTGAGTTGGCCTTATAGCGCAATGTGGTGTGGGAATGAGTTATCTGAAATTCTATTCATCTTGTTGTTTAGATCTGCAGAAAGCACCCCACTGCCTCAATACTGCTCTCAGAAAAATGTCCACCCTCTAATTACATGCTTTTCATATTAACCTCTTCCCCTACAACACTCTTCCCCCAGTTGCTGTAAAAATGGCACATTTTTGGTTCTTTGTAGTGTTTTGTTCATGGTTTCAGTCGGGCGTACCAGATGTACTTGAGTGAAACAGAAAATGCAACAGCGTGAATCAAAGCCAGAAGAGTCACGGAGTTAAAATAATTCTATTTTACACCCATAACAAGTTGCTCTTTTAATGCAGCATGTCGTAAAAAAGCTACACTGTCTGCAGTATTTATATCCCCAGCAGAGGGCAGCAGAGGAATTCATTCCTCAACAAAGGAATGTTGTCCTAAAACAAGATCCTACACATGCCAAATATTTTTTGTGCCTATTTACACAATTGTGTATTTATTATTATTATTATTATTATTATTATTATTATTATTATTATTATTGCTATTGTTGTTGTAATGTTATAAAGGCAGCACAGTTGGTACACAAAGGTGTTAAATGTGCCTCCAACTGTTCTCACTGTAGACTCCCTCTTAAGGTTTGGTCAAAGATGAGTTTGCCAGAGAATGTATGAGGTTCTGGTTCTTATTACCTGTTAAACAAGTGAAGGATTGTTTTCCCTGTCAGAAACAATCAAACTGTATTCAAGTTACAGTAAAAACAAACCTACAATTAGCCCAGTTTAAGAAAGATATGTACAACATATCGAAACGTTGGGCAGCTGCTGGCTCTTTGAGCTATATATATATATATATATATATATATATATTTTGATATATATTGCATTTCAAGTTTTGTTTGTCAGTGATAAAAGGTGAGAACCCGAAAGGGCTTTAACGGGTTGAATGGCGATTTGCTCAGTTGTGCATCTGTGCAGAAGGTCCTGGTTCAGTAGGATATGTAGGACTTCCAGCTGTTTAATCACCTGTGACCATTGCCTTTCTTTGTTTCCTGTCTCCTTTTTTACAGTAAGCACCTTTCCTTTAATTAATCTTGCATGTTTAGAGTTTGCAGTACAGTATTCTGCTTAAGAAGGCTGCTGCAAATTTTCCAAGCAGAAAAGTGTGAAAATGAGGCATGCAAGCCTGAGGTTTATTGTATTTCCATGTTTACAATGAAGCAGTGCTGCATGGTATGTATATATATATATATATATATATATATATATATATATATATATAAATCTATTTGTGGTTCTTGTTTTTTTTTTTTTTTTTTTTTTTAATTATCTGTTATAATTTGCCACATTGTTCAGGATGGCTCAAAGTAACATTTACAGAAATATGTGTGTCTAATTGTTCTGAGACTGCCAGTCTGTTGCTATGGATTATAGGAAATGCTTGTCTTGATTTAAGACTTGGAAAACCTTAGCAACTGTCTGACCTCAAAAGGCACTAGTTTACCTAAAAAAAAAAAAACTTGTCTCTCAAAATCAGGCTGTAACTTTTTTTTTTTTTTTATATTGTTTTCCATATTAGTTTACATAGCCATGTGGCAAACAGTTTTGTGGTCTGACGAAACAAAAATGGAACTTTTTGGCCTAAATGCAGAGCGTTATATTTGGCGCAAACCCAAGACAGCGCATCACCCAAAGAACACCATCCCTACTGTGAAGCATGGTGGTGGCAGCATCATGTTATGAGGATGTTTCTCATCGGCAGGGACTGGGGCACTTGTCAGGATAGAAGGAAAAATGAATGGCGCAAAGTACAGTTGGTAGAGACCTGTCCCAACAGACTCACAGCTGTAATTGCTGCCAAAGGTCCTTCCACCAAGTATTAACTCAGGGGGGTGGAGACTTATCCAATTATTATCTTTCAGTTTTGTATTTTTAATATATAATTTTTTTTCTCAAAAACTTTTTTCCCCTCAACAATGTGGGGTATGTTGTGTAGACAAGTGGGGAAAAAAATCCTTATTAAAATGCATGAATCTCTGAGGCACTGACACAAAAAAATGTGAAAAAAGTTCAAGGGGGTGTAGACTTTCTATAGGCACTGTGTGTGTGTGTATATATATATATATATATATATATATATATATATATATATATATATATATATGTATGTATGTATGTATGTATGTATATATGTATATGTACATACATATATACATAGCCAGCTGCCCAAGTCTCGGTCGACGATATGTAAAGCTATACAACATCTTTATAGAAAGAGTTCACTGATATATATATATTATATATATATAGAGAGAGAGGAGCGCAGAGAGAGAGAGAGAGAGAGAGAGAGAGAGAGAGAGAGCGAGAGAGAGAGAGATAGTCACTTGAGAAAGATATGTACAACATATCGAAATGAACAGTAAAACAGTCATGTTTTTAATTTAATGCACAGTTAAAAAAGGCGAATGCCTTTCATGGTTCACTTCAAACAGCTTCTGAAGTGATTTTCCATAGGAGGGCACACTGTAAATGAACTGCTGTCTTTCATCTGTCATACCTGCAGACAGGCTAAAAGAATTGAATCTGTTCAGTCTTGAACAAAGAAGACTACGTGGCGACCTACTTCAAGCATTCAAAATTCTAAAAGGTATTGACAGTGTTGACCCAAGGGACTTTTTCAGCCTGAAAAAAGAAACAAGGACCAGGGGTCACAAATGGAGATTAGACAAAGGGGCATTCAGAACAGAAAATAGGAGGCACTTTTTTACACAGAGAATTGTAAGGGTCTGGAATCAATTCCCCAGTAATGTTGTTGAAGCTGACACCCTGGGATCCTTCAAGAAGCTGCTTGATGAGATTTTGGGATCAATAAGCTACTAACAACCAAACGAGCAAGATGGGCCGAATGGCCTCCTCTCGTTTGTAAACTTTCTTATGTTCTTATATACCTGGGCTCTTTTGGTCACTGGGTCTGGGTTATGCTGAAATGTTCTTATCAGAAGAGGACCTTCACAAAGTGCAAGAGGGTACGAAGTTCAGCAAACAAAGACATGACTCTTTGGCCTCCAACTCTAAAATGTCCGACACATACTGTATGTAAAGCTATGTCTTTAACTATGTTAGCACAAACCAACTTTACCAAAACACTACCTTAGAACAACAAACTCAAAACATACCGGTATATATGCACAACAGTAGTTTGCTGTGTTGTTTGGAGTTATCTGTACAGTACTACTGGAGTGATCTGCATTTTTTTTGTAGACCTCAGTAAAGGTCTGCTGTTTTGAAATAGTTAATTGTGATTGTGTTAAAGGAATTTGAAACTACACAGGAAGCTGCAGCATTAAGTAGTATGGATAGTCTACAAATCATGGAATGTTTGCTGTGAGCCTTGTTTAAAATGCCAGGGTCTAGCAACTTGTGTTTATTAAACCACTCACAGGAACAAGGCAGTCTGAAGTGGATTTTGTAAGGGACCACTTCCATTACAGTGCTTTTGTTATTATCTTTTTTTTTTAAAGCTAATTTCTTTGACAGGCAGATATTTGAGGCATGCCTACTTGTCAAGCCAATGTGCTTAGAGAATCAAGTATTGGAAGAGCAGTTCAGTGGCATATGGTCTAGTGGTTAGAACAATAGGCTAAGCCAGAGTTTTTGTTTGAAAAACCAGCTCAGCCTTTTAGTCACAGAGTAAACTTTATAAATTCTTTATAAACTGTCAACCATAATGCTCAAAATGCAAATACAATGTGGCTTCAGGGAATTCATACAATGTCCAGTGATGATCTATTGCACATTGGCTGAGGCACGGTTAGTTATTGGAAGCTCCCGAGTGACCTATTGGACAAAAAAAAAAGGCTGTATTAGAAAGCTGGTTTAAAAGCCCTTTCTTCTAGTTTAAATCAACAGCCTTAAAGAATGCTTATGTAAGGAATCATATTCATTCAAAGCGATCTGTCAGAACTGCGAAGTTGGTCTTTTGTTGTGCAGAGTATTAGACCTTTTGGCTTTGTTCTTGCTTCATACACCACACTAGTATTAAAAGCACTGTTTAAACATACCCACTTTCTCTATGTTTAAACTGAAGAAGCTGCCAGTAGATCAAACAGATGGACTTTCAGGATATAATTTAAAGTAAATAGTTTGTTCCTTAATGATTAATGCTTGTGTAAACTAAACATTTGCTTCATTACAGTCAGCACTTAGATATAAGACACTCAGATACACATCAGTTGTGTTTTACTGTCCTTGTGTAAAGAATAAAATCAATATGTAATATATATACATGTAATAAATTGATGCACTTACCCGCCACACCAATTTCCAACTCAACAGTTTTCGGATACAAAGCTCATCTCTTCAATGTAATGATTTATTTGATTATCGGTCACAGCCCGTTGTTCTCTGTAATGCACATATAGTGAAGCAAAAATGTAACTTTCCATGAATTAACCATGCATAATCAGTATGTAATCAAAAAAAAGAAAAAAAGGCGACATTCCCAATCGTGGATCATTTTAATTAGCAGTTTTTAAACTATAAACAGCTTGGCTAAAAGGTATTCGGTTCAAAGCACAGACAAGCAAACCAAGTGCGAGAAGGAGAGTGGGTCGGGAGAGGGGTAGAGGGAATGGGCTCTTAAATGTAATATCTTGAAAAAAAAACAGTTACTGTATGAATAAACTACAGTATATGTATTTAAGGTACGTTCAATCTCTAAGCTTTGCCGCACTTTCACTGAGCTTAACTGCACTTTGTGTTACCAGTTTTACATGTCTTTGCAATACTATATTATGAAGACCCTCTGTATGTGCATGCACTGGTTCCTACTTCTGTAATATGTTGTGAATGTAAGTTTGCAAAATCTACCGTGTTTTTGTGTGCGGCTATGTATCTCAGCTTGGTGTAGTGCTGGAAATGGTCATTAGGTCGGCTGGAGCAGACACTGCATATGTTTGCAATGTTAATAAAATAACTGTTCCTTAAAAAAAAAAAAAAAAAAAAAACCTCCTGGCATTGTCAACTTCCAAAGAAACCATTCTTTTTTCCTACCTAACAAGTATAGCACAGTCAATTGAACTGCGGATAAAAGCACACAAGAGGTTTATGTAACAACACATGAAAATTGAAGCCCTAGTAACTTGCCAGGTAGGTACATAATCAGAAGAACACTGAAATGTCATTCTGAGCCCTTTTCTCGTTTGACTGAATTAATGACTGGGAGAATGGAAGACTCCAGTATCTGATCTAAAAAGGTCGACTTTTTTTTTTTTTCCAAAGTTGCTGTGGACTTGTCTGAACACATGTTGGAAACCAATGCACGTCATATAGATGCTATAGGATTTAATCAGTGAAAGTATTAAGAAGACAGAGGGAAGGATGAACTTCTGCGCACAGTGCCGAGGGTATGGAATGGGTTACCTAATCATGCTGTTGATGCTGAATCACTTGGACGCTAGACAAAGTTTTGAGATCTATCAGCTACTAGGAACCGGGTGAGCATAGATGAGCCGAATGGACACCTCGCCTATGTTCTTATAATACAAACCAATACAAAAGTGGAACACTTTTAATCATGTGGTTTAACATATACTCACATATATTTAGTGTACTATTTCATGTATTATGCTACTATCATGTATTATGTACTTTCCACTGTATATAATGTATTATGCTTTTTTTCTATGCATTTCTCTATTTTAAGTATTCTGGATTTTCTTGTATTTACTGCATCTTGTAAAGCGCTTTGTGATGGTGTTCCACTATTAAAGACGCTATATAAAATAAAGATTGATTGAGTGATTTGTATACAGTACAAATAGAAAGCTACATATGTTATTTCACTAATTGGAAATGTCTGGAAATAACAATAGTAGTTTAACAATATGCCTAAGCATTTCGAAAAATATCTTTACAAACATCATCTAATAAATGTATAATATTACTGTTTACCTATTCCGCACACTGTAAGGCATACCAATCCACTTACAGCTGTATCACTAATCTTGCACTATGTTAGCTAAGGTTTTGCAGTCCATGGCGAGTGCTGGTCTGGGGCTGTGAACCAGCCCTTGGAAACGTTGTGTTGGTCGGAGGCCCCTTTCAGAGTTGCAAGCAGGTGAGTTCATTTTCAGGCCACAGGACCTCAGGAAATACCAGAGAACTCTTGGGAATAACAACAACCAAAACAGCTGTTCCTGTTCCTGGTGTGCGTTGTCAAGGCAACTGAATGAACACAAATCACTTTATGTTAGTGACTTAGCAGCCAACAGTTTACAAGTTCCTGGGGAAGATAATGCCTTACCGAGCAGCAGTCAATCAGTTAAGCACAAGTTAAACACTGTTAGACACTGCTTTAACAAGTACAGGACAGTATTAAGAAAGTCAAGAGAAATGATATTGCTGCATAGATAAATGAAGCTTTCAGAAACCTTGCTTTGTGAAAGGCAATGCAGATGCAGATCTGGGAGATGCTGTTGAATACAACTTGAGAGAATAAAGGTGATGCCAGTTGATCTACTGTGACAAACAGAGTAAAATGAAAACTGACAGCAAAGTTGTAAAAAAAAAAGAAACACTTAATAAAGCTTGCTTTATTAAAATAATAAATAATACAAATATTAAAATAATATCACAGCTCCCAAACTGGAGCTTATATATTCATTCTACGCCAGCTGCCGCTGGTGCTGATGGATGTTTATTTTAGGGACCTGTTTAATGCATAAGGAAAAATGTGGAGGTAAAATAAAGGTAATCATATAAATATTTCATTAATGCTGTGGAAAGCATAATATCTGTGAACAAAAAGCAAAGTGCTACAAGGTTAGGAACATATACTATTTACTGCAGCTTTAATCCGCTCACACATTTAATAAAAGAGTTTCTTTTTCAGATCCTTTTTTTTTTTTTAAATGTTGATATTTGAAAATAAAGTGGGAGGTAAAACTATAATCAATAGAGGGGCCTAATATTTTTTTCAAGTATTGGAAGTGATGAATAAATCTAGAACCACTTGCTCTTCAAAAAAGGGGTCCAAGTGTAGCGGTGCTCCCAGTCCTATCAAAGCTTAATGAAGGGCGATCATTTATTTTTGTGATGTAAACCGGAGGAAAAACCTTATTTAACTTGGCCCTTTACTTTGCTTTTGTAATGTTTAAACCCAGCATTGGAACCCTGAACATAGAGAGTTCAAACAAGGCTGTGAATTTCTGTTGTGTTTTCTCAGACACCTCCATCCAGTGACTGGCTTCAGGCTCCATTTCCTGCACACAGCTGATCAGCGTGTTCACAGTCAACAGTGACAGATCATTGCAACGTGTAGCTATGCGACTCTCCCCTCTTAGGTTTCTTTTTCTCAACAAACAGAAACTTCTCCTGTAGGCTGCTCTTCTACAGGGCCAGTGGTGTTGAATTTACTTGGCCCTCTGAGCAAATATTAGCTTCTGCAGAACAGAGCACATAGTCTGGTGTTTTTTCAAGGGCTGGGGGCGGGCGGTCGTGGTGGGAGCTGACAAACACTGATCAATCAATCAATCTCTGACTGTACTAGTTTTGTAGACAAGTTCTCTGTATTCTGAGATAATTTTACATTATAACATCTTTTCAAAAGGAACTCACAATGCACCACAATATTGTAATCCAAAAAAGAAAAGCCCTTGATATCTGGGTCATTCTTTACAGCTTTGTAAGCAGCCTGGTCTCTGGTTTCAGTGTAAAATTATTTTCTTCACAAATAAATAAGCCCAAGCCTTCTCCAGACACTCAACAAGGGTGATTGAATATGTTGCATGACATCATCACACAGGAGGTCTCTTTAAGAGGTCCTCAGACGAGCCCTCATTTTGTAGGAAAATCATACAAGCTCTATCCCAGGAGCACAAAGGACTGTCTGTATAGACTGCACCAGGCACCAGACACACACAGGCTGAGCTCACGCTGACTCCACACTGAGGACAGGGAGGATCTAGGCCTCCCCCATAGCATTCCAGTTGCTTATATATATATATATATATATATATATATATATATATATATATATATATATATATATATATATATATATATATATCAAGAGAGATATATAAATATTTAGGGTTGTCCCAACTATCCGCGAACAATATAGATATGCCACTGATCGAAAAACAGCAACAGATGTCGATGCCACCAATGAGATCATTTCTTCAGCAGGGTTATAAAAATCTAACAGTGAGTGTCTTTGGTACATTTCTTTTTGAAAAGAAAATGTAAAACGCCTTGGAAGATCCTGTATAGTGGTGCTATTTAGGTTCCGCCCATTCTAGTCTTTCTTTTAGTTTTACTGTAATGAGATTTTTATGAAGGAGAGTTCCTTTTATTTTTAAGCATCTGTACCTGATCGACAAATATTTAAATATTAGAGATTTAAAAAACAACCAAACAAAACAGTTATTGCCTTCTTTAACAGCAGTTCTGAATGTTTCATGCATATTTATTACGTATTTTCATATATGGTTCACTGCACCAGGGACCATTCTCGAATATGCACATAATTGAAACATTCTGTATTAAATGCAATGGTTTTGCATATCCTATATAAACAGTAATTAACCGCAAGGGAAAGAGGTTATATTTAAAGCCATTGATAAATACTCCATTGAAGGACTGCTTATGGCATATACTGTATACGCAATACAACTGTTTTACTGTTTGTTCTTGAAAATCGTCAAAAAAACAACCAAAAAAATATAACTGTACATTCAAAGGATCGTACGAGCTCTTTCAAACTGAAAAATGTACAATGCAAATGTACTGTATCATATAATGTTTTAATTCTGCCATAGTTTTTTTTTTTTTTTTATTGCACTGAACAATCTTACAACAGACTGCGACACAGGAAGTGACATCTAGCACCAGACAGGCCGGAGGGCAAACAGAGCTAGGACTGGAAGTTTACTAAGGAGTTCTGGGAACAGAAAGCCTACAAGCAAAGCATTAAGTTCAAATACCAGGGAATGAATTCCAGCTTCAGAAAGTAGCTCTGTAACAGGACATTTGTTTATAACAACAATCCAAAAATTAAATGAAAACATTTTATCATCTTGTGTAGTCTAAGCTTACTGCTACAGTATATTGCATTTTTTTAAATTTCGTACATCAAAGATAAGCAATCCAATGCTTTTATCTGTTGCCAGACAATCTTTAAAGATTTCAATTCATCCCACAAGTGCAGAACCTGTGGTACCCAAAATATAATTTACTGTCAATGCCAAAGACTGTGGGAATGGAACCTTTATTCTTCCATGTAACACCAAAAATGGGTTTGTACAATGAGTGCTGCCAAGAAAGGTATTGATAGTCGTTCTCAGCTCCTCAGGCGCCAGTTCTGATTGCAGTACTGTATTTGTAATGTCCACGCGTCAGAACATGGGACATTGGAGGATCAAAAAAAAAAAAGGTATTTGGTATTACAGCATCCACACTTCTGAGTAACTGCACTACCTAATTCTAGTAAATTATTGAACACACACTACGTAGAGTTGTGTCAAAGATGGAAACATTTCTAATGAAGATCAATCTATCCAGTGCAAGAAAGGGATGTTTCGCATGTTTTCTTCTGCTTTATACATATTATGTTTAATTGTGAAATAACTTAGAATATCTAAATCCCGTGAAATAAGCCATTGTCTACAGTGAAGCAAATACACCTTAGTTATAGCCTGTAAAGAAATTACATATAAAGTACATTGTAACTATACATAATAAAAGAACATTGTAATTGTGTGTAAATACAGTAATTAGTGACAAAATGCAAGGTGTTACTCTTTATTTTTACAGAAACAATATGGAAAAGAAAGCAAAATCATTTTAAAATCCATCTCAATATAATACAGATTTAAAACACATACTACATTACAATATGTGTAAATATAGCCTATGAGTAAATTACTCATGCTAAAGTGGGAGATTTTACAGTGTAATATTCATTTATCCGTTTCTTGGTTAACTGCAGCTGTTAAAATATGAAAGCTTTACTTTCAAGTGATGATTAAACGCTAAAAACAGACTATGGGGGTTCCCCTCTGGACTTGGAAACTCAAGTGCAGCTGTACAATAGAACACACATTTATAAGAGGTCCTAAGAGTCTGACGAAGTACCAAGAGAAAACCAGAGACCTTGGGATGAATTTTGTATTGTCACAAATAAGTAGCCCCATGACTGACAATGACTTCAAGAAAAGGACCCCGTTGTCTCAGCAGCAACAACATGGCTTTGAGCCTCTAGGATAAATTAATTGTACATTTCCAGCATTACTTTACATCCCTGAACTCTGTCTATCCACTCTGCACTGATTAGTCTTCCAGTATCTCACCCCAGTCTTTGTTTTGCAAGCTCGGTCTCATTTGCATTGTGGCTCACTGAATGAACTTGAGATATTTATCTTGTAACACATTTCTACTTCTCTATTTTTCCCCTGTCCTGCTTGAGCTCCTGTACATTCCTTTCCAGTTGACTTCAAATCTGATTTCTACCTTTTCCACTCTGTACTAAAATAGCTTTGCATGCCGTCCTGAGTGCGTGTGTGTGTATGTGTGTTTGTGTGTGTGTGTGTGTGTGTGTGTGTGTGTGTGTGTGTGTGTGTGTGTGTGTGTGTGTGTGTGCGCGTCTATGTCTGTGTACCTGTCTGTGTGTGTCTGTGTGTGTATATGTGTCTCTGTGTGTGTATGTGTGTATGTGTCTCTTAATTCCCTGCAGCAAACACTGCTTTCTAGAAAAGTACCAACACAAAAGACAATTATGTGGCAGTGTCTAGTACAGTTTTTTTGGAAACTGTTTAGAGTGAATGCCAAGTTGCCACTAGCACTATGAAACCAGTCTATGAAACTCAAGCTCATCTTGTTCCAATATCAACCTGGCACTGCTGACTGGTTCCATTTATGGATAATTGCTCTTTTAAAATCCCTACACCTCCCATCAATACTCCCCTGATAGTACCATTTATTCACTACCTACTGCTTTGCCTGTAGGTTTTTTTTTTTAAATTATTTTGTTTATGTTTTTGGCAGTTTAAAACCCACCTCTAAAAGTCTTTGCATACAATTTTTTTCTGGTAGAAGAAGAGACATCTTCAGTGATATCTCTGTGGACTCTTCAGTGGATATCTCCGTGGATTCAATAATATCTCTGTGAACTCTTCAATGTATCTCTAAATGAACAGTGAGTCATTTTGGTGTTATACACATATAAACTGAATTGGAGTTGTAGGACAGCTATTTTAGTTATTTGCTTGTTTATTTAAAAAACAGGATCTTTTTTATACTATAAAAGAAAACAGCACAATTGCTTCCCGGGTACATAAAATGGTAATGTAGTCTCATTGCAGTTAGACCAAGGTTGTGTAACTGACTTTCAGCACACGACCACAAAGCATCATTGACTAATACAATGCAAAATAAACAAAATATTTTCTACACAAAACATTGAGTGATATTGTTGCTTGCTAGTTCTAATAAGATCCTCTAATAAGAAGTAAGGATATTTTCCATAGCATAAGCATAGCGAAGTGTAATAAAGCATAGTGAAAGCATGGTAAAGCATAAGTTAGCATTGTAAAGAATATTAATTAACATGAAAAACCATGGTAAACTATGGTAATTGGATAGTACAAGCACGGTAAAACTGCAAATACACAGTGCAAAGATACACTGGTAAATTTCCCCCTGACCTGTGAGGGCACTGTGTAAAGGGAACAGAGAACCTTGGACTAGTTGGCCTGACAATTCATTCCCAGGGTTTGGAGGAAATCGGCCATCTAAAAAGGGGCGGAGCTACAGTACACTAAACGATTGACCCGGAAGGATGATGGTGTGGTGGCCGCGGACTGGAGGAATGGATGCACTCGTTAACCATGGGGTCATGGTTGACAGTATATAAAGGGGATGTAGTGAGGTGATCTGTTCCTTATTTATGGTTATGCTGAAACTGGAAGGACCTGTGTATTGTTATAGAGAACCGTGAGTGTTTTGTTTGTTTTGTCTGTCTGTCTAAAACTTGGTTATTGTTCATTGTTCCCTAGACTAGATGACTAACACAATCCAGAGCTGTCGCACACAGCCAGTACTAAACCCGGACAACACTGCACTACTTGTTCACGATTGTTGCACGTAATAAATTGTACTTCACCACAAGCACTACGGCACTCACTTTGGACTGGTGACCGTGTTTGTGTCTAATTGTGTTTGGTGCTGTGTATTACAAGCTCTTTATTATTTACTGATCAGTTGTCAGACCGTTGGATTATAAATAAATAAACCATTTCATCTGTACTTTGTTGTCTGTTTGTTTCATTGGATTACTGCACCTGCACTGCACCTGCTCTACTGATTACCACTTTGCCACAGGGATATTGCTAACAAATATGAACAATTCATTTTTTGTTAACAATGAATTATCACAGTATATTGAAACCTATTTATCAACTAATTTTAAAAAGTCAGCTGTTAACAAGAAATGAGCAATATTTCAATAGCAACCATTAAAACAAAACAAATGTTAGTAAGCTAGTTGCTAACCGTTAATAAACTAAAGTGTCCCTTAAAATAAAAGCATCACTGGACTGCTGATCAAATAAAAATGGTCTTCATATTATTTAGTCAGGCTTTGACTGAATTCAGTTAACAGCATGCAACAAATATTAAAGTACTAACAATAATGGGTACACACTGGCGTTTGCAAAGGTTATATATCATAATACAACTGTATTTATAGCTTAGAGACACGTTATCAAATGCACTACAGAATTGTATTGTATTGTATTGTGCTGTTTTGTAAAAGCTCAGGATAAAAGGTCAAATTCCACCTGAAGGACAGCTCATACACATTAACACATTGCTATTTACGCATCTTAAGTCTTAAATCTTTTGTACTTTACGGGCAGGGTTTGGTATTAAATTAAGTCAAATGTGTAAATCAGATCTAGAAAGCAGAGCTTGTAAGGGTTTGGGAAAGGAAACACCTTAGGCTGGACTGCCTATTTTAAGACTTTCTTTTGTTCCAGCAAACTGTAGTCTAGGTGTATTAGAGGATTGCCATCTGACTTGACAGGTTCTGAAAAAAGGCCTGACATTTTTACTTCTATAAGAGATATAACTATTTACTTCAAGGCTTGCTTTAGTTTATTAAAAAGCAACATGCATAAGATTACATTTCCATTTTTCCATTTTTTTACATTTCCATTTGAGGGCTTCTCATTACTCAGATACGATGCTTTCTTATTTGATAAGCCTGGGAAGGTGCTGCGGCCTGAATCAAGTGAAAAGATAGCTCTGGCACCAACTTCTGTAATGGCTTTGTTTGATCTAGCCTTGGTTATATACATATATGGCAGGCAGTTATAATTTGTCAGTTTACAGCACTTTTACTGCTGTATGGAAGCCGTAAACTGATTTATAGCCTCGCTTCCAATTGTCTTTTAAAACACAGAGGAACTTAACTGCCATTAGTGAATTGATTTATTTAATACCTGCCAATAAATACTTATTAAAGGCAATTATCAGTATGAGTACTCATAATTGCCTTTAAGATTAAAATTAAAAAGCAATTGAAACTAATTTCACTGCTATGAAATATTTCTGATATACATTTTAAAATGAACTAGCCAAAACATCCAGAATAAATTTCAATGGAATAAAACTGTGACTGTACTGAGAGTATCACACAATAACATTATTAATAACAATGATGCACACATGACTGACTGCCTGTGGGCTGTTAATCAGTCAATGGGTTCCAAAGACATGGCACAAATGACCAGTATCCTCATCCTGAGATGGATTTACAGCCCATCTAGCAATAGTGTCTCAAAGAACTAAAACCACTTCAATTGTAGCAATAAACAACTTATCCTGGGATTCAAACTGATTTATGGTGGCGCTATACTTAAGCTGAGGGATCATGAAGCCATTCTGTAGCTTGGAACTTGGTTGCAGTAAACTAGGTTTCAGGTCACTGCACGGCACACCTGGGGAAACTTGGGGTTTGATATAGCAAAACTGCCTCAAACTAAATATCCCGGTTTCCTGGAACCAGGTTTCAAGCCACTGTTCCTGAAAAAGTGGCTTTGTGTTGCCTTAGCTTTATAGACTATCAAATTACAAGAACTATACTGACTGTGTGCGATTATTTAATGCCAACACAGATTTGTGTGGTTTTATTTTTACTTAATTCATGGAAATGAATTCCAAATGCTTTGGTCACTTCATTATATATTGTATATCAGAAATCACTTTTAATTTTCTGACACATTTTATTATGATGTTTGCAATATTATCTGCAGACTGGCCTTTAGACAATATTTGCATTCCCACATTAAAAATACATTAGTGAGAAGCACGGAGAATTATGTTCACATACCATTTTCTTACGTGTGAGAGGAGGCTAAGGTTGTAGTTAAACACTCCTTGTGTCTTATTTTGTTAAACACCCTTGCCTTCAGCTAAGGAAGCTTAAACTAAGTTTTAAAATTCGTTGTCATACTCTAAATAACTATAGTTCCCTTTTCACTGCATCCCCCATTACTGCTTAGCCCCAGTCTTAATTCTTAAACAGGGGTGTAAATCGTTTAGAAAATTGGTGCTAAACTGTTGCATAAACTATAATGTCATGGTTTTCAATGTAGTTATAACACCAATGAGTTGATATTTGGTTCAATCAAAAGCAACTTGTAACGGGGTGTGCTGTTACTGTGTGGGTATCCGGTTCACTCTGCTTGGCTATCCACCCTGGCATGAGTCTTCACACTGGTACAGAAACTAACAAAATCAAAACAAAAGTCTGGCTTTCCAGCCCCTTTTGAAATGCAGGATACCTTTTGTTGTTGCTGTTTCAGTGAAGATGCCTAAAACACATCTAATTAGCACCATGATCAGAATCTGATTGTCTGGTGTGATATATGGTGTTTATAATTTATATGTGAATAACGAATACTTTAGGATGAGCAAAGTAAAACAAACTGTAAAGTGTTTACTCTCTAGTTTTTAATGAACTCCTATTTTGTTTTTTAAAGATGACAATTCAACAGTAACGTACAAATCGGAGAAACAAACAATGTGAGAGTGTTAAGAGGCTTTCAGTTACATGACTTTTATGTTTGATACTAGTTTTGTAAAGTCAATAGGTGTTTTTCTCCTTTCGACAAATAGGAGTTAATAAAAGATTGGAGTAAATGCTTTGAAAACGTGGCCCTTATAGCATAAATGCACTGCTCATTATTCCTGAAGCACTCTTCTTAGGAAGCATGTCAGGCTACATCGGAGGTAGGCAGCCCCTTGCCCTCAGGGTGACAGCCACACTGTTCAGTCACAACAGTGGAGCAGATGTGCATTTCTGAGGGGGAGGGGAATATATTTCAGAGTACTGCTTCTGTCCACTGTTTGAATTCATACCTTGTTATTCTTTACAATACTTACCTATACTTTATCACGCTTTCACTGTGCTTTATTAAACTTTGCTTTGCCTTTATAGTAATCAACTTTTGTAAGAGATTATTCTTGTAAAAAGCAAATCGGTACGGGTGACAGTGAGTATCTTATGCTGCCAAGAAATTACAAAAAAATGCTATAGAATACTATAGTACTTCATATAATACTATAGTACTTCATATAATACTATAGCAGTTTTATAGCAGGGTAACTGATGCATAAGTTTAGATTCAGTTTGCATGGCTTTCTGTTTCTGTCATCACATCAGTGTCTTTTTCAAGTCCAGATGTTTAATGCACCCTGCTGTAGTTTGTTCATTAACTCAAGGCAGGGGGGCAGGGTAATGGTTACAGTCCTGTGTACCAGATGTATTTACAAGTTACACATGATTCTGATAACATGCTGGGACCACAGGGCTACTTTTAACCCTTTCAAAATGACATTTTGGACACATACTAAATATATATATATATATATATATATATATATATATATATATATATATATATATATATATATATATATATATATATATATATTGCAATTTTTTTTTTTTACAAGGGTAAATGAGGAAAAATACTCATTTTGTACTGTAGAAGTCATCAGTAGTTGGTAAACCAGGAAGGTATACAGGGGTATATTTCTGAACTTCTTGTGGTTAAGGAAAATCCTTGAAAATTTAAATTTCATTGTTTTTAATTTTTTTAAAGCTGAAATAGAGGGTTACATTTCACTGCATTCAAATATATTATATACACCTATTCTTAGATT
Source organism: Polyodon spathula (assembly GCF_017654505.1). Lineage (NCBI taxonomy): Eukaryota > Metazoa > Chordata > Actinopteri > Acipenseriformes > Polyodontidae > Polyodon > Polyodon spathula. The sequence goes on along the minus strand of NC_054539.1, from coordinate 9,153,674 downwards.
CCCTTTCTTATATCTTCCATAAGGGAGCCCCCAAACAAGATGCAGCTACTGCAGTATCTCAGCATCTGTGAGTGCAGGTGAGGATTGTCTGAGCTCTCGCTCTGTGAGTGCAGGTGAGGATTGTCTGAGCTCTCGCTCTGTGAGTGCAGGTGAGGATTGTCTGAGCTCTCGCTCTGTGAGTGCAGGTGAGGATTGTCTGAGCTCTCGCTCTGTGAGTGCAGGTGAGGATTGTCTGAGCTCTCGCTCTGTGAGTGCAGGTGAGGATTGTCTGAGCTCTCTCTCTGTGAGTGCAGGTGAGGATTGTCTGAGCTCTCGCTCTGTGAGTGCAGGTGAGGATTGTCTGAGCTCTCGCTCTGTGAGTGCAGGTGAGGATTGTGTGAGCTCTCGCTCTGTGAGTGCAGGTGAGGATTTTCTCCACAAGCAAAGCAACACATCTTAACTAATCCTCAATGACAAGACATATAAACAGCTGCACATACCTGTACCTAAGTGTTAGTGACATGACAAATCATGTAAATCATATCCACACAGAACACATGTACAAGCATGTTCACACAGGATGGGAACTAAAGGCTTGCTGGTAGGAATAGCGACAACCCCTCAATCAAAGTGAATATAAAGTTTGGAAAACAAAACAATTAACAATAAGAAACTTGTGCCCCAGTTACGGATACTGGCCCCTGTTGGTGAGATGAAATAAGGTTAAAAGCTCTAAAACCACAAATGCAGATGAGCCCAGCTCTGCTCTGTTTCACCAGCATGCTGTTATGCTTATGATTTTTTTCTATTTTTTTTAAATCACTGGTTATTAATCCTTTACCCACCGTAGACCGACTAGTACACAGTGTGAGGGCTGTGTCTACCGCCCCAGCTTTAGTGATATTGCACAGGGCAGCTCAGAAAAGCAGATGCGCTAGTTGAGCAACTGAAACCACATTGCTGTTCTAGTGTTAACTCAAGTGGTTCCAGTTCTTGACCATACAGTAATTAGGCTTCCAGGTTCTACATTATCACTTTCTCTAGTTCCTTGCTTTTGGCCTGATACCTCGGTCAGCATGTTTACTAATGCTTGAACATTTTAAATTTGGAGACAATTTCTTCTAAAATTACTCAATTTATATGGCCCTTCTGTGTTGTTGCTGTGTTTATATGCAGTTTGTTATCCATTCATATATATGATCCCATTTACTTTAATTATATTGAAGCAGCGCAGACATATATGTTAAAGCATTGTTAAACCCAAGGTTGCTAAACCATAGTTATTGGGCTGAAAAAGCATGGCAAATTGCAAAATGACCATGCAATTGTATTCAGCTTTATATGGGAATCCTCTTAAATCAAACTATATTTACATTTCCCCATAAGATAACTTAATAAATAGTTTCACTGTCTCCAAAAAAACTTTATAAACATTATATAAGTGAAATAGTATTTCTAACTGACTTTGTTTTACCATGGTACTTAGAATTCATGATTGAGTGTTTAAAAGTTGCAGAGGAATGTTAAATTGGGTGCGCGCTTAGTTGCTTCAGTATTACACGAAGAAGCAATAAATATGACTAGGCCTACATTTAATTTGTTGCCTCGTAACAGTCTGCTTTTAAAGTACACGTATTACTCTTTCCAAAGCGGCAACCCCCATTCAAATACAATTTAAATCCCACTCATTCAGTTCTGAGTTTTCATTTCTGGGGAACATGGTCGTTGTAGTTTTATTATCAGGCTATTCTGTTGAAATCATACGGAGTCCATGCACTAGAAAAACAACGAATCCCTACATGCATTTCTGTGCTATAATTCAACTCCCCTTTTTGATTACATACCCCGTCTGCCCCCTACTGATAAACTCCATTCAATCGCTTTTTGATTGGTTAAGGTTTTGCTAAACTCATATATAGACCTCCAATAAAAGAAAGATACGAGTAAATAGAGGGCGGGAAGTATGTGGTCCCGGACCGGCTTTTTGCCAGCTCAGAAAAAGTGCCACGACTCCACAGACAGCAGAGAGACTGAGGGACAGGCGTAGGGATACCGGGGAAGGGTAGCTTGGAAAAACGAAGAAGAAAGTTATACAATAAACAGCGTAAAGTTGTAAATCACGGAAGTCGTGCGTAACTCTCACAAACCAAGTGATCAGGTAAGCTAAGGTTGGATTAGACCTCTGTGTGTTGAAGTTAAATTAAATGTCGATCCATATTTGCTATTGACAAGATATGTCATGTGTCTGAATTTGAATTCAGAGTATTGATATGGGTTGCATGGTTAGGGTTTTTGTTTTAATAACTAGCTGACCTTAATTCGTTATCTCTATGTTATGGGCATGTCTGGGATAGGTATGTGACAAATGCACTTAAATGTATACTGTCGGAAGGGAAAGCTAGGAGACAATGTATGTAGCGTTTTTCTTTTTCTTTACATTTTTTAATCGATATATTCTTTTAAAAAATAAATAAAAGCAGTCTTGACTCTACAATGTTTAGCCTATCTTACTTTTGTGCTTACAATGAAATTACGTCGAAACTTTATTGTTTTGACCACCAAGAAGTGTCTAGAATGTGAACCGGCATTATCAAATAAGTTAGTGTGGTGCAATTTTTGTTTTTTTTAATGTATTCTTCCAACGTGACTTAGGTAGCCTACTATAGTTATTGCTAATGTGATTGTAAAGAAATAAATGCAGACTTAAACGAGTTACAAATCGATGCGTAGATGACACCGTGCTTGAATGAATGCTACGTGTTAACAAATGCTTCGGAGATCAGTGGGGGCCAAGGTAAAACAAGGATAAGTTATAGATCTATGGTATGCAGTACTGAATTGGCAGACCTGTACACAGGGGGAGCAACTTGTCTGTAGTTCTTTATAAATACATATTTCATATTTTAAAAAAAAAGTTGACAAAATCCAGTTGCTGCAAATTCTTCCTTGATCTCGCTGCTGTACTGCTGCCTGTCGGTAGAATCTGTTCTGTCTTGTGTTGCAAAGACATTCCAGAAAAGTTTTTTTTTTTTTTTTTAATAATGTGTCTGTGTGTATATAACTTCCCAACGCTCAACGTTTAACGGAAAGTGTGTTTGAAAACAAACATTGGCCGTATTTATAGGTTTTTGATGCCATGGTAATAATAATAATAAATTAAAGCAATTTTTAAACGGTCTGTCTGCATTTCCCATGACGCCCCTCAGTGCGTCTGAACTTAATGTGTACGCTAATTAAAACTTTGCCTGCCATTTTAAAGAACGCTTTGTAACTGTGCTTTTGTAGGCACTTTATAAATTACAATTAAAGTCCTCCATTTCGGAAAGCCGAGGTTCACAAGCACTATTTCAAAATGACCTTTCCTAACGGTATGAGTAAAAACCATCGTTTAGCGGTTTCGAGCTTTTCCTGGAAGTTCAGCTGTGGGAATGCAGTGGAGGGATCGGATAACCCTCAGTGGGATTTTCTGGGTCCTAATGTTCGCGGTTTCCTTTCTTTAGGTAAGGAGTAACAAACTAGCAATGCAAAGCTTCACTTTTGCGTGTTCCTGGTTGCGCTTTCTCATTCTGAGCTGCTGTAATGATACGGCGTGTCATGTACACATTGTGAACGATCCCCAAATAGGATTTCAAATGTAAATATTTCTGTATCATTCCTACTGATTCACATTTCTTAATTGTAATTATAAAGTTTTAATTCTTTTTTTTTTTTTTAGTAGCCGATGCTGTGTTTTTGAAGTAGAATATTTAACGTTCTAGTTGTACCTTTTTTGAGGGGAAATGGATCATAGCACAAAACTACTTTTTATTTTATATTCTTGAAATTTAAGTGCAGAACTGGTGTCCCGTGCCAGACGTGTGGTTCCAGACTGATGTATATAGGGAAAGGGTTGACGTGTCATACATTGTGACGTTGCTTTTACACGTCGTGCATTGGTCTTTCCTGGTTCCTGCTGTTGGAGATTGTAATTAAGATTGTAGATAATAGTCTGTCCTGGTCCACTGCTAGGAACGAAGAAACTGTCCCTCCCCCTAGGATTCCCTTTGGTATGGGAAAGGAAGAGGCATCTGAGTCTTAACACATGGGCAGCTTTTTGGTGCATGATTGTAATCTTATCAAGAACAAATTGCAATTGTAAAAAACAAGCAAACAGAGGAATCATTTTAAGTTCATGCTAGGGTCGAGTTTAGTTGGAATGGACTATGAATTCAGTAATCTATGCAGCGCATTTTCTGTGGATAACCTGCAGTCAAGGGCTCTGGAACTAGGTTGTGCTGGGGGTGTTCCATCATGTATAGTAGTTACAGTTTTGTTCAATGGCTTTCAGCACCCCCAGTTTAAAAATTGTTCCAGTGCCACTGCTTGCAGTGCTAAACTACAGTGCTGGCCAAAAGTTTTGCATAGCCTAGAATTTTAGGATTGAGGCATTCATTTTAAAATTATATGTATTTACTCTAAACACTGAAGCCATGAATATCTGAGCCTTTTCATTGTTTTTTTTTGCATATGAGAATTATTTTTAATTTTTTGCACGAATATCAAATTCTAGTAATAATACATATTTTGTATATTGCAACAGGTTGAGTTAAATATCAGATTTCTTATATATACATTTAAGAAAAATAAACCGTTCTTACTAACCTTTTATCATTTTTTTTTTTAAGGTTCAATTCGATTGGTAATAACAAGCAAAGATGGATATTTACGACCCCCAAACTCTGGGCTTCATGGTCTTTGGTGGCTTCATGGTCATCTCTGCCATCGGGATTGTCTTAGTCTCCACGTTTTCCATGAAGGAAACCTCCTACGAAGAAGCTCTAGCCAAGCAACGGAAGGAACAGGAGAAGCATCGACCCAAATCGGAGAAGAAGGAGAAGAAGAAGCTGGCTGACAAGGGAAGAGCTAAGAAGAAGAAAGAGGACAAGCCCAACGGAAACATCCCGGAGTCCGAACCCTCTCAGGAGACCGTCGGCGAATCTGAACCGGAGGTCATCGCCGTCATCCCCGAGCCCGCTGTCCTGGAGACCCCAGTCGATACCCCCCGCCAGGTCCTTCAGGAGCAGCCTGCCCCCTCCCCCAAGGACAGGAAGAAGAAGGAGAAGAAAGTAGCCAAAGTAGAGCCGGCGCCCAGCCCCGCCATCCCATCACACCAGGCCCCGGTTTCCAAACCCACCCCTGTGCTGGAGGCAGTCACCAAGGAGGTGCCCGTCATGGCTGTGCCGCCAGTCGGAGCTCTGCAGAGTGCCCCTGTTGCCCCCACCAAGAAGCCTGAGGTGGTCGCCAGCCACGACTATACTAAGCAAGAGGGGTCTTCGAAAAAGAAGTCTGTCTCCAGGAAGAAGGCTGAGCCAAGTAAGTTCCTTTTTTAGTCATTTTGCTCAGCAGTGGATAGTGGCATTGAGTGTTCCCAAAGGAGTAACTCTCCTAAAAGCAATTTCAGGAATTGGGCACCAAGGTACTGGTTTGCCTATCATTATGTCCAGTTCACGCACTCATTTTTACACATGTCCAGAGAACTATTTCTCCAATGTGGTTAGTGCATTGTTTCATTTAGAGCATGTTGAGAGTCACAACCTGGGGAGATAATGTCTGCCTATCCATCCCATCACAAATCTGCTTGTTTAGATCTTGATTTTTATAGTAAATTATTACAAATCCCATAAGATTTCAGTTTAAGGCTAGTTAATCCCATTTTGGGCTTTTTAATAAAAAACAAACATGCAGTTATGAGGTTAATAAGGGTCGGTGTTAGATGTCTCGCTGTGCATCTTTGCCTTTTTTTAAAAATAAACTTCATTCATCTTCCGTCTTCAGCCGTTGATGTTTTCAGCAGCCTCATTAAAGGAAATTTTCTTTTTTCTTTTTTTTTATAAATTTGGAATCGCCAGTTGTTTTATTGGGATTATTTCTCCCCAATTTGAGCACAGTTATTGTTTATTTCAACCTGGCTCACCGCTGCCACCCCTGCGCTCACTCGGGAGAGATGAAGACACACATGTCCTCTGAAACGTGTGCTGTCGGCTGCCTGTTTCTTTTCACTCTGCGAGCCCACCATGCAGCCACCTCAGAGCTACAGCATCAGAGAACCACGCAGCTCTGGGCAACTTGCAGGCAGGCCCGCAGACGCCTGACCAGCCTACAGTGGTCACTGGTGCGCGGTGAGCCAAGGAGACCCTGGCCGACCTAAGCCCTCCCTCCCCGGGTGGCGCTTCGCCAATTGTGCACCGCTTCCTGGGAACTCCTGTCCACTATCGGCAGTGGAATAGCCTGAACTCTCCTGGAATAGTGGATGTGCCACTCAGGAGCCCCAGGAAATTGCTTTTAATGTGGGTGTTGATTAGGCAGTCACTGAGAATAAATGCAGTCATCAACAACCATTGTCCATATGAAAGAATCAAAAGCTGTATGAACCATATCAGTAAATAGAGCGAGATTGTGTGTGTTTTTTTTTTTTTGTTTTTGTTCTCTTCCTCACAGAGGAAGAAATTAATTTAAATAAGTTGGTCTTTTCGGTGAGACTTTCAGGCCTATAGTGTACACTTACTCAGAACATGTAGTTGCATGTTGCCATGAAAACGGAAACCTACACTGATTTTTTTTTTTTTTTTTTTGCATTCTTTAAGAGCACATGGGTAGAATACATGCTTTTGAGCCTGTGATTCACTCTTGGACGTGGCACTCATGCATCATCTCTAGACCTATGTTATTGTGTGCTAATTTACTGACACATTGGTCTATTTTTATTCTATAGAAGCTACTTTCACGTGACAGAGTCATCTTTTAAAGATTGAGTTACTGCAGCTCAATCCCTTCCAGTTTATGTCTCTGTCTACCCAGGAATCTTGTTATGGTTCTTAAAGAAGCTGCCTTAATGTGCTGTAATATACAGTAATACTCAATTAGCTTTTACCAGACCATGATCTTAGACCTAAGGTATCCTTAAGACTGCAAGCAGTAATATAAAGAAATACAAAAAACTTTTTGTAAGTGGTTAACAAATAAAGCAAAGTCAGAAGTAATCTACTGTTCGCAGATTAGAATCTGGTCACCTAGTGATAATGGTCTGCCTGTTTGCCAGATGTTGGAAATTCTGTGCTTGAATGCATAACCAAAGACAGGTTTTGGATATCAGGGTGCAGTAAAACCCTTAACCTGCCCTAGATTCACATCTGCCTTTCACTGGAGCTCAAACCAAATGGAAAGGAGTTACTGCACAAGTGGAACAGTTATTTGTGCCGCTCATTCCAGTACACTTGTCAGTATAATTCAGTCAGAAGACCTTGGTTTAAATGAAGCTGCCTGCTTCTTTTTTGCTGCTTTTACTCTTTTAAATAAATAATGCAGAGCATAGGTTTTCTAGGGTAAAAAGGTCTTGCTAGTCTTCCGTGATGGATCGCAAGACATCAGTGGCGAAATGATTCTCCGTGCAGTACTGGCACGTAAATTCGTGATGTTACAAAGTATTTAGCTGTAGAAAGTCATTTCAATCAGAGTGCTGCTTTTTACTTTAGTACTAATAGAACTTTCACCTTCATTTACAAAATCATTATCTGGGATGTGGTGCACTGCAATGAAAATGGGATCAATGGGAATGTAGCTGTAAGACTCAAGTTTTATTCCTGCAATACAGTAGAACGAGAAGTGGGGAGCTGCAAGAGGTAATAGTGGTCTTTAAATGCTGAAGATGTCTGGCCATCTGAAGACTTTTCTATATATTCTGCAAAGACTAGAATTCTTGTTTTGTGTAGTCCTCTTTTATTCCTGTTCTTTGTTGAAACTGATCGCCCTGCTGCAGTTGGCGTGTGTGATAATTAAGAATTGGAATACCAGCCTGGTGCTGCGCAGCCTTTAAGTGAAATCTTTTCAAAAAGGGAACTCGACAAGGCGCTTCATTGTGAGAGGATACTTCGGAGACACTCCGACAGTGACCGTGCTGTGTTCGTCGTGTCAGGCCACACAAAATACTTTAAATAACCAACTTTTTTACTTCAAGTACAGAAACTTTAATCACTTACTGTCTGTCCAGCACAGCAGGGAATTCTCCTAGTTCAGGTACAGGGTACTGTACTTTCGATCTTATCAGACTCCTTCTTTTCTGGGATATTGTAGCTTGAATGATCAGTGTTTCATCAGATGACGGATACAAATAGAAGCCTTACCAGCAAGTGTAAAGAATGTGCTTGTTTAATCTTAGATCCGTATCTCTTTTTTTTCTTCTGGACTTGCATGTGATGTTCTGCACACTAGGTGTTAATCACTGTCCATACTGTAACTCTACAGGAAGGCTGTCATCACTCTTTGCATTAATGGATAAACTGGTAAAGGTGACCCCTTTTTCAGTAAAGCCTTTTATTAGACTATAATGCATTAAATAAATAAATATATTGGCCAACATAGTCTGTCCGTTTCTCCCCCCCGTTACAGAGGACATTAAACATAAAACCAATGTTGCATTCCTGGTGACTGGAATCATTGAAGCATGATAATGTGGGTTATGGTTGACTATTGAGTTTCAGCAAACTCCTGAATTGGTTATTAGGAATCGCAACAGTGGAACTCACAACCGCCAGTTAGTGTCAATTTAGAGCTTGGAAACAGGCACTGATTTCTGCAATCCGTTAATACAGGCTAGTACAATAAATGGACTTGTATCATGTTCTGTTCTTATGTCCTTTGATGGGTGAGTTGAAGGAACTTGTAAAGAGGATTATGAATTTATAATGTAGAGGTACTCTGTCCACTGTGAGGCTTTTAAAATATAACAAATTATAGCGTGACCAGACGTCCCCAGTTTGCACGGGACAGTCCCCTTTTCCCCATAAACTGTCCCAGTGTCCCTGAACTTTTTAATATGGTTAAACTTGGCCACAAATTGGAAAGAGAAGGTGCAGCGATTGTCTCTGGGACCTCTCACTTCAGAACAATTGGTGTACAAATGATTTACCTTTCACCTCTTCTTTTTACAGTACTCCCCCCGCCCCGCCTAACCTGGCTGCTTTGAGATGCTTATAACCCTTATGAGTGCCATTGGTGTCTAGATTAAGGACATGCGAAGCCCTTCAATCTATGTAAATGTTCTAAATGGAAAATCTACATATTTATACTGTAGCTCCAGTGACAAGGCGTCATGTTTTTTGGCATTGTTCTCGCACAGCTGAAGAAATACTTTTGGAGCAGACTGATGTGGCACAGGCTGATTTGAGACCTGTTGGGATGGGAGACTGGCAGGTCGGGAGTAGTCCTTAACACACACACACACGCACACACACACAAAGTGAACTGGCTCCAAATAAATCCATGTTCACATTAACCGTTCCAATGTCTAACTGCTTAGTAGCTGTTAAAATAAATAATGTCCTAGTTCAGTCTGTATTTTCTTTGTTTTTTTTATTAGTGACCTGATAAGCTGAAAGCATTTTAAAACTCAAACTAAAAGAGCACAGCTCAAAGCAGGCTTTCAAAGGAAGGTTGTGCTTCGTTGGGGTCTGAAACGTCTGCCCGGTGTGTACTTTGGCATCTCGTACTCATCCTGATTCGGGCACACATCTTTGAACAGGAAGGTTGAGGCCAGTTAGTGTACTGTTTGTCATGGAACCGTGTGCTGTGTTTCCACTGGGGACTAATAGTTATGGGTGGCCTGATGATCTGTTGTTTTGCCTCTTTTTGGTGAATGCAGCTGTGATCTTTCACCATTTGGACAACTTTTCACATGTTCATGTATCTGATTCCAGCTTAAAGCACCTTGACATGGCTTCCACACATGGTTAGAGAAGCGTTTGCATTGTTTCACAGCTGCAGTTTATCAAATAGAACCATGTTTTCTTTTTTTTTCTTTTTTGTTCTCTTTTCCTATTGGTGCAAACTGGAAACTATTATGTTTATTTCTCTATTTGGGGCCTATTTACAATCCTTTTGGATTGAATTAAGGAAAGCTTAGTTAGACTTTTGGAAATCTCCATTATATTTATGCAGCTTGCAGCGGTTTGTTTGGGCTGTTAGTGGGCTGACAATCGGAGTGCTTGTGTACACACTGTGCTGTCTCTGGCTGGTTCAGCCTGGCACTGGATCTGGCACTGATGCCCAGAAGACTGCAGCAGGTTAATCCTCTACTGTTCTGGGGTGAGAGAGAGCAAGACAGAGCAGATCCTGCTACAAACACTGCACATGTTGGTCTGTTTAACTGGATTGTTCATGTTATGTCTACTGGGAGCTTTAGAAGCAATGAATTGATGAAATAAACCAAAAAATAAAAGCAAAACCATGCAGTGCAGTCTGTGTGAAGCATTGAAATGTAATTCTGCACCAACTGCTATTTTGTCCTGTTGGGCTTAATACGAAGTCTACCTCTTGACGCATTCTCTACTCCTACCTAATGTCACAATTCTGTTCCGTGGTTGGTGTCTTTCTTGCTCTCTCTGCCATCTTTGTGTTTGTAACACTTCTATTTCCAAATGTCAAATAACTATTCTGTAAAACTATCATGATCATATTTGACATTTCTCCTGTAGTTATCCTGTTCTTATCTACTGTATTTTCCAGAGCCTCTTTACATGCTTCTAAAGTGTCATGCCTGGGAACACCAGGATACAGGGATTTTACATCCATGCAAAATAAAATGGTATCCTCTGGAAGTTTAACCATTTTATAATATTAATCCTCAACACAAAATGTGTTGAATCTTTAACATAGCTAGGTAACTTTCAGTGTGTGGCTGCAGCTGCCTTTCAGCTATTTCCACAATAACATGTTGGGTTATCGGTTATGCTAACAATCATTCGCATTGGGTGTTTTTCTTTGTGCATTTTTGGGTTACCTCTACCCAAACCTGTTCTTTGATTTTGTGGAAGCATGTCATTTTATTATTTCACTACAAACCCATTTTTCTATAATCTGTCTGCCAAAATTCACTACTTTTATTATGCCGTTATTAGTTTTTACTACTAAATTCTCTTAAACTGGACTTTTGACTTTTTTTTTTTTTTTATACAGACACACCAAACTAACACTTATCTTTTTCATTTCCTCAAAGGTTATATTTAAAGGCAGTACCCATATATCTATTTAAAAAAGGCAGTTCCCAGTTTATCACTGGGTTTAATGATTACCAGCGTTCTTCCGACCCTCCAAATTGTTGTACCTGTATTAAACTTGTTTTCATTATGTATTTCTGTTCATGTCACTTGGATTGTGTTCAACATCATTTCAGTCTTTCAGAAAGCGATGTGGTTTGCTTGACAGCTCACCCAATTTACAGCCTTTCTGCCAACAACACGCCAAATGTCACTGGATGCAAAGTTTATGGAGTACTTCATGCTAAATGCAATATTTATTAATTTTAAACCATTTATGATTAATGTTTACAGTCTAATGTGCGATTTTTAAAAGTAAACAAAAAAAAAATCAGAATAATTAAGGTTTGGGGTTTGAAAAACTAGTGTCTGCACAGTGCCATCGACCAGGGCTGGACTGCACTGTCAAGTTCAGTGCAAGTACAAGACTTCCTGTGCTGTTGAAATGCAGTCAACCCTGCCGGTTTAATGTCTGTGGTCTGGGCAGATTCTGTGACCAGATGGCCTGGTCTGTTGGGTTGTGTGTTTTTTTTTTTTTTTTTTTTTTTAAATCCTGAAGCCAGAGTTGCAATGGCTACTTAATTTAAAAATCCTGTTTTTTATGTGGCAGGCCCTCCTTTAGTATGATGGTGTAACGTTGAAGGCATACAGTAGTTTGGGCACCTCTGTACTGTAGGTCCTGCCTATCCTTTGTTATAGCGAGTGGCTCTTGTGTTTTACACAGGACCTCATATACTTGAACTTTCCTTTCTGCTCATGCAACAATCAATCCTCTTTGTTTTTAAACTCTCCTGAAAGCTGTGAGCACACAATGTAGTGTATATTGCTTGGTGACACTACACGACTGCAACACCACTTTACAGGATTGAGTGCTGTATACTGTATGGCTTATCCTGTAGACAATAGTCTATCATCACCCCCCCGCCCAAAGCAGGATTAGGTCTACTTACTGTAGCAGACTGTAAAGCTACAGCAGCAACCCTATGGAAATACAACAGCAACAGTTTCTTCCACAGATAATAATGAAGTAGAAGACCCCTGCAAGTCTAATGGCTTCAAGGAGGCACTGAAGTAAGACTTATCCTGGTGTGACAGCCAGTTTTACTAGCTACTTTAGCTGGTTATGTTGTGCTGTCCTAAATTCAGTGTTATTCCTGGGCTTGCTAATTAGTTTGCTTTGATAAACTTCAGCCTACAGCTTATGTGAGTCTTAATACTGTAATCCTCCTTTCTGGTCTGTGTGCTGTAGTAATATTGAGCAGACACTCTAATACAGTGGGGCTGGGTTTGATGCCGGGAGTGGGATTTAGTGATGGCTTTTGATGAGACGATGCGGCACTGTTGGGATTTGGTGACTATTCAAGGAAACTCAAGGCTGCCGTTTAATTGTGAGATTTAAAAGATTCATGGGAAATGTTCTGCTAAGCTTTTCCTTTTAAAAAGAATGAATTGCAGGATAGAGTAACTGTCGAGAAAGCTTACCAAGTTCTGTCCTTGCATACTCGGACACCTTTATTTTATTTTAGCAGAACACACGCTTGCTCTGTGCAGAAACAATCTGAGGTGCATTTTATTTAAAAGATTTCTCTACTGTAATCGGTGCTGCTGATGAATACAAGAATATCTGCCTATTCTGTGCTAAAATATCTACAAAACAAAGTACACGTTTGTATTGATATTCTGTCCCGTTGACAAATCCTACATCACCATTACCAGTTGTGCTGGAATTCAGTTGGCACTAGGGCAGAATCCTCTTAAGATGGAGTCATTGCAAGCATTGTCTTTAATAAACCACAAAGAGCTTCATGAACACACCTGTTAGGACTTTTGTCTAACTTTCTATTACTGTTACTCAAGGTCATTCAAGATAGTGAAGACTTTACTTTCAATAGAAGGGGGATTTTAAGCTATGGAAGTGGGCTTGGCTCGCTCATCGACTTGTAATACATGTTTTTAGTAGAAGTAATGTAGTTTCGGAGATCCAGTCAATTTTCTTTTTTTTTTTTTTTCACCCCCATAGTTCCCTCAAACTCCCATGATGGTCCCCTGTACCTACCCTACAAGACTCTGGTTTCCACAGTAAGCGGTATGGCTTTCAATGAGGGAGAAGCCCAGCGCCTCATTGAAATTCTGACAGACAAGACAGGCATTGTTCAGGACACCTGGCACACGGTAAGGCCCCCCACTTCAGCAGGGCAATTCGCCTCCATATTAGATGAATTAATTTGCCTCAGTTCTGCTAATATTTGTATTTGGAACAATAAACACAGCTCTACATTCTGTGCTGCACACTTTATATCCAAATTCTTAGGTAATAAATCAGTGCTGTGGTAGAAGAGGTCACTCTATGTGACATCACAATAATGTTACTGAAAGTCATCCACGTTTGGGATGTGCTCTGTAAAGATACAGAACATAGCAATGCTGGTAGTGAGGCGAGCTCAGAGGAGCAGACAGTCCAAAGATGAATGTAATATAAATTTATCATACCAATCGCAGTGAATGAGTGAAAACAGATACTCTCGGGAGATCTTGCAGAACCTAGCTACTACTTTTCACTCGCTAGAATGTCAATGCAGTACTAACGTTAAACGAATGAACTTGCTAAACAAACTAAGATAAATGTATACCTTTTATGCATGGCTTGTTAAACAATTGTTTCGCAATACAGTATTTGGTGTCTCATAATGGAATAATAAGGAACTGGTTAATAATGTTGGCGACGTGTATCTGTAAAGATGGCCAAGTAGCACCATCTGACTTCCTGGATGAGGTTTTTCGCAATTATGTTACTGGAAACTGAATGATTTCAATGCAATTTCTTTTTCCCTCTTGTCCAGGCCACTCAGAAGGGAGACCCCGTCACAGCCTTGAAAAAGCAGCTGGAGGAGAAGGAGAAACAGCTCTCTGCGGAGCAAGAGGATGCCACTGCTGCCAAGAATAAATTACGAGAGCTCACAAAGGTGAGGAGACTGTCGTGCTGCTTGCAGTTATTTACTGCTACTTTTTGTTCTCCCTCCCTTCTCTGAAGTAACGTTAGCGCTCCACACTTGGCCCGTGGTAGTGCTGTGAGTGAGATTTGTACTCTAGCTGTTTCTCAAGAGCTTAACCCCTGTGCCAAAGCACTCTAGGATTTTTCATTAACAAGGGCTTGCTGTGCTCATTTGGCTAATGAAGCTAATCCAATTGTTGCTTTAGTCTGACTCAGCAGAATGGTCTGCCATAACATGGAAGTGAGCCTTGCAAGATCATTAGCTAATAACCTATATAAAGACTACATCTGTGTTTTTATTATAAGTTTTGGGGATTTACTTGCATGTTTTATTCCATTTGCAGAAAAAGAAACCTTTTTTATTTTTTTTTAAATGTAATCCGAATAAATCCATCTTTTTTTTCACTCCTTCATTGATGTGTTAAATACTTGTTTATTTCCCTTCCCTGATGTTAAAGGCATGCACTGTGTTCCATTTTAGGAACAGGCTGCTGAAAGAACCAGGGTAGCCTCTGTGGAATGTAAACTCAAGGAGCAGCTCTGCTCTCGAGAGCAGGAGGTCGCTGCTATGCAGGCTCGCATGCAGGCCAGCTACCAGGACCATGTGACCGAGATGCAGCAACTGCAAACCAAGGTGACGAAACACAGTGTGGTGTACTCGCCTGCAAGGGAATGTACAAAACTGGAAATGGGGAAACAAACTGTCAGCCCAGTCAATGTTTCACTCCTTTTAACAAACATTTGTTGTGTGCATTGTAGTGTCTTTTTTTGCTGTAAGAGGACAATGCTATTTTCATTGACAAGCGAATACGAGAACCCATGATGCTCGTTCTGAACAATGTATTCAGTACATCACAATGCTAGTAACGATGTGCACACAACATAGTTATGTTTGCAAAGTAGAATAGCAGGGGTTAAATGATTCTTTGTGAAACTGAAGACTGCAGTTGCGGACAAAGTTATCAAACATCTCATGCAAGGATATCCTGGATTGTGTTTGTTGTACTTTAGCCAAAACAAATGCACTCCTTGGTAACTTCACTACATATTGGCTACACTTGTGTGCTCGGTACAGCACAAGATTTGGTTTTTACCTGTAGAGCAGAGGAAGTCATAGTCCTTTCTCTCCTGTTTTGAACGCTTGCATGCAGTGTTAGCTGTTTACATTTTCATAAGTTTTGCACACATTATCTAACCAACCTTTTTTTATTATGTGTTAACACACCGCTATCTGTTTGCTGACCTTGTCCAGGCTTCACCTCTAAATCAAAAGTGCAGTGTCATAGAGGTCATGGAGCCAGGTATTTGACAGCTCTGACGTAACCAGTGCTGCCGATTAGACGACCACCCACCCACCCCACCCCGTGGCTTGTTTGTGTGGAAGAGCCCTGATCAAAGCTTTGCATTGCAGGTCCGGACCCTCCAGGAGCAGCTAGAGAATGGCCCCAGTGCCCAGCTGGCTCGCCTGCAGCAGGAGAACTCCATTCTGAGGGACGCCCTGAACCAAGCCACCAGCCAGACCGAGAGCAAGTAAGGAGCACTCATTAAAATAGGCATCAGCAGACCAAGCACAGCCATGCTGTCTTAACCCCAATCCTAACTTCCTTAGCAAGTGTATGTGTGCCAGCAATTTATCATTTTGTCCCTGTTGATTGCAGCATTAAAGTAATTCAATCTGATTTCACCTAATAGTTTTTGGTTGCTGTTAATGTGTTTTTAATGTGCACTATTTCTGGTACAAAAAAAATAAAATTAAATGCTTTAGACACCTGAGAGGTAGGAATGTACTGTCAGTAAAACTTTGGTTCTCGTTGACTTTAATAGTTAGTTTTGTTTCAGCAAATTCTCAAATTGTTTGTCTTGCCAACATGTCTGATTTTGCATCTTTTAAAAATGAGCATTCAAAGGAGTTGGAGGTTTTTATTTTCAGTTCTTTTTTAAAATCAATTCAAGAGCCTCGGAGACCGTCATAACCCTTTCACACAGCCAAAGGGGTAATTTGAGTAAAATTTTTCAAACCTTGTCAGTTAGACGGTTTTCATGGCAACGATTGTATCCACACTCGCGCACCTTGTCAGCGATTTCACCCATAGATTACAGCATCACTCACCGTCCCTTCTGTTTGTGAATTCACCTCCTCGTCGGCCTGTAAAGTTAACAATTCCTTAACTTCTGGACTTCAGTTACTACTTCGTTCTTGATCAGCCATTGTATTTGAAAAAAATGAAATCGCCTAACACCAGCGACAAAAATACGCAACACGTCCGGTGTGCAGTCACGTGGGATGTTGACTTACTCCACGCCCACTGTAGCGCTTCAGTACTGGTATAGCGATAGTGGAGACGCTTCAGTGCCATGTCTGAACCATGAAATATGGCAGCTTTGTGACGGTATAGGCAATTCACACAGAACAAAATTCCGGTTCTGAGTCGTCATAACTTGCCTGGTGTGAAAGGAATATATGCTTTTTCTATACTGTGTGTGTGTGTTAACCAGTGTGGATAGAAATGCCACATTACTGGCGATCTAAAAGTCTAATCCAGTGTTACAAGACCTGACTAAATGTATCTATTTCAGGCAAAATGCGGAACTGGCCAAGCTTCGCCAGGAGTGCGCCAAGCTGACCAAAGACCTGAGTGATCAATCGGAGACCCTGCAGCAGGATGAGCGGCAGAGGAAGACCCTGGAGGCCAAGGTGGCTGCCTTTGAGAAACAGATCAGTGAACTTCAGGTAATCCTTGATTTGTACTGCTTCACACATGCAAAAATGATACCTAGTCCCTGCTTGGTCCATATTAAACTGAATTTGCTTACTTCTAGCTTACTGCTGTGCAGACTGCCTATGTATTTGTTCTCAGCTGTCAAGGGGAAAAGAAAACAGCTAATGTATGGCTGCAGAAGAGAATTTCTTTTGCACTAGCGTCACACAGATGCAGTAGACACAATAAGAAATTGTCTCATCTCTAGGGATCTGTTTTGTTCAATGAAAACTAATCAGAAGGAGACTTCAAAATAGAGACGCTTATCGCATTGTTGAAATGCTTTGGGCTCAGGTTATGGCATATGGTTCATATGGTAGTTCATACGAGGATAATCATTTGCCCCTTTATTGGAAATGCATGGATAAAAGCACCGTCACCATATTAAAATAAATATATACCATAGCTTCCTATAGTATTTGTATTTGCTAAAGTACTTCTTGTACTATTCTATAGGAATTAATCATTATTTTGTTGATGCTACAGTAGTATTAATTTATTTTGTACATATACAATACATTTGTATAACTCCCTGTATTTGTAATGACTGCCTTTTGCTTTTTGAGCGTGAACATTGTAGTCATGTGTTCAATGTGTATGTAGTCCACACAGCAGGACAATGAGAGCACTCTGCAGAAGAGGCTGGATGAAGTGAGTGAAGAACTCCGGAAAACTCGGAGCAGCAACACTAACCTGCTGTCTGACCTGGAGAACGCCAAGAGCGAGCTCAAAAACCTCCCAGGTCTGTTTCTTCATCGTTCTGCTGAAAGGAAATCCAGTTCTGTCAACGATTTGAGTAGTTGGTGTCCATCTGCCATCGGGTTATTAAGTATTAATGAAACAACGAATAGCCTGTGTCACAATCCTTTTGCATTTGCAAGTGAACTTCTATTTGATATGATAAAAAGCCTTATCGAGTTTTAAAAAGGACACCTATTATCTAGGTGGAGTGTTTTAGATTATTCATGATTGACAGCTCTATTCATTAGCTCATGGTGCAGGAATGTTGACTGCTCATTGACCTAATTTTGCTGAAGTTTAATTTAACACCAGATGTTCAGCATGCTGTAGAATGTTTTTCACTCTACGGACACCTAATTGGCTCACCTAATCTTGGGAACGGCTCACCGGAATTAGATAACAAACCCACAATGACACACAGGGATGGAAATAAGACTCCCATTGCATAGGAGTTTCACCCATTCCAAGTTTTGCTACAAGCTTGATTAGCCACAGTGTATAAGTAACAGGCTCAGGTGTGTCCTGATTTTAAGTTCCTAGTAAAACCAGGAATGGATGAAATTCCAATGCAACACGAGTTGTCTTTCCATCCCTGAAACATGCTTATACACGTTGGGAGCAGAGGGTGTTAAAACACGGGGAGGCTTTCTTTTTACATGAAGCTTGTTTCATTGAATTGTTGTGCAGACCTCCAGTCGAAAGTGTCTTCTGGAGAGGCAGAGTTGAAAAGCAAAAGGGAGGAGGTGGAGAGTCTGAAGACCCAGCTCTCTGAGGCCAGTGCAGAGAAAGTGCAGCTGGAAGAGAGGATCAGATCCATAGAGACCCTGCTCGAGGCAGGCCAGAGCAAAGAGTCCGAGAAGGATCTAGAACTGCAGGTAAAACTGCACCAAATAAGCTGCATTCTATAAAATAAACCCAGATTTATAGAACACACATTTAAAACTTCAATGATTCTTTGTAACGCTTGCTTTGGTGCTGCTGCACCCTCCCTATGTAATTAGTAAATATGAGGTCTGTTTTAAAATCCTGAAATGTGTTTGTGAAAACTGTTGTATATGTAGGATTTAGCAAACACGGAAAGTTAAATAAGCCAATTGTGCCATTTTTTGGTTTTTGATAATTCACTAAAACCTGTGTTCTTTTGTAATGCAGCACATGATATGGTCACCCCAGCCACTGACCCTTTTTGTTTATAAACGTAATTCCAGCTGTAAAACAGAGAACAAGTCCGTAGGTGGTGGTTAATCTGAGAGCTGCAGAAATTTACCTTTTTGTTTTGCTGTGTTTTCACAGCGTGCCAGAACAGCAGAGACTGAGCAGCTTCAGAACAGGTATATATATTTCAGAAGATATTTTTGCAAAATGAACAGTACTAGTTGCTGTTTTAGTTGCTTTTTATTTAATTGGTGTTGTGCTAACGGTCTTCGGTTTCTTTTTAGTTTAAAGGAGAAAGACGCCCAGGTGTCATTACTCGAGAAAGAAATTCTACAACTGAAAGAAACATTTGAACAGCAAGCAAACATAAATAATGTAAGTTTTTTTTTGTTTTACTAAATTTATGTTCAGTCAAACATTTCAATAATGTGTTCAATAAAGGTACAAAATACATTTTGTGTTTATGGTAAAACTGCACAAATACTATGAACCTTTTTAGAAGGGTCTAATGAGCAGTAATATGGGTTGCATATCTAGGAGTGGCTAGAGATTACAAAAGCAGCATCAGCAAATACCATTGTGTCCTTGATGACTCCTTGTTTCTGTCTGGTTCTGCAGTGTAGTCAGCACTGAGGTAAATGCTTTATGAATACAGCCCTGGGTATTGAGCTTTTGAATGGACTGGTGCCAGATGGTTGCTATTTAGCAACTGGTGTATATCCAACTGGTTTGTCATCACCTTGTTCCGGTAGGACCCAATAAAACTGGACAGCTTTGAAAGTGTTCAGCTCGGCTAAGAAATTGGGTGGCTACTAAGACAGCCAAAGTTAGAAGTCTGTAGCAAACTGTTTCAGAACGTTGTGTTTTTATATTAAATACAAAATCACGGTTGAATCTGGTTGGTGATTAATGACCTGTAAAAGCAGCCATGGTTCTTGTCTTCCTCCTAGAAAGTTGTAGAATTTTGGATGGTATTGCAGAATTGGTAACTGTTACTGGAAGTCATACAATTTGACAACTTCAGCCTGCTTATATTTCTGGCCTAAAAGATTGCTTTCAGAATGCATGATCTCAGTTTTATTATCTCATACAGCATGTTGGTCAGTGATTTTAAAGAAGCTTAGAGAACGGTGTGTGTTTTTTTACAGGAGAATGCAGAGCAGCAGCTCAGTGCTTTGCAGAAGGAGATGAGAGAGACCTTGCACACTCTCTTTCCACAGGTCTCTGTAGCCACAGACCAGGTACCAAGCCTATTGTCTGTTTACCTTAAACGCATTAGACGTGTATATACAGGGTAACATCTGTATTTGTTAATATTGTACTAAAAATATATATTTAATTTCAATGCTGAATTTTTTGTTAAACTTTTTTTTTTTTTTTTTTGGAGTGTATATGTAAACAGGACTATTTTTGTTACATGTATTTATACATGACCTCAGAGCGGGACCTAGGCGTTCCGAGAGGATCCAGCGTGATTTCTGATTGCATGTGTTAACATACGCTGTTAAGATAAGCGGGACCTTGATGGTGGGCAGGATATTGGGAATAAAGCTACAAAGAAACCCTGTACCTAGTACTGGGAGGTTACCTGTTCATATTGGCAAATCAAACTGGCCTAATGAGTACTGAAAATATTGAATTGCTTTTCAGACTAACTGGTTAGAAGAATTTAAACAGAAGGCCCAGGAGGATCTGAACCAACAAACGGCAACAACCACAGAATCTTCAGTGAGTATAATCTTCATGCCCCTTGGAAATAACCTGGGATATTTTGCATGTTTTGAGATCTTTGGTCGATTTTTATCAATCTGTACCTTGTTTTCCATTTTAGAAGCTAGCACTTCAGCTAAAAGAAGCTGAAGAATCTCAGAGCACTTTACAGGCTGAATGTGATCAGTACAGGAGCGTCCTCGCTGAAACCGTGAGTGTGCCTTTCAAATAAGGGACTCGAATAGTCTAGGAATGATTTCAGTATTTGGGGCTTCTGTTCTTATGTGTGTGTATTCTTTCACAGGAAGGCATGTTGAAAGACCTGCAGAAGAGTGTGGAGGAGGAAGAGCTGGTGTGGAGGGCAAAACTGGCAGAGTCCGAGGAGGAACTTAAGAAGGTAATTGTCGTGTTTCGAGTTCCCATAAGTTAGGCTGTCGGACACGTAGAATAATAGACGGCAGAGTGCGTTATAACACTGTTATTCCATTAAGGAGATCTGAGATTTAAAAACAGTGTTTAACACTTCCTGTTTATAATGCGGATCGTTTACCTTATTTATATTCTGCGTTTCCAAAAAACAGTAGATGGAAATAGTGGACAAAAAAGTGGAAACACCAATGTAACGTCACTTAATAGGACGTTGGGCCACCACGTGCGGCCAGTACGGCCTGTATGCGCCGTGGCATAGAGTCTACCAGCCTCTGGAATTCTGCAGGAGGGATGCGGCACTATTCTTTCACGAAAGTCCATCAACTCACGCCTGGTTGATGTAGGTGGAAAACGCTGTCTCAGGGGTCCTTCCAGAATATCCCATAAATGCTCGATTGGGTTCAGATCTGGTGACTGAGAAGCCCATGACATATGGATAACATCAGTGTCATGCTCATCAAACCATTGGGCTATCACATGTGCTCTGTGGATGGGGGCATTGTCATTCTCAGACACCTCTCCCGGCAGGAAAAATGCTGCAACATGGGATGAAGAAACCAAACCCTGCCAGGAAAATGCGTTATGGAACCACCAGAACCCTTCACTGTTGGAACCAAGCACTCAGGACTGTAGAGTTCTTTTAGGTTGCAGTCACACTTGCAGTCGTCCATTTATCAAGAACATGGTGAAGGATGAGTCATCTGACCATATCGCATTTCTCCATTGCTCTGTAGTCCATTGCCTGTGCTCATTGCACCACTGGACCCGCAAACGTACATTGCCAGGTGTGATGAGCGGTTTGTGCACTGCTACCAGACTGTGGTATCCCACTCTGTGGAGTTCTCGGTGGACCGTTTTTTATAAGTGGCTGCTTGCGCCCCAGGTTGAAATTTTGCAGTCACTTCATCTGCAGTTGCTCACCTGTTGTGCCTTGCACTTCGAATTAATGCATCCTGGAGTATGCGCTGCCGCCCACTGTTGCCCTTTGCTGATGATGCCTTTCCCTCGGAGTTCCTACCGACATCATTTTAGACACAGTTGCTCGTGAAACATTAGCAAGTTGAGCTGTCTTGGTCACTGAAACTCCTGCCAACAGTCACCCCTCTTTAAGTCACTGAGGTCTCCTCTTGCAGCCATGCTAGCCATAATTATAGGCAACCAGGCCTGTCCAGCATTTTTATACATGACCCTTAGCAGACTGGAATGTTATTTTGCTTAACGCCTGAGCCACACCTGCATGGAAGCCCTTGCTTTCAATATACTTGGTGTCCCTTCTTTACCCAGGTGTCCAGTATGTATGTACGTACGTGTGTACGTACATACAAAAAAAATGATTTCTTAATGTTTGTAAGTTTTTCAGGATATATTACAAAAAAAATTGGTGGTTTTTTTTTTTTTTTTTTTTTTTTTTTTTTTTTTTTTTTTTGTATATTGTATGAATGAAACTATGAACTATCTAGATGTACACCCTGTCTTAAGACAGAGACTGTCTCTGAATGATTTTCCGAACGAAGAAACATCTCTGTGCCCACGCCCACGTGCCAGACCTCCTCGGAGGAGGCCATGGAGAAGCTCCAGCTGGAATGCCAAAGCACAGAACAGGTATGCAGCTGTATAGAGGCACTCATACTGCAGCTCTCAACAGCACTGAGTTAGCAGATAAATGCAGTCTGGTCCTTCTGCTCACTGAGTCTGTCACCTGTGTTTGTTTAGTTAAAGGAGCAGGTGGCTCTCTTGGAAGCCCAGTTGGAAGACCAGCTGGAATCTGCACACTCGGAATGTCAGAATTACTCTGAAGAGGTGTCTCTGGTAAGTCCTTAAATATTTACAAATAATAAGCAGTAGTTACTATGTATCAAGCATAACATTTACACGCATGTTTTAAAGAAACTGTTAGTCATATGATGTTCTGCAGTGCTGGCGTCTGTAATGTGTTTGTGTGGTTGGGAGTATTTCTTTTACTGAAGTCCCCCCCCCCCCCCCCCCCCCCACTCTAGTTAAGGGACTTGTTATCGGAAGCTCAGAGCCAGCTGGAAATAGCCACATCAGATGTGCAGAAACAAAGTGAAGAGCTTGCCTTGGTAAGAGCCCTTTCCATTTGTAGGAATGTCTCAGAGTACGTTTTTATAAAGGCTGTATTTGAAAACTGTACAAATTGAGATTGCTACAGGTTTGCCAAATCATGCATCGAAACATTTTCTCCCTGGTGGATACCGATGTTTCTAACCCGCCTTTAATGCAAACATCCTGTACAATCATCTACAATACATTGGGCCAAACAATTCTGTTTTCAGGCATACATTGAACTGTGAGACTGGGCTGGCATCGCAAGTCTCCTTGGAAATTCCACAATCTAGGTGCATAGAAAATAAAAGCCCTTTACCCAGTCAGCGTAACAGCAGACACAGAAAGATGACATTGTGTATACTACGTTCTATTGCTCATGCATTCAATATAAATGTATAACAGAAAGATGTATACTGTGCTATTTACTTGGCTTACACTTTGTTTTAAAGGACAGTTTTTATAAAATGTGGTATTTTTTGTTGTATTTTAAACCAATACTCTGAAGTGTCGAGTGGTTCTGTGTGTTTTTAACAAGAGCTTCCTGACCCTTCGTTCCAGGTGAGGCAGCACCTGGGTGAAATGAAGAACCATGTACAGGACAGTGAAGCAGTTGGGTCACAGACTGACCAAGCTGAGCAGGAACCCAATGAGGTTAGGGTGAGACAGTGGTGACCCGAGGGTATCGCCCAGCAGAGCCTTTTCAATGACTATTTAGCATCAAACCATTACATCATGCACCTGTACATATACTGAGTGCAGTGCTGCTGGACAAATACTATATCTAAGAGTTTATCCTTACACAAGTCTACCATAGTAAAAGCAAAGTGTATTGTAAATAGTTTATTAATTTTTGGTTTAAAACCAGTAAGGTCTTATTTTAATTTTTTATAATACAAACCAATTTGTGTTTACCAGTTGTGTACAATTCTGTCAGTCAGGGTTGAGTCTCCATTTGAGGCTACTTCTACAGGAAGTAGCCTCAGTTTACCTTGTTCAAAGTTCTGTTCATCTGATTTTACAGGGATAGAAATACGGCTCCCATTGCATAGCAGTTTGATCCAGTCTTTGGTTTTCCTATGAGTTTAATAAGATGCACCTGAGCTTGTTACCTATGGCTAATCAAGCTTCTAATACAACCTAGAATGGGTGAAACCGCTGTGCAATGAGTCCCATTTCCATCTGTGTTTTAACTGAGTTGAAAAACTATTCCACATTTCTAGTTGCCTGCCATAGAAATGTAGCATAGCCTGGAGAAGCCAAGTCTCTTTTTATATTTGTAAGAGCTAGCTATGTTTAGTGCACAGAGCAGCTCCTGAATTCAGAATCATAACACAGACCCTAAATGAAAAATCAATACTTCATTAATTGCAGTAAAACCCAACGAGGGATTGAAACATCCTAAAGGTCGTGGGACAGACGGGGAATTCAAAGCTACATCCTCTTTTAAGGCTGAGAAGGACATGAAATTGAAGTTTTAGTTTGTAAAACAGTTGAACTCCCAGATGCCTTTTTGAAGCAATACTAATAATTTCTTAGAATTTCTAACTTGTTAGCGTTTTGTTTTGTCTAACTGGATAGTTGTTGGGGGGGGGGGGGGGGGGGGGGTATTCTGATTTCTTATTATTGAATGAATGCATGCTAATTGTGTGTTTTTTCTTTAGTTGAAATCTCAGCTGGAGCAAACTGTAGAAAAACTAGACCACAAACAAACACTAAGGCAGAAACTGTCTGACGAGCTTGATGAGGTTAGTGTGTGTTTTTTTTTTTTTTTACACTGCTGTCTCTTACTCATTGCTGTAAGGGGTTCTCATTTTGGCAGGTCTACAGCTCTAAGTATGTAAGAGTTTGTGCTTGAGTAGACAAGTCTGGCCGATTTGCAAAACTACTCTGCATGTCATGGAGGGTTTAATCATTCAGGATTGTATGATTTAGTTGGGCAGTTTGAGCAAAGGCTTAAGGGTTTATCTGAAAAGTATCTGGCCAAGACAGGCCACAGCCAGATCTTCTTTTTAAAGACCATTTTACACCCCTCTGGATTGTATCGAGTGCTTTTTTTTTTTTTTTTATGGGTCCTGGTAATCCTGGGTGGTTTTTAGTAACATCTGTGGATTTACTCTGGTAAACTTTATACACAAATATGGAAACAAATACACTTTATCCAGAAGAGAAGGTGCTGTACACATACTGTTAGATAAACTGAAACAAGGACAGCAGAGGGGAATTCAGGGAAAGATTAACTTGGCTGTTGGTCCAGTGTGTGCAGTTCCTGGGTTTAGTAAGCAGAAAGAGAATGTTGTAAGATCACTATTTAACCAAGTCTTTTAACAATGGCTTGTCAAGCATCTAGTGGGCATGATCCTTGTTTCCCATAGTGAGTGTACAGCGTTGTGCTCATTTACTCTGTTGCACTTAGCACTGCAGGTGGGGTGCTGTGCAGGAAATGGGTCTATAATGTTGTGACTGGATAGAGATGCTCTAACCTGCTTATCTCTGATCAGGCTCTGTCAGCGTCAGATCTGCAGACTGAACTTGATTTACTGGGAGCTCCTGGGGATTCTGTGACCGCTGACCCTGAATATGTTGCTCAGATAAAGGTAATGTGCAACTGGAAAGGTCAGCAATGCCTTCAGTAATATCAAGATGTGGTTACACTAGTCCAAAACAAGATTTTGTTTTAAAAACATGGAAGTGTTCCTTAGATGAAAATACCTACTTCCAGAACATGATGGACATATATTTTAGTTTTAAAGCAATTTATGGGATAAAACTTCTAAATGAGAGGAATATATTGTCCTTTTTTTATTCTTTTTTTATCCAGCATATGAAGTGGTGTAGCTTTTTTCAGTTTTGTTTAAAGCATAGTCTAAAATTCAAATGAACTAACATTTCCCGCTTTCTTGCAGGATCAGGATGGAGAGTCAAAGGAAGGAACATCTGTTTAAGATGGCTAGAAACTGAAAACACTAGACAATTTGCCAAAATGCCTTACACTTTTTTTATTAGTTTTTTAGTGCATTCCTGAACTATATGCTCTCTCTTGTGCTGTAGTTAAAGATTAAAAAAGAGAACCAAATGTTTCTTTTGAGGGAGAAAGCTACAGCTACATCTTGTTTGTTTTTGTTGAAATGACATTCCATCGGTATCGCTCTGACTGTCAGATATCTGTATACCCATTCTATCGTCTGTTACCAGAGCCCCTGAATGCTCATCGTTCTGTGAAAAGGGAAACTGAATGTACATTAGCTGTACATCAAAAGTACGATCACGTTAGTGCAAAATTGTTTTTCCTCCGGGAACGTTGATGTAAGCAGTTGCATACATCAAGTAATGTGCCTCGCTGCCTTCTGTAGACGGTTGTGTTTACAACACTTGGACTTCTGGGGGAGGGGGGAGGGGGGGGGGGGGGGGGGGTGTAATAAAAATAAAACCATGAAAAAATATACTACAATGTAGCTGTCTTTTTTTGTACTTTTTATTTCTTTTTAGAAACTCTATTGCAGTATATGGTGAATGACAGTATTCTTTCATTTTTAATTTGACATTGTGGACAATGGAAACTTTCCAGTAGATCAGCAAATCAAAGCAGACGGAGGATCAAAATCAACACATCCCTGGGCTCGTAATGGCATCTCAGATTGAATGGAATGCATAGTACAGTACAAAGTCAATTATCCAAACTAACTGGGACTGACACTAGTTCACAATCAATTTTGTATGGAAAACAGGTATCAATAACAATTACTGTACCTTTTAATGTATAGAATAAAGTTAACATACACAAGTACGTACTGATGATATATAGCTGGTAACTTATTCTATCACAGTAAGCATACAAAATTACAAAGCTTTACAAATCATTAAATTAATGCAATTCAGTAAAACTTAACACCTACAGTTAAATCAAATATTATAATTAAGTATAGGTAGTGTTTTTTTTATCTTTAGAAACATTTTCTGGGGATATTTTACATATATTCAAATAGGGATATAATCGGTAAATTATTTTTAATTGATACATGGGTAAACACACTTTACATGTGGAATATGATGCATAGCAGTTCTGGTTTCTGATTAAGTTTAATGTCCCTGGCATGTCTGATGAAGCAGAATCTGCAAGTCGAAGCCACATTTTCCCAAGTTAGCTGGTACTTTGCCACTGTTTGGGCAATTGCTGTGCTGGTGGAAACAGCATCTAGTATAAAGGTATGAACATGACATCAACACAAAACAAGCCAGGTTTATTCACCTTCAAATCATAAAAATAAAATGAAATTGACAGAACTGGACCAAGTCATCAGGAGACACGCCAAGAATCACACTGGACATTCCTATCAGTGTATTGTTCCATGTACGTTTACCAGTGAAAGCATCACCATGTTCTATCAAATAGTTACGATTAAGATTGTCAGTGTTAGGCAGTGTTTTAGCTGATGGACAGATGGTACTGTTGCACAAAGTCACCGATATATACCTCTGTCCAGCAAAGCACAGCACTCTGATAAACTCATTAACAGCCTTTCTGTGCTCTATTTTTATTAAAGCTTGTGTAAAAGCTGCATAAATGGCTTGCTTGTCTCTCTTCACTTTTTTGTTTTAGTTTAATGTGTTGCTTGTTTTTCACTGTGCTATTTTATTGTCAGTGTGAACATGTACCTTGGTGCAGCAGTATTTGCAGCGCTATGCATCCTCTGTCTCATCTTGCCCACTTTTGCTGTTTGTATACTTCAAAATATTAATTATTTTGAATATTCATAAACTGATTTACATTTTCTCCCCATTCTTCACCCACTAAAAATATATTTTTATGTGAGTATTTCAATTCAGTTTTTGATCAAGCTATTACTACTCCCAGCAATTGCCACAACAATCAGACTTTGATTGGCCAACATAATCAAGTGATAGTGTGTTTGTGAAGTGACAGAGAACCACATTTGAACATTATTTAATCCTTTGACATCTGCTGTATCCTAGGATCCAGTGTAGGGCTGCTTATTACAATGTCAGTGTAAAAATAAAAACACAATTTGATTAAAATGTGGATTTCCTAGAAAATAGTACAGGGAAAATATTGAATAAGACAAAAAAGGGTATAAATCAGTTAAAAAAAAAAAAATCCTGTAGTTTTTCAGTAAAATTTACGGTAAAACCGGAAACACAGAACACTAAACATAACATGTCAAATTTTTGAAAATCATCAAATAATACAATTCAGTACAACTTTTGACACATTACAGAACATTGGAATCATTACATTTAAAAAAAAAAAACTGAAAATGCCGAGTACAATTGTATTCAAGGGCCATTGAATCCACATACTCCTTCCAATTGTCCTTAACATTGCGAGTCAAAGTGGCCAGCATGTTAATCAATGTGCAGTTAAAATGCTTCATTGTCCCAGACCCTTGCGGGCGGTATGGCGTTGTGTGGGATTTTGCAATGCCTGTTAACTTGCATTGTTCTTTAATTGGTGTGCTTTTTGAAATTTCATCCCTGATCCGCATGGATTCTGCTGAAGAATCCGAACCTGCAGAATTTTTTTTTCCCATAGTATCTTAGCCATTGTGCTTGCCTTCTGGCCGTGAGTTGGGCTTGAGAAGCGGTCGGTCACGACCAGCACATTCTCAAACCCCTCCCCTCAATTGTTCCAGCAATAGGAAATCAACGCAAATGAGTTCCAATGGTAAACTGGTATGATCACTGACTAGCAGTGTTTTATATTTTGCTTGCTGAGATATGGGTGTTTGTGCCAGAATGCGTCTGCGATCGTGGTCACTTGTGATCCTAAATTTATCAGAGCTCTACACATGGTTCCATTCACCTTCACTACTGGGCCTATCAGAGGTGTTTCTCTTGTGCTCTGTACATAATTTTTTTTATCTGTCTAGGAACTTACTTGTCCATGGCTACCCATCACTGCCCCTCTGGTCTCAGGCATTAATAGTTTTTTGGTAGCTCTTGTGGCTTCCCTTCTGCCCCACTTGCCTCCTGGTCCCATTGGAGAATGGTCTTGTTGGCCCTATCGGTAGCAGATGACTCCTATGTGGCTTTAGCTTGTTAGCTTGTTAGCCTTTTGCACTGGGATACACAGCTGTTGCATTCTGCTTAGGGACAACAGGTAAGGTAGTTACTCTAGCTTCCAGCTGTGAAAGCTTGCTAACTACTTTACCTATTCCATCAATTCAGTCAGTTCAGGCATTTGCTTGGGAGAAGCGTCGGGATTGTGTTTGCCGGCACTTTGCATCTCATTGAAAGCCTTCTCCACGTGACTCTGGCTTTGGCTCTTTCTTGGCTTAGTGTTCAGCGCAAACTTCTTAGCCTCATGTGCTAAATGCCTGAGCGCTCTCTGCAACTCTCAAAAACGCATAGATGAAGGTTTCATAGGGACAAGCCTCAAATACACCTCTTCACTGTATAATTCTCTCATAAGTTTGGAGTCACGATCTGGGTGTGGACGGTCTACATTTCGTTTCTTTTCATTGGATGGCAAAATCACTTCTAAAGCATCGGCATCTGTGCTGTGCAACTCTTGTGCCAGTGCTCAGTATGTATTTATTAATTCTGCAACTTTATTATATGTTTGATGAACTATAATGTTATGGCTTTCAAACCACTGTATCGGGGGAGTTG
The DNA here is from genome assembly GCF_017654505.1 of Polyodon spathula. Taxonomy (NCBI): domain Eukaryota; kingdom Metazoa; phylum Chordata; class Actinopteri; order Acipenseriformes; family Polyodontidae; genus Polyodon; species Polyodon spathula. Next base: position 9,124,146 of record NC_054539.1, on the reverse strand, counting down.
AGATGTTGCTGCATGCAATTTCTCAAAGAAATGCTTTTTGATTTTGATGTTGCTTCTATTTTTTCTAAAACATCAAATCTTGAGGTAAGCTGTTATTTTAAACGCATCAATTTCTAAAATGGCCACAATTGTCCCTCGTAATTAGGGGGCATTTTCTAATTATCCAGAATGTAATGTGTTGATTCCTTAATTATTCTTTAGAGCAGTTTAGTTGGAGTGGCTACACGGACATCTGGAGCTTTAAGACTGAATTGCAGGTTAGTCCTGTCATTTTAATTCTCCCGTGAATTTCTCACAGCCCTATTGTATCCTGGAGGTAATATGTACAATAAGATGTATTATAAGTGCATTACATGAGAACAGTAGTAGAGAAACAGGTCCTTTCCACCAAAGTTCACATTGCAACATGGGAAAATTGAATTTCCCTTTCTGACATTTCCCTCCAATATTTGACAGATGAAAATAGGTACACTAAAGTAGTGATATTATTATTATTATTATTATTATTATTATTATTATTATTATTATTATTATTATTATTATAATAATAAGTTTAAAGCAAATTTAAGGTAGTTGTTTTGGCTTTTAAATGATAAACTACATGTTAGAAAAATCTGGCTCCAGGCAGGAATGCAGTATTATATTTTTCAGAATTGATCCATTTATTTTGCAGAGGGGGTTTAGTGTATTGAGGTAATAGCAGTATTTACCTTGTTTGTGATTTAATAGGTTTTTTTTTTTTTTTTTTTTTTTTTTACCAGCAGTACTACATATATAACATTCTACTGACATTTATAGAAGATGAAGTTTGTTTTTGACGGGTTATAACATAACGAAGCTAATAGTTACTGTCAACCTCCTCAGGACAGTGAATTTCAAAATTCAGTCCACACTTTCAAGTTGTGAGGATCTGGTACCAAAGTAAGACCCCCCTCAATGACTGCTGCCTCTTTCAGGGAAGTTGGGGTTTGGAATCTGCAGCAACAGGGAGATGCAGCTTCTATCTATTACATAATACTTTTCAGGGCTTCATCTGCATAACAGATGAGCCTGTTATGTGAGTGACAGTCCATATTTAAACTGAAACGTGTGCTTCATATCGCTAGTGTTTCTGTGGTTTTGTCATCCCAGGAATGGAAATAAGACTCCTATTGCATAAGTTTTTACCCATTCTATGTTTATTACAAGCTTGATTTGCCACAGATTATAGGTAACATGCTCAGCTAATTAAACTCCTAGTAAAACGAGGAATGGATCAATCTACTATGGATGGAATTGGAGTCTAATTTTCAGCCCTGCATCCAACTCAAGTATTTAAGAACAAACATCAAAAGTTGACAAAAAATATTTAACACTTTGTTAGATATGCTGTTGATCAAGGAGACGGGTTGCAAACCTCTCAATGTAATCATATTTGAATATATCTTATAAAGTGATTGATTGGTTCAACAGCCAAGGGAATGCAATCTGTGATTACAGCATGTTACCTTCTATTAACCATTGATTCTATGAAGCAGGTTTCAATGTCAAGGTTGTCTTCACCCATAAATTCAAAACATAAATTCTGGGACAAAACTTCAACAAACAAGTATCAAACAAACGTGTTTGCTGACGTGCATCAGCACATCTCTTCAGCAGAAACTCCATCAACTGCCTGCGCCCCCCCCCCCCCCCCCCCCCCCCCCCCCCCCCCCCAAACAGAACAAATTCAGTTTATTTATTTATTTATTTTTAGGAGAGCCAACCCTATGATTGCTCCTGAACTCTGTGGATTATATAGGTTTTTATTTTATTTTTTATGATTATGGTCATTTTAGGTTAAAATATTCTGTGCAATTTATCTCCCATATACAAATACTGTATATTACTAATCAGAAACACAACGGTTCCATATAATAATATGTAGTGCTGCCAGAACCGTATGCAATGTAAACATTATTGTGTTGTTTATTAATATTTCGTTTGTACGCTAGAACATGATTGTCTTAATAAAATTCCTCCAATGAGAGCTCTTCTTGCCGTCATATGAAACTTGTTAGCTTTTACCTCTGACCTCGTGAAGCAAAAATCGTGTGCCGTAGACAAAGATGGCTGCGTTCTGCGGACTTTCCAAAAGCTCGAATTTATTGTTCAATAATGCGAGCGCGTTTAGGGGTATCCGAACTTTTCACTCGGTACCCGGGTACACCGAATTTTCTTCAAAGAAGGTTCGGAATGTCTTTACAGATTTTTTCAAAGAGAAGTACGGGCATCGGCTTGTCCCGTCATCTCCAGTAAAACCAAGGGGCGACCCCAGCCTGCTTTTCGTGAATGCAGGCATGAACCAGGTAACGCATATACTAGTGAATTGAAGTTGCCAGCACTGTCAACATTATCTAAATTGCATGTCAAATCGTTTAGGGAAAACGGCAGACGTTTAAACTGAAAATGTATGTCAAAGCTACCCTATAGCCACAAATCGACAGTAGATTCCCCCATAGTGATTCCCTGATTCTCAGGCCCCGTGTACATTTATTTATTTATTTATTCATTCATTCTAGAGGGAGTGCGACTGTATAACATACACGGGTGCATACGTTGTTCAAAAAAGCCCATCAGTAATCCACCCCAAATAAGAAATGCTGTCGTGCCGCCCCAAACCACAGCGGTTTCCCTCAGATTAAAGCAGAATACTATAGACACTGCACTTTGTTTTATTACTATCATTTTTAAGCACCACTTAAGGGTATTGCTTGTGCTTTATGGGTATATTTGGTACACAGCTGTACTCTTTGTTTGTTTTTTTATTTCCTGTAACAATAAACCTTTTGATCTTATTATAATTGTGAAACCTTCAGTATGAGTGGCTGTTTAATTTTCACAGTCGCTCGAGGTCAGGGTCCCGTGATTCAAAAATTGAAGGGTGCCAAGCAGGAATGGAATTAAGACTCCCATTACATCCGTTCCTCGTCTTACAAGGAGTTTAAAAAGACACACCTGATCATGTTACCGATACACTGTGGCTAATCAGGCTCCTGTTAAATACAACGATGGGTGAAACTGCTATGCAATAGGAGTCTTATTTCCACCCCTGGCGTCAAGATGGATTCCTGCAGTAAGGGAAGAGATTTAAAAAAAAAGTTTTTTCAGTAACCAGTACAATCCACAGTATAACACTGTGGCATCATATTCTCACTCAAGTCTTTAATTGATTCCTGTTTTGTGAAAGGTAAAACACCTGTTAATTAAATAATACAATCCAGGTTCTCTTAAACAGCAAGTAGCAGGGTTTTGGATAGTGTTACACGTCCCCACGCGTTGCTACAACTGTTTAAATAGCGTACCTGTAATGTTTGTTTTCATTGTTAACATCCTGACAACTTGTTTACACTTTATTAGTCTGTTTCAAAGCTTGTTTTAAAATGACCTCTCTTTATATTTGTGAATTGTTACTTGTTTTGTCAGTTCAAGCCTATCTTCCTGGGCACAGCGGACCCTCGCAGCGAGATGGCTCAGTTCAGGCGGGTGGTGAACAGTCAGAAATGTGTCCGTGCTGGTGGGAAGCACAACGACCTGGAAGATGTGGGGAGAGATGTCTACCACCACACTTTCTTTGAGATGTTAGGAAACTGGTCCTTTGGGGACTATTTCAAGGTGAGACACACAGAGCTTCCCCTCCCTTCTCTCAAAGATACAAGTCACAGAAATAGAAGCTCATATTCAGAAGAGACACTTGAGTGTTCACTTATAGTTAGTTTTATTGAGAACACATACTTTAGTGAGCACCAACACAAGGGCTGTTTTTTTCTCTGTGTTACCAGTACATTGCATTTGTTTCTGCTCTTGTTAAAGCTCGTAACATTTCCAGTTTGTTTTCTGGAATGTCAGACTGTTCTACTTTGTTGTCGTGTTACTTTTTGATTCCATTAAATGATTGAGTGTACAATGTGTTATAGTGCAAATGTAAGATCTGCATATCTTGCTGTAAAACATTATCAGAAACTCCACGAGGAGAATAAAAAAAGATGATCGTTTTAATTCTGTTCTGCTTCTGCCTTTGCCAGAGCTTGTTGAAGCCTCACTCCACATGTATCAGCACAGTAATGTCTGGCAGACTCCGTGATGCAGTGCCTAACAGGTTTCATATGGGAGCCAACTAAAACTGCCCTGGGGAAATGCAAACAAGCAGGGCAGCAAATAAAGTCTGCTGCAATCAGGGTTGAGGTCAATTTCCAATTCGCTTTTAATCAATTCCAGGACGTCATTGATCAACATTGCAAACTGGCAGTATTCTGTTCAAATGGGCTTCTCTCGGTGGCAATACTTTACTTAAATTGAAGTCACTGTTAGCCAGTTAAATTGGCTTCAAGTGAAAGCAGTTGAACAATCACAACAATTGTTATATCTCTAAAATATGAATTCCATTTCCTTCGAAGGTCTGTATGTCTGTGAAAGAATGTTGGAAGCAGTGACTAAGAAACATTTTTGATTTCGCAAACATGCAGGAGGAGGCATGCCTGATGGCTTGGGAGCTCCTGACCCAGGCCTATGGAATCCCACAGGACCGGCTCTATGTGACATACTTTGGAGGAGACTCTGCCCTGGGGTTGAGTTCTGATGAAGAAAGCAGGGAGATCTGGTTGAGTATGGGGTAGGTGTGTACAAGCAAGTTCATTTTATTTAGTTATTTATTTATGTTATAAATTGCATTTATTTTTAGTAAAATACAAAATCACAAATTATTAAAAATGGCATGACAATATAACTATAGAAACAAAACAGCTAAACTACAAAATAAATAAGGAAAGTGAAATACAAAATATAATATATAATATCCGTATATACAGTGGCTTGCAAAAGTATGCAGACCCCTGACCACTTCTCTCATATTACCGAATTACAAATGGTACATTGAAATTTCGTTATGTTCGATATTTAATTTTAAAACACTGAAACTCAAAATCAATTATTGTAAGGTGGCATTGGTTTTATGTTGGGAAATATTTTTAAGAAAAATAAAAAACTGAAGTATCTTGCTTGCATAAGTATTCAACCCCTGTGGAACTCTATCCCCAGTAACATCAAAGACTACTGATGTTATTGGGGATATATTCCAAGGGCACACTTGCAGGAAACGTTGGTCTCTTCCATTACACAAACCAGAGATAAGAGGATCCTAAAATGTCAGTGTTATCAAATGTCAATGTTATCAGCCAGCTGACATGGATTTGCATCAACCAAATCAGCTAAAGATATGGGGAGTGTAATCTGGTTACACAACCATGACAAACCTGCTGCTTAGACATTCAGACTTTATTCGTTTAACAACTTGCCTAACTTTGTTTAGCATACCCTTAAACACGCAATCATAAAGTGCGATTCAGGAAGAAGAAATGAAAGCTAGTAGACAGATGTTTCATTGTATGTTTTGCCGCAAAGAATGAGAATGTCGCTGGCATTCATCTCTGCCATGCATACCTACAGACAGCTGAACAAATGCCTTCATATACAGTACTCCCAGATTCTGAAACTCTTAGTAGCTTGTGTTGAAGTATCTCCAGACCAAGTTTCATCATTAGGGCTTCTGTGGATACAGTAGGTGTTTCTATGTTTTAGATTAATTAAGGGGTTCATTTGTCTGCATGTGTCCATCATTTCACATGTTCATGCACAGTTGGTGCTCAGCTGATCTACTGGTCCCTTTACCTTTAATGTGCAGTTTTTATTTTTCCTAATGATCCTGTACGTGTCTGGCGCAGGATTGAGTCGGACCACGTCCTCCCGTTCGGACTGAAGGATAATTTTTGGGAGATGGGGGAGACGGGCCCCTGCGGCCCGTGTACTGAGATCCACTACGATCACGTGGGGGGGAGGAATGCAGCAGCGCTGGTGAACAGAGACAGCCCAGAGGTGGTAGAGATATGGAACCTCGTCTTCATGCAATACAACAGGTATGGGGCTGATAATAACAAGCATTATACAGATCACGAGACAACGGTTTAAAAGAACGTTTCTGTAAAATCGTGAGCTACAGTATACGTTGTCCTGTAAGCTCACACCGATCACACAGCTTGCCTTGGATTGGTGTCAGTGGGATAGAGGATTCATGACGGCTCGGGTAACTCAAAATTAGTCTATCCGTGAGTGCGTGATGTCCTTCAAACCTGTCATTTAATGCCTCTTCGGTTATAACTGGCGGTTTGTATTATCACGGGAAAGGAAGACACAAATGACGTTTGTGCCACTCAAGTTTCTGTCCTGGTTCTGTTTCCTGGTTCTCTGCAGGGAGGCTGATGGGAGATTGCGCACACTGCCCCAGCACAATGTGGACACAGGAATGGGTTTGGAGCGTCTTGTGACCGTTCTACAGGGCAAGCGGTCTAATTATGACACCGACCTCTTCACCCCTATTCTCGGAGCTATTCAAAAGGTGAACTGAAAGCATCCAATTTATATCAAGTTTTATTCACATGTTTGTCAAGTGTGGAGATTGACATGACCTGTCACTGAAGTTAATGTCCCACTCTAGTCCTCTAAAGGGCCGGTGTACAGGGGGCTGGTTGGAGAGGCCGATGTGGGGAACATCGACATGGCGTACCGAGTCGTGGCAGACCACATCCGCACTCTGTCTGTCTGCATTGCTGATGGAGTCTATCCAGGAATGTCTGGGGCTGCGTGAGTTACACATGGTTTACTTCTCCACCTAACCCTAACCCTAATCCTACACTTTACTTATTTCCGGAAAACAACTGGTTTCAACATTACAGATCATGCATTAGCTGAACTTGAAAGATAATTACTTCTGACCAGCTCTAGCCAATCAACCTACAGTTAGGACATTTTGGTTTACTAAACAAAAAGCTTCCTGTAGCAGGGTGTAATAAAGCCTGGTGAAAGCATAGGAAAGCATTGTAAAGAATAGCAAATTATGAAAAAACATGGCAAACCAGGGTGAGCTATGGTAAAAGCATAGTGTAATCAAGGGAAAAAGCATGGGACAACTGCTAAAATACCATGGTAAGCTTTTGTATGAGACAGGCGATACAGTAGATACTTTAGAAATGTCCCTGTGTTTTGGAACTCGTTTTTCTTTCAATTCCTAAACATTCCTGCTATTTTGGCCAAATTCTTAACTGTTTAGTTTTGTCTCTTGCTGCAGTTCTCTATAGTCTATAAGCATACAGGGGTTGGACAAAAAAAAAAGTGAATTCCTGTGATTTTTGTGTAAATGCCATGGTTTTTCTGCAATAAGTAAAAACGCTGTCTCTGTCAAAATAGGCAAGACAGTACAGTATATGTGAAAAATGTGCATGTGAAACAGACACGACTCGGTCCTTCCCCTGGTTTTGCTGAGATCTGTTTCTGACGGTTGTGTTCCTGCTAGGCTGGTGCTGCGGCGGATCCTTCGCAGAGCGGTGCGCTTCTCCCTCGAGGTTCTCCAGACCCCCCCGGGATTCCTGGCTGGACTCGTCCCCACTGTGGCACACATCCTGGTGAGAGCGGGGGCAGAGGAAGCGTGAACCGTGACTTTTTATCACAAATGTGTCACACATAAAAAATTGTTCACAAAAAAAAAGTGTTGCATGCAGCCTGGAATACACAGGGCTTCCACCTGAAATCGCCAAAAAGCCAGTGTTCAGGATTTGACATTTGGCAGTCTGCTGACTAGTCAGTTGACTACCAGTTTAAATTAAAGAGGGCTGTTTTCTTTTTCCCCAGACAAAACAGTATCTCAGCCAGTAGTAGATGAGGCAAATAAACAGCATGATTTCCCTTGAAATGGGTCTGTGTCACTTTGTGTTGTGCTGGCTGCTGTTTTTAGTCAAATCCTCAAGGTGGCACTATAATACAGTAAATGCCCTGTGGCTGTGTTCTATGGATTGTGTCATGCATTGCATCCCGTTTGTTGAGTAGTGTTAAATGTAACATTTCAGTGTGTGGTGTTTCCCTTTTCAGCAATAAAATAGATTTTTTTTTCAACAGGGTGATGCCTACCCAGAGCTGAATAGGGAAACCAACAGGGTAAGCTGGTTACTAATTAGAAATGACAACATATTTACCTACAGTGTTTTGTTTTAAAGTGCCCTCTTATTTCACAGTTAATCTTTTTGCCTGTGTCCACAGCTTTATTTTTGTGTATTGTAAAATGCTCCTTATTACATTTTGGAAATTCTCCCCTTCTCTGATTCATATGCATCTTAATCTTTCCAATAGAGATGTATGCCCTGCAATGCATTGTGTACACAATGCATTCCATAGCCAGCTGTGGTCTGTAGATGATGTAGGCTGAGGAATGAATGGATGTTGGAATAGATAATGTACTTCACCAGGCTGCTTTGTTTATATCTCTAATGGACTGTCTTTACATGTGATTGCAGCTCTTCTCTCTCTTGATTTTGCAGATCATGGATATCATTACCGACAATGAAGTTGCCTTTTTATCCTCCCTGAAGCAAGGGCGGCGTGTTATTGACCGAACGCTACAGAAGATGGAAAACTCCAGAGTATTCCCAGGTACAGCTACTGTTGAATGTTTGAGAGACAGACACTGCCATTAATAAGTAAAATATTACAGTTAGTCTAATCCAGGATATTGTTCTAACCAGGCCATTCATTGCTTAATTTCACACTCCTGCTTAGAATGAGTTAAACAAATAGACCTGGAGGGAACAAGACCTTGGACGGCTTAGTTCAACAAGGGTGTGGTTGAAACGATATCCTGGACTAGATTAATCTGCAGTAAGCCACTTTTTTTTTTCAGATTTATGTGAACACACATTCAACATGAATTAAATGAAAAAATGATTTGCCCAGACTCAGGCCAAATGGACCAATGCTTGAAAAAACTGGCTGGTCTGGTTTTGTCAAATGTAATTAAAATATGTCTCTTGTTGACAGTGGGTGTGGCCTGGTCGTTGCACAGGAACTTGGGATTTCCTCTTGACCTGCTTGGTTTAATGTTGGAAGAGAGGGGCGTTGCTATGGATACAGAAGGCTTGGATAAACTGGCGATGAAAAATGCAAGGGTACTGTATGAACTTGTTTTATTTATTATCCCCGTCAATGGTGATATCGAGGTGACTGACGTATTGGCGTATGCCACACTTTAAAGCAGAGGTTTGTTTCTTGAGATCTGGCACCCGTCTGGTCTTTTGTTCCACCTGTAGCCTTGGTTACCAAACTGAACCAATTTAACCTCATTCCAAGTGGAGGACGAATCTGGATCTTTGCTCCCCTACTTAGAGGTTTTTAAACTTTCTTTTACCTTGTCTTCAATTGTGATTAACCTTGACATTATTTAGTACGTCACTGAAGTATCAGAATCTGAAGAAGATTGTGCCATACAATACTGCTGAATTCAGTATGAAAGACAGAGGGGGCCATCTCTTAAATGTGCATTCAATGCTCCACAGCACAAGGCTCAGACCCAGCAGTCTGAGTTGGGAAGCTGTGTTGAGCTGGATGTGCACACTGTCGCTGAGCTCCAGAGGAGAGGAGTGCCGGCCACCGAGGATTCCCCCAAATACACATACAGGCTTGGAGAAGGCGGAAAATACAGTAAGTATCATTTTATTAGGTGTTTGACAATTTCTGTAAAGGGTTTAAGCGATCACTTTCCATTGTCCATTCAATTCTTCCCTGAAGCCTGCTAACTGTTTCTCATTGGAACGTAAACCTTTGAGTCAACCACTGGAGATGCATTTGAAATAGATATGCAGGAGCCACAGAGATCCAGGTGCATTAGATGTGTTTCCCATCATTCTGAATTCTGTTGCGCCTGCAGAGTCCTAGTTGGCAGCTTTTTTTTGACGACGTGCTGATTTCTAAAGAAATCATATGAAATCTCACTTTACTGGCCCCACCTGCTTCATAAAGACAAGGTGAGACCAGATTTGAAAGTTCATAGGACATGGTCTGTTCCAGTTTAAAGACATATTACTATCACACTTTCATATTATTTGTTTTGACAGAATCAAATTGAAACAGCCTGAGCGTTGTGCTTTCATTGCAGTGTTCAGCCCTTGCCAGTCCACTGTGCTGGCTCTGTACTGTGACCGCTCACTGGTGACGGAGGTGGAAGAGGGGCGGAGGTGTGCCGTGATCCTGAACCAGACCTGCTTCTACGCAGAGCAGGGGGGGCAGGCACACGACCAGGGGTACTTCATTCGGGAGGGACAGCAGGTACACGCAGTCTGCAGCTCTGAAATATAGCCTGTCTCTGCACGGATTCTGGGTTGCAAGATTGTGTCACAATAATTTCAAAAACTAAACGGACATAACACACATTTCTTAAGTTTATTTAAAAAAAAAAAAAAAAAAAAAAAAAAAGCCTTTTTCAAATGTTTTATTCTGTTCACCAAAACCACATGTTTCCAGCTGTTTGGAAATGCTTTCCTTGCTAATGTTCGTTCTTCTGATACTGAAAAGCCTCATTTAAAGAGATCATGTTGATCTTTTTAGTTTTTTAATTAAAGCAATTCTAAAATATATTTCAAACAAAAAGGTAATAAAACAGTACATGTTCCTGGTCAGTCAGACATGGCAGTGGAAGAGGCTTTGTGTGATAGCCTGCTCCTCCTGTTGGTATTTGCAGGACGTGCTTTTTCCTGTAGAGAACGTCCAGACCGCTGGAGGGTACGTACTTCATGAGGTGACCGTTGCAGAGACACTGCGGCTGGGGGACCAGGTCCAGCTATTTGTGGATGAGGTAAGAGAGGGTCTCGTCAAATACAAGTACAGTGAATTTACCAAACTCTGCTCTCCACTGCAGCACAGTTCACTTACTGACGCAAATAGATTCTTATCTGCCTCCCAAAAGAAAACATAGCTGAATTAAAAATGGCCAAAAAACACCATTAAAATAGAGCTTGGACAGCTGCCTTCAAATTCTGTAGATCCCTTTACTGTATTGGGTTGCCATTACCCTGTACAGAACCCTTAGAGGCCCAGGTAATTTACTTCTGTTTATGTATGTGTGTTGTTAGGTAATTGTCATGCAACATGGTTTTAGTCTGTCTTGGTATCTTCTGTCAGTGCTGGGCATCCCAATACAGGCCATATCGTTTCTGGTTCTCAGGCACAGCGCCTGGCCTGCATGGTGAAGCACACGGCAACCCACATTCTGAACTTCGCCCTGCGTCGGGTCCTGGGAGACAGCGTGGAGCAGAGGGGGTCCCACGTTGCAGCTAACCGACTGCGCTTTGATTTCAGCTTCAAGGTCTTCCTCCTCTACTTCTCACATCTGGGGTTTATTTATTTTTTTTAACATTTTTATATTTATCACAAGTACTTTACGTGTATTGTAAAGATAGCAGTTTCACCGTAAGCCTTTTGATTATGAATTTGTATTTACTAAACATCTGGTTCAGTATTTTCTTTCTAGAGGCACATTTTAGTTTTAAAATCTAGAACTTTTTTTTTTTTTAATTAATTTCACCTTTTCAGGGGACATTGACCGTTAAGCAGCTCCAGGAGATAGAGCAAACCATAAAGGATATAATTCAGAGGAACGAAAATGTTTACACAGAAGAAGTGCCCTTGAAATTGGCTAAAAGAATACAAGGATTAAGAACGATGGATGAGGTAAAGCTTTGGAAAGACAATAAAACATTTATCTGTTTTAATGGTCAAAACCAGGGATGGTCAACTCTGGCCCTTCTAGACCAGGGCCTGGATTCAGTTTAAGTTAGCACTGTGCCATAAACATTCATTTGCTGCAGAGATGAAACTTTTCTTGAATTCAGGCCCAGGCCTTTGTTCCAGCCATGTTCTTATTTATTAAATTAAACCTCCATGCAGGGCCTAAAGCAGTTCAATATTTCATTTTAAGTTTGCAAAGCTAGTGTGGAATTGTCCTCCAGAACTGGATTTGCCCATCCATGATCTGATCCACGGAGGATCTAAGTATAGGTTGTTACACATGACCCACACTTGAAGGTGCAGTACGTTGAGTTAGGGGTGTCTCCATTTCAAAACAGTGAGAGGGGGTGCACCATCATTTATAAGGCAAAGATTAACCTGTGCCGAATGATGTGTGTGTGTGTGTGTGTGTATATATAATATATGTAATATATATATAAAGGGTTTTTGCAGGTCTATCCCGATCCTGTGAGAGTGGTGTCTGTCGGTGTGCCTGTCGACTGCTTGGTGAACTCACAGACTGATCAGCAAACATCTATAGAGCTGTGCTGCGGAACGTAAGATTGCTTTTTGTTTTCTTATTATCTGCAGTGGTTTTTTTATATGGAGTAATAACACAGTATCGCGTAGGGAAGGTAAATAAGAGATTCTCTTAAGAAAGCAATTTGACCCGTGTCAGTAATGACACACAAACGATTGTAATAGTCCTATTTTGTCATCAGCTGCTTTCATGCAGTTCTTGCTCTTCTCGACAGGCACTTGCTTCGGACGGGAGAGGTAAAGGATTTTGTGATTGTGTCGGAGAGGCAGCTTGTTAAGGGCATCAGTCGGATAATTGCTGTCACCGAGGAGCAGGCAAAAGAGGTGAGAACTAAGGGTTAGACTTTGTAATTTGTAACTGCTGCTGATGAAAGAATTGCTAGACTAGTAACACATAGAGGAACCACAACTGGCATTCATTATGTATATTGAACCAGGTGGCTAAACGACACATTTTTGTAGATTTGTAAGCAGGATAATAATAGCAAACCGAGAAGGTCACATGCATTGAACTAATTTGAAATAGCTGTATATTTGGAAATAGTCTAGAATGTAGCGGGTCCTTACTTTAGGATCAGGGTTACTTTTTTATTCCATGCAAATCAAATCTATAACATGTAATTGGTGTAAGGTCACTGATCATACCTTACATGAATTAACCATTAACCTGTCCGTGTGCAACACCCCGAAACATCCCTCCAGTGGGTAGAAGAACTGGTCACAGTTAAGCAATGTGGTATTTCTTCCATCCTCTAGGAAGAGTGTTCATTACATGTTAGTGGTTACCCCTGGGGGGTGCCTGATGTCCTTTGAGTTGACATTATTCAGAGAGCTCTGGTGATGTCACATGAGTGCACCAGGGTGTGAAGGCTGAAACAGAAAGTGATATAAAGAAAATCAAAACAAGACTAGATCAGTTAAGATCAGTCTGATACACCCGGTGTCAGTCTCCTGGCTGCTTCCGCTCTGTAAGGTAGTGATGAACCTCTGATACACACGGTGTCAGTCTCCTGGCTGCTTCCGCTCTGTAAGGTAGTGATGAACCTCTGATACACCCGGTGTCAGTCTCCTGGCTGCTTCCGCTCTGTAAGGTAGTGATGAACCTCTGATACACCCGGTGTCAGTCTCCTGGCTGCTCCCGCTCTGTAAGGTAGTGCTGTGATGAACCGTGTTCCTCACTCCAGGCTCGTGAGGCCGGCCACACACTGGCCCAGGAGGTGGACTCTCTGACCATGAGGCTGGAATCTGGAATTCCCACGCTTTCCGATGCACAGAGACTATCCAAGGAAGTGGGGCAACTCACTGATGTAAGTACCATTGTCATTGTCTCCTGAACCATGCAGACACCTTTTATGCAAAACACTGAAAATCTTTTAGAAAAGCCCTATTAATATTGATAGAAATGGTTTGTACTGAATGTATTTTAATCAGTGACAGTTCAGTCACATATGTAAGTGCATTTACTCTTTTTATTTTTTATTGGGGAGTAAAATGTCACAAGGTGGTACTATAAAAAATGGGAAAGGGAGCAGTTTAAAGATAAAAAAAACAAAGGATCTAGTAAATCGTCTTGCATCCTTTTCATTTCTAAACCTTGTTTGTAACAATGAAAATGCTGCATGCATAGACAATATAGAAGTTGAAATAAATAGGAAGAACGTTTTGTGGTTGCGTGAAATGAATGGGTTTGGAAAGACCCTCTTCAGCTGGCTTTTGTATAGTGTTGTTTTACATGTCCCATTGTCTGTGTTGGTTGCTAGGCAGTGGAGAGCACTGCAGTGCCACAGTGGCAGCGCCGGGAGCTGCAGACCACACTGAAAACTCTGCAGAGAACAGCAAATACAGCCATCAGGAAACAAGAGGCAAAAGAGGTGGGGGCCAGATTACAGTAGCTACTCCAGCTAGTATTCATTGACTGTTGGTTTAGTTAATTAGTTATATTAATTTAATATAAGACACTTCCATCGATGCAATACAGGTGTGCAATTTCTTTGCATCAGGTGGAAATTATTAAAACTAGCTATACTGTTTTAATTATTATTTTAAGATACAAGCTGCTTTTCACACACTCAGGGACAAATAAACAAAACACTGGAACAAAGTAAACAGTTTAAACAAAATAGGCTGTTGAGGCTGGGCAAACCGCCTTTACTGAACCATCTTCTCTCTCACGCAAACATTTCCTTTGTTCTTGTGTAGGGTGTGGCCAGGGGTAATTGACTCCATTCCCTCCTGGCCACATTCCACACTTTTCTACTAAACAGTTAAGCAATCAATCAGTGACACATTTTACTTGGCATGTGGCTGTCCCAGGCTGTTCCTCTGCACTAGAGCAAAGATGGGTGTCCACCACAAAATACACCCTCCTCGGTGCTCTCCTGTGCAGAGCCTGTGCTGCATCACAGCCCCCTGTAGGATGTTCTATGTGTAACTGTGACAGGATAGCATTTCCAGCAGGCATTAAAGACGCGGAGACAGAAGCTGCAGTGAAGCGCTGTTCTGCGCATTTAATTAACAAAAATAACACAAAAACAGGAAAACAAACAGGCACAAGAGCCAGATTAAAAGGTTAAACAAAACAACAGTCAGTGCCTGTAGCTTGGGCATTCACCTTCAGACTACAAAAACACAGAAGCTGGAGATGCACCGTACTGTTTGTCTGTCTGTACATCTGTCTGTCACACTTCTGTTGTGCATATATTGTGCATCTGGACAATTTCTTATCGTCAGCTTTTTCATCTGGCAGCTCTGATTTTGAATTTACCTCTGGGGATGTGCAACTGATATACTTGTTCTTGATTTATCTGATTTACCTGCTGTTTGACTTCAGAGATTCATGTACTTTGAGAACCACAGCAAATTCCATGGTTAGGCAAACATTTGTTATATATATATATAATAATTTATTATTTTTTTATATTACATTTTTTATCTGTAGGCTGCAAAAAAGGTGCAAACACTACTAACAGAACATGGCGACAAAACACTAGTTGTGGATACTGTTGATGCTGATTCCATCTCGGTATGTATATATTTATTTGAATCCCTTACTGGTAGTGTGTCTTTAGTTTTATATACAGTTAAGGCATGTAAATAAGTTGGATGGTTTTGTACATATTTATAAAAGTCACTTGGCTACCTGTTGGGTTTCATTCATAATAACATTATAACTGCAAGCCTGCCTATGCCTTTTACTGTCAGTATGTCAAAATGCCCTAAGCACAAGGCTATGCATGTTCTAACCTGTATCCTTCTCTCAATAGGTTTTAATGAAGGTTGCAAACCAGTTTTGTGACAAGTCACCAGGGGTGTTTACGATGCTTCTGAGCCAGCAGCATTCTGGGAAGGTTCTGTGTGCCTGTCAGGTGCCAAAGGTAGATTATCTCCAGAAAACTTTGGTTAATGATGTGGTTGATCACAGTTGAATTTATGTATTTTATTCATGGTAATTATGGGTGTGTCATTTTTATTGTCTGTAATTATATTCTTTCAGTATTACATGCTTGTTGTGGCAGATTCCCCAACAACTCCCAGTTTCCATAGCTTTCAGTATTGACAAGGTCTTCTTTGTCATGTGAGTTTGTTGCTAATCTGTCTCATGCCAAGTTGCCGTTGTTGGCTGGGGAGCTACAGAGGGCTGCTTTGGCCTCAGGCTTAGGTCTTAGGGGTTAGTTGAGGGTTAGGGTCAGCTCTGGATAGTTCATTTCATCATTCATCAGCAACCCCAACTGATAAAGCTCTTGATGAATCCAGACATGTCTTCCCAGACTGGATAGGTTGAAAGATACTATAAACTTGGGAAACGGAGGTCTCCTGTTGACCTAGTCGGTAAGTGGGTTGCAGCAGTGACTAGACATTTAAATTTGGCATTTCAAATTGTATTAAAATAAATGTATGTAAATCACCAATTAAGTGTGATTTTTATTTATTTTCTAAGTTGAGGATTATCCTCCTCCTGTACAAAAGTTATATTATAACTGAGTTGGCAGCCTAATTTATTTGATGTCACTTCCTCCTTTTCAGAGCTCTGTCGGTATCCTGTCTGCCGTAGACTGGGCGGTCGCTGTCTGCAACCACATGAGCGGAAACGCAGGGGGCTCCGTCATCGTCGCCAAGGGAACAGGAAGCACTTCAGATTTGGAAGGGGTTCTGAAATGGGCACAAGAGTTTGCAAAAAGCAAAACACAAAAGTGACTCAACCCGATATTTACTGCACAACACTGAAGAACTTCTGTACAATATTGTATTTATAACTGGCAGGGTCCAGGTTTTCCAGAAATGTAAAAAACAAAACAAACCTTTGTTAAATAAAGACATCTAAATTTTATGTTTTTATTTATTTATATATATAAATTTTAGTGGTCGCCAATTATTTTTATTGTTTTCTCCCCAGTTAAGTAATGTCCAATTAATTTTTTTTTAGGCTCAGCCCACCACTGCGCTGACTCGGGAGAGGCAAAAACAAACACACTTTGTACTCTGAAGCGTGTACCGTCAGCCACCCGCTTCTTTACATGCTGCGGATTCACCATGCAGCCACCCAGAGCTACAGCGTCGGAGGACAACACAGCCCAGGGCAGCTTACAGGCAAGCCCGCTGGCGCCCGGCCAGACTACAGGGGTTGCTGGTGTGTGGTGAGCCGAGGACACCCTGGCCGACCTAGCCCTCCCTCCTACCGTGCACCACCCCCTGGGAGCTCCTATGCTCGGTCGGCAAAGGAATAGCCTGGACTTGAACTGGTGATGTCCAGACTGTAGAGCGCATCCTGCACTCCACACGAGTGCTTTTACTGGATGCGCCACTCAGGAGCCCATTTTTTTTTTTTTTAGAAAAGATTACGATGTTGTAGGGCTAGAAGGATGTGCAAACTGCCAGGTACAGTAGTTGGTTAAGAGATCATTTTTGAATCCTGACAGTCCCTAAAATTTGTTTGAACTTTGTCAGAGCCAGGGCATTTAGTTATAATGCCCCTCGTCTTTGGAACTCGCTCCCGATTCATATCAGGAATGCTAGCACAATTGAATATTTTGTTTGAAAACGGATTTCTTTGGGTGTGTCTATTTGTAGCTGGATTATATATTAGACACAGGCTTGTAAAGCTTGCTGAAATGCTTGCGCTATATCAGTGGAATTTGTATTGTCATTGTGTTGTTATCATTGTAGTATTATCATCCAAAAAACAACCCAGCATAAAGCAACCCGCTGTTTTATTTCTGGATTCATATTGTTGCCCCTTCTTTATAACTTTTTATTTATTTACGCAGAATTATGCAGAAAAACTCCAGCATTTGCTGTTAAATTGTTTGAACAAACTGCTAAATCACAACGGAGTCAGTTTATTACTCACCTTAATGCATTTCAAATTATACTGATTTTTTTTTTTAATGCTTTTTCCTTTTACTGATGTTGCTTAAAATCATTTAAAATTCTAAACCTGCATTAGAAGCCTTTACACAATGCATCAAAGTAAACGAGAAATGACACAAAACAAAGGTAAACATTTTGTTATACTTCCACACTGATCAACACTCCCTTTAAGTACCCATGCACCAGAAACCACAAAAGTGAAAACATGTGGCAATATAGTAGTTTGATGAACACTTTACATAAAGCTTTAGGGTTAGGATCTTTATTCAATAAAATATAACCCATTATGTACTGATAGTGTCAGTCTTGAATTATCTTCTCTAAAGTAGTATTTTTGTTACTGCTACCACAACCCTTATTACAGTTTCCCATAGTAAAAGCATGCTTTTTGTTTTATAATAAAAGGCATTTTCTGCAAAAAAGTCTGCCCATACACCTTAGTCAGTTAATTGCAGCATACAATATATTTATTTCAATACGTCCAAGTAAATTAGTTTATGGTACTAGTGAGGTAGCCCTTCTCGAATGTTAGCCACCATTGACAGGTACCAAACAAAAATGCAACAAAATATAATTTAAAACAACAGAACTGCAAAGTCCTTCATTTCTAAATATCAATTGAGAAATCGTATATCAGAGCAGTATAAAAGCAAATCCATTTGACAGTCTCCCTGTCTCGTACGGCACAGCTTGAATGAGCTGCAGTAGCCTTGCCACAGCTTTTCTGTGTTTCAGGCAGCAAATCCTTGAGACAGTTCATGCTGGGACTGACTGCTGGAGCTCTCAGCTGCCTTAAATCATTGTGAAATTCAGCCACTGTGGAGCAAATCAGAAACAAACAGAAAGCAAGTTACACAAATTTTAACAAGAAGCATGGCTTTACAGCTACAGTAACTAACAAGTAATTTACACTGGAGTCCAAAGTTAAGGCAATAACTCCCAGTGTCCTTTCAACTTGTCTTACGATCTTTTGTTTCAGGACTCGAATTTTGCAGTTTGTTTTCACCCAAAGCTTAATTGATATATTTTATGATTCAAATATTGATTCATGTAGATGGACAGAATGTTTGGACAGTTTGACTCGGGATCACACCCACTGGAGTACCTGATCTTTAAAAAATGTGGGCTTGGTCTTTACAACATTGGTTAGCCAGTAGAAGAGGGCTGAGATTCAACCCTAAAATAATAATAAATATCTTTTTACAACTTACTGCCAATAGTGTAAACTCCACAGATCCACTTTTCTCTGTGTCAATGGCTTTAAACAGTTCTGTAGAGAAACAGAAAGAGGGAATGTTGATCAGGATTTGACTGTACAAAATAAAAAGGTATTTTGAATATCTATGACTATTTAATAACTTTTTTTTAAAGTATGTTTTTGATACATTCAGAAATTGGTGGTTTTAAAGACTTACTAAACATGGTTTCCAAACGAACCAGACACCCAACGAAGTTGTCGAAGTCAACCGTGAGGTCGGCCTCGGAGTAACGCGCAACCACAGTCTGGAGCAACATGTTGTTTAAAGTGAAACCTAAAAAATAAAACATATTTGCTGTTAGTGCACTTTGACACTGATTTTACAAATGGTCCTGGAGGGACACAGACCCATTCCTCAATGATAACAGTCATATTGGATTTGAATGAATGCAGGAAAAAAAAACCCATATGATATCCAGTAAAAAATAAATAAAAATAATTCCCTCTAGTGTTTATTACAAAAAAGTGAGTCAACACCAATACTGTTTGATTAGCCTGGCTCCTTAACTTTAAAAGATTTACAACCTTTTCAGTGTCACTGGTTCTGTTGAACCCCCTCATTAGAAGTTAAAGTACACTTCAAATAGACCCCTGTCAAAGTTTCCCACAGTAATAATATAGCTCAGCAAATGCACGGTAAAGCATAGGCAAGCATTGTAAAGAACAGAGAAACATTGTAAAGCATATTAATAAACACGACAAACCAGGGTAAAATTGGTAAATGCATATGTATATTGCATATAATTCCCATGCTTTTCCCATGTATAGCCATGGGAAAAACATGGTAAAACCAAAAACATACCATGCAAAAATACTGTGGTAAACTTTGGCAAGGGAACACACACATACAAACCCTACCTAAAGTGCCATGCAGATGGTCTGCACCCTTTGCCTGAGAGCTATACAATCCAGTCCCACACTGTACAGTACCTGCTTCTTGGATGGCCACACGCATCTCATGTGAGCTCATAGTACCAGAGCGATCAACGTCTCTACTCCGGTAGATATTCTGTAAAGAAAGAAATGTTTCTTAGGAATGACAGACATGCCAGTTGGCATTATGATATGTTGTTTGAAGTGAGTGATAAGAAGCAAAGACTTAGCAGTAGAGTCACACATACCAGATAGCCCTCAATTTTGGTCCACAGTATCTTGAACTCCACCAAACCCAACTTCCCAGTTCCATCTTTCTAAGAAGAAAGTTAAGGCAATATCGAATACAGAGAACCCAATAGCTTGTCAAAAGGCAGAAGGCCTTATGCTAAAATGTACAACTTTTTAAAGCAGTTTTGTTGGTGAAATTGCAAAAACACTTGTCCAGTGGATGTGTGCCTATTGTAGATGAGGCTCTTGAGCCAACAACTGCATTTGGGTTAGAAAGGCAGGCATGTAAACACTTTCCTATGTTGCTTGCAAACTGGCACCATGAGGATGAAGGCTGTATGCACTGTTAGTTTCTTATTGTTGGAATTGTAGGGATACATGATCATTCCAATCCCTCGACATGTGTATATGTGTAAATGAAATTTTAAATGCAGGGATACATCCAAAAGGTTGACCATGGTCCGACAGGTTTCCAGGCTGAATCCGTCTGTCTTAATGTCAGAACCTAAAAGAGAAATTTAAAAAATGTACCAGTCAGAACAACAGTAGATATTCAGGATGAATATCAAGTGATAGCTTTATTATTGCATTGTTTAAAATAATGAGTACTTTTTTTTTTTTTTTTTTTTTTTTTTTACAGTTAAAATATTTTAAATATTATAGCCTTATACAGCAAGTACCACACCAACATTTTTAGGGTTTAGGAGACTGATATCCACTCCAAAACTCAGTGTGACATACATTTGTACATCCGTTAATAAGTAACGACATTACCAGCGTACATTCTCCATCTTAAAAAGTAATAACCCTAGAATGAAACTTACGCTTTGATACTACTTTGTTAAGTATGTTACGCAGTTCAAACACTGAAATTTCACTGTCCTGCAATATATAAACACAAAGAGGTAAGAGGTTTTTTGATTTCATAAAATAACAGGATCTAACACAATCATGCAGTTTAACTCCTCTTGCATGAATTTCTCTCACACACAAACTAAGTGTAATGCATTTCTTGTGCAAGGTGCAGGACTGACAGCTGTGAGACAAGAGTATTCCCTTTCAATCAATATCTTTACATGGCACATACAATCCTGATTAAATTGGATTCTGAAAGCAATGGAAACTGAGCAATGGGACTTGGGAATCATATTGAGTCGAGTTATCTGATTTCTTGTAATCTGATCTGGGGACATGGGTAACTCGTTTCCAGTCGTATTTATGATTCATGTACACACACAAACAGCACAATTCCCCCCCCACCCCTCAAACCTCCTGCAATGGGATTTATGGAAAGAACTTCAGAGGCATTTGATGTGGATGGGTTAAACCAATAGGAAACCAGCAAAGGGGACCAGTTGCCTTGCCCCTAATATCTTTAGGTGATAAACTGCCCTTACTCACCTGTCCTGCTAGATTGGAGAACAGTTTCCTGAACTTGTCATCAACGTCACCTTCAGTAATTTCAACCTGGAAACACAAACAAAAAAAGAGTTTAACAGAAAATATTTGTATTAAAACGACTCAAAGCATTTTACATTTGTGTATTTAACACTCTTTATACAACATGTACATTTTATTAATATCAGGTGCTTTTACCTCGTCCAGTTTTGCTTGAACCTCGTTATCCAGCTCCCTGAAAGAAACAAATACTAAAATCAACTTTAAAATGATATGAATCAACTCTCAGAAGTCAAGTTCATAATACTGGTCTTCTATAATGTGGAACGGGTTAAGGAACTATATAGGGGGAGAACTGTATCTCTTCAGTGATTTGAAAATAAACATACTAATGGATGACAGATGGGTTTTGACAAGGTGTCCCCACTGTCATTACATCAGATTTAAAATCAGATATAAACAAGGATACCATGTCTTTCAGCAGCACATTCTATTGTTCTGGAATTTCCCAAATAGCTGGTTAAGCGGCAACAGGTTACAGGACCCAGGCTCTCTCAAACTGTGCCTGCGCTACGTTTCCCAGGACCGCGGTACTCACTGCGTCTCGGCCTGTTTCTCTGCGAAGACACGCAGACAGAAGTCCCCATTTTTGTGCGGCTCGAAGGTGGAGGGGACCACGAGGTACTCTCCGGGCGGCAGCTTGAAGCGGCTGCACACCTCCCGCAGGTTGACAAAGGTCTCGGAGCGCGCCTTGGACTGATTCCTCAAGAAGAAGTTTTTGCTCAGGTGCACATTCCTTTTCCCGGCATACTAAATAGTGCATAACATATAACAACAACTATAAGAGACAAAAGGGGCTGATTTTCAAAGCCTTTTAATCCTTTAAAAAAAGAGAAAAAGTTACAAAGCTAAAAATAAAACACAGCGGGTATGTCACGTTAGGTAAGTTTGTTTATTTCTCATTCTTGTTTTGTCTTTTGAAAAATGAAGTAAAAATAGAAGACACATTTTTGGGTTTTGAGCATCCCCTAATGCAGTCCCCTACAATAGCTTACAGAAACGAGAAGATTGCTGTAAAATGCTACATACTGCTAGAGCTGGAATTACCAATGAAGTATTGTGCCACCCAACTGCTATGTCAAGTGTCATGGTAATTTCAGGGATATTTCTCTTTGTGCTGTGGCCCCCCCTGAAAGCATCTTGTTTGAAACCACCTTGCCCGTGTTTGTTTAAATAGCTCAAATCAGATTTAAGCAGGCTTGTATAATATATGTATAAAAACTGCTTGCTTCTACCAGTTGAACTCTGTTACACCAACGTTCCAACGTTTGGAGCGCGAACATGGATTAGGATGGTGTGCAAAGTATTTGAAAATCATCCTTATACAAATCAAACCAAAACGATACTGACACTTTGATTTTCTTATTGGTCTTACATACCTCCTCCGGAACCTGAAAAAACAAGAGAAAGAACATTTATTGGGCGGCATTTACGAAGTTGAGCAATAAGATTTAAGTAACATAAATATCACAGCATTGAAGGTGATTCTTTTTTAGGGTGCAACTGGCCCTATTTCCCACTATGCTGTAATGAGATGGCAAGACTTATTTAACTTAGGAAGGTAAAAAAAGAAACTATGTTATAATTACACTTGATTACTATTTTCCTTTAACTGTAAACTACTGTATACTTTTGTCTATTACATGTCTCTAAGACTGGAATGTTTAATAAAAGGAGCATTTTCAAGACCTCTTAATAATGGAAAAACAAGGCATATACACCTACACAAACTGAAGCTGACCTGCCCACATGTGACTCATGTAACAGACAAGCTGCCTTTGAAAACCTTGCCTTTCAGCTCACTACACTGATCCGGAAAAACAGGCTTCACAAGAGGATTCTCATAACACTGAATCTATTCTGTTACAGACTTACGCCATATATAGACAATCCTCTGCGTGGGTGTGTTAGTGTGTAAGTGTTTGTACTTGTGTGTATGTCAGTGACTGTGTGAGTTTGTGTGTTTGAGTGTGTGTGTGTTCGTTTGTGTGTGCATGTGGTTGTGTGTGTGTCAGTGAATGTGTACATGGTTGTGTGTGTGTGTGTGAGAGAGTATCTATCTGGTTGTGTGTTTGTGAGTGTATGGGTGTCAGTGTGCGTACCTCGTAGATGGCGAAGCCGATGGTGTGCATGTCCTCTCCCATCTTCCTCTGCCTTCTGCGGTTCTTCTGTATCAGACCCACCAGGAAGGTGCAGCCGTCCTCCCCATCATCAGGGTCATCGTCCACCTCCTCCAGCTTGAGCACAAACTGGGGGTTCGTCCAGAAAGTGTCTGGAAAGAGAGAGAGAGAGAGAGAGTGCAACTGGGCAACAGCTATGCAGACGTGTACAAGAAACATTAACAAACATGAACGTTTTTTCACCACTAGATCTACATCCCTGTCAGCTTTGGCTAGATAACGTCATACCTGATTGCCAAGCCCCTGCTGCTTTCCTTTAATAGCTGACAAACTAATTCCATATAATATCTCTGCCATGAATATGTATTCATTCTACAGGTCTCAGTTGTGCAGTTTTGAAAGAAACACACATTATAGCAAACATGTATTTTCGTTTCAAAACATGGTATCTCGTACTACTCTAGGCTCAAGAAACACTGTTTGTATACCATGCTTTTTGACCATTTAACCTGGAGAATGGTACTGTCCCCACCCCTTTCATTGGCTTCTTTCCTGTCAATGGCCAATCAGCTGCTTCCCCTATTGACTGACATGCTTTCAGTTTTTAACAAATGGAATGACCCAGGGATTACATGTGCAAACAGATGACCCAAGAATAACTGGGAGCTTAAAGTAAAGGAATGCCAGATATCAGGTTTTACAATGAGCTACGATTACTTTAAGAACTAAACAATATTGTTACAGATGTGTTGAGAGTGCTGATCGAGCAGGCTGGATGACTCGTTCCCTACCCGAGTAGTTCCTGCAGCCGCCAGCAGTGGAGCCGCTCCTCCAGCTCCCCTCATACTTGGACAAATCCCACTTATTGTACTCGTCACTGGTCAGGGCATCGGGGGTCAGGTTACAGATCTCCACACGGGAGTAGTGAGTCAGGAAATCAGAGAAGGACATCCTGGAAACAACACCGCTGACATGTCATATACAGTTCAGCGCTCCACATGTAACTGTTATAAAGCAGGGTTGTTCAAAGTTGTCCCTTCCACTCCTGATCTTTGTTCTAACCCTGTTCTGAATTGTTTAACTGAACCAATTAAACCTGCATCCAGACTAAAATAGTTAATTACCGATATATCATTTTACCAGTTAAACCTGGAGTGGAATGGCCTGCCAGAACCATGATTGGACACATGCTCGTAAGCTTTATTACAGCAGTGAGAACACTATTTTCAAATATATCTACACACATATCTAAGTCTAGGAACTTGCATAAAGCATTAAAGTATGGGTGGTTACTCTAACATACAGGAACCACAATGTACGACTGACTTACAGTACAATGGTATGAACCAATGTAAAAGAATGGGGTTTTTTCATTTTAAAATGTCACATCAATAACCTGTTTTACCAAAATTCTCCGTCTTCTGAGTTGTTTCTCAGTCTCCTCCTGTCAGCTTCGCTGGTGGAGCTCCACTGTTGAGAACTGTAAAAGACAGCATGCGAGTTGTGAGAGTCGACTGCCTACGGTCGAGTCACTATAGGAATCTCTGTTTTAAAGAGGCATTATCAAGTCCAGGCTCTCATCCTATCACGATGTCCATACAGATCTGTTTATTTTACACAAAAGATCTGAATATTGGGTTGGTAGGAAGGGCGTTAAATTCTCCCTGCCAGAAAAAAAATGTGAGAATGTGGCCACATGGTATAAAAAGGGAGAAAATCCTTTGTTTAAAAGGTTGGTGTTTAGGTGAGCGTTGGAGGATGACATCTGTGTTGTGTTGGATGTAGTGAAGGCAAATACACTCCTTCACACACAGCCTAAGTCTTATTGATTTGTGTAAATATTTTATTTTGTGCGGTGTTTGTTTGTGGTTTTTGTTAATAAATGCGCAACAGCATTTTAAACTGCAGCTTGTTGTGTCTGAGTCTCTCTCTCTCTGTCGGTAATGAGCGTTGCCAGTGGCGCTACCCTTTCTCAATATCATACAGTATTATCACGTGACAGTGACTTACTTGTCACTCCAGGGTCCAGTCCACTCTACCTGACCCCATGGGTTACGGATCCTGATCAGCTTTTCCTGCTGGCCTTGATATTCCACCTGTCCAGGCAAAACACACGGGCACAAAACACATACAGCCCTGTAAATACTGTACTGTAAGTGTAACACTGGAAGATAAGCCATTTAATGGGTTTAAATGAATTGTAATGTAATAAAAAAAAAAATCTTTCCTGAACTGAGACAATGGTTGTATACTGACTCTAGCTATCCTGTTCTGGTGTTTGAACGGGTTAAGGAATTTCAGTTCTAGCTGATATTCTCAGTATTGTTTTGGGCTACAGAAGGTTGTCAGAGCCGTCGACCCGAGTAAAATTAAATGCTTAATTAAAAGCAGCAGGTTTCCTTAAGGCACAGATAATAAGTAAGGCTGTTTTTTTCCCCCCGAAAACTCTTTTTCAGTATATAGTAATTACATCACTGAGTGCTACACTGATAAAAAGAAAATATCCAACTTTTTTTTGTATTCCCTTCCAATATACCCATCCAATCCTTATGTTATGCTCAGATGAACACTTCTTACAAGCTTGTACGTCTTATTTTGAAAAGTGAATATCTTAGAAACAAAGAGTAATTGGTGTTTCATCACTGATGTGTTAGGCATGTGCAGGATGTGCCCTATAACTTGGAGAATGCCGGTTCATATCAAAGCTATGCCACTGTCGACCGTGGACGCTAAAGCGTTGCCCAGGAAGGGTAGGTGTTACGCCAGCTGGGCTCACCACACACCAGCAACTCCTGTGGCTGACCGGGTGCCTGCGGGCCAGCCTGTACACTGCAAGTTCCTCATGGCGGGCTTGCAGAGCAAAAAAAAGCTGATGGCACTCGTTTTGGAGGACACGAGTGCTCGTCTTCGTCTCTCCCGAGTTAAATCGGAGGTTGCAGTGGTGAGCCAGTTTGAATAACAACAATTGGACACTCCAAAATTGGGAGAAAATTGGAAAATGAATAAAAGCAGTTGTTAAAAAAAAAAAAAAAAAAAACTAAATGAAGCCATTAAACCTCCACCAAGGCCCTAAAAGACGCTCCAGTATTGGAATAGGCCACTTCTGATTTACTGTATTACCACATCATTTCCCAGAAACCATCAAACTCACCTCGTCAGCTGCAGTGATTGAGTAGGCGTGCCCCTTCACCAGCTTCTGTGATGTCACAGCTTCTGTTTCTGCAGAGCTTGTGATCTAACACAGCAAAGCAAAAATGAGATCTTAATCGTGAAACAACATGCTGCCATTTTTACATTTTTGGTCGTTATCAGTGATAAAAAAACAAAAACAAACTTAAAAACCCAAGATGGTCCTGTACCTTTGAAAGAAAGAAAAAAAAAAAGTCTTGTGTTTTTGTATTAATTTTGCTTTTTCTATCACTGGTAAGGCAAACTTTCTTTACCTCCAGTTCCAATGAGCAATGTATGCTATGTGAGACACAGTAAGGTTACAAATTTAACTTTCTTTAACCTCTTGAGGTACACAAGGACTTGAGCGGCTGTTCAAACGGTTTCTTCTTACAACACATTTGACAGTGACTCAAGTATCACAAGGAAACTGACCATCTGGATGATCAGGTACAACCTGGCAGTACATTTAAAACCCTGTTTCGTGTACCTCTTTGCAGAAATAAGTGCAGTATAATTTTTTGGAGGTACATACATCACTTGTACCTTAAAAAAGGTTACAAAAATAATGATATAGTTACAGTATTTGACCAGCACCATAAGAACATTTTAAAATCCTATTACAGTTCAATGTGAAAACCGAATGTTAGGTTCACTATTTGTAGTGTTTGCACATGCTTTGCTCCAATTAATGGTCATCTTGGTGGAACTGCAAGCTGTTGGTCTGACGTTACTAAAACAAGACTTGGTATGATTACAAACGACAGCACAGCACAATTGATAAGGAAGTAGTCAATGATGGAGTAGTACAGGATAAAATACTTACATCTATGGAGCAGCCCAGGAGAGACCCTCTCCTCAGAGCTTTCTGGATGATCTTGAAAAGCTGGGGGCGAGGCTTCTTGAGATCGTAAGCCTCTGCAATGCCTCCAGTGAAGTCCTCAAACCCTTCAGTAGTGCTCCCGCCCGACAAAGCCTCGTAAGAGCTGTTTAGCCTGAAGCAAGGGACAGGGTTAGCGTCTCGCTGAACTGAAATCTTACTCAAAGACTCTCCCGAGCAGGGGACTTCACAAATAAACCACCTGTTCTCATGTATACTCAATAAAGGAGTTTATTCTAATTATTCAGGACTGAAAGGGTTAATATCTGTGTCCGTTAACGCTTTACATTACCCACAAAATCAGTCTGATGGCAATAGAAACCACCACTTAAACAATTAAGAGCCTAGTAATTCCATTTACCTCAATTTGAGCCACTGATGTAGAAATAATTATTACCGTACGCACAGTACTGTGCATGTATCTCCATTCTGGCATTCTATTAAGTTCAATATCAAGTTAACTGTTACCCAATCACGCTGCTGTTAGTTTGTGGGACAAATGAATATCCTGCCAGTGCCTTCTAATGGCAATCATATTAAAATTCACCCAGTAAAAAGTCTGTGAACACAAGAGCTCCTTTTTATGTGGTGTTTGTAGTGTTGGGTCGTGGGTTTCAAGCCAAAATACAAAACCCTATTTTGAAACAAGGGCAAAGGCAGGCATGAACCAATTGTAATAGCATGAGACTAGCAACAAACAAGTACAGAAAGGAGATGTTAAATTATTGTTACAACAGTTTACAACCTGCCATATTATCTATTAAGTCTAAGCAGATAAGCAGGTAAGGATCTCCTTACTTGGCGTAGGCCTTCTCCAGCAGAGCGCTCCAGAACTCTGACCCCTCGGCTGAGTGGACAAACAGCAGCTTTCCGTTCCTCGTGGGCAGTCTGTCATCAATCACCACGTCAACCCACTCTCCAAACTGCCAGAACTGCACCAGGAAAAGCAGTACCGCGTGAATAACGTGTACAGGTCACAGGCACTATTAGAACAGGTCATCCATATTAACAAAAGAGGTAGATTTTAGTAGAGGGTATATTTTATTATAACTTGGGTCACAGCATTCTACTTACTATAACGCAACAGTATTCTCTGATAACCCTGGCCAGTAACTACTGCAGATGTGTGTGTTTTACATCTCGTGTTATTTCCTGATCTATGGAATCATGAAAAAGGAAGGGCTTGTAGAATATTGCAGAACAAAGGGCTCTTAATTCTAAAGGTTTTCTGCATGGTGGATTTCCTGGTCACTGACTGTGGGTTACAAGCCAGTGCTCTTCTGTACTATCAATCAGCATATCCCTTGCGGTTTATTTTCTTAGCACTTTAAATGTTCCTTCTGCTAGCAGGTGTTTCCATTATCAGCTATAAAAAACTGCACAGATGAGGGAAATTTTAATTGAGAAAGAAGAACTACAATATTTTTAAGCTTTGAGTCATTTTTTGGGGGCAAACACAATGCTTACCTTATATATAATATGGACCAAGCATGTTTTTTCCCCCCCAAAGATCTCTAATGAATGAAAACGAACCTATAATCTGCTCATCAAACTTTTGAAATTAAATAAATCTGCTTTTTCATCATGCCCAGAAAGGTTTTATGGTAGCCTCCTGACCTGGAAGTGAAAGATTCCGGCGTAGTTCTCCTTGAAGCTTTGTCCGCTGGGAACGACCCGGGCCAAAACATCCTCGTTGAGGGTCAGAGAGGCGATGGCAGCCAGGAGCCAGCAGTCCCCTTCAGAAAACAACAAGAAATATTATCAACAATTGCAAATGTTTACGGCTTTGGGGCTTAGCACAACACAAAGTATCTGCAATTCAAATGAAACACTTTGTTTTTTCTTATTGCATGACATTTTATATGAGTTGAATATGAATTGAACAAGCTGAATATGAATTGAATATGAGTTGAATACACCTCTGCACATGAAACCCTAAAACAAAATATTATTTCATCATAAAATACTTTGAACTGTGGCCCAGAAATAGTTAATTGTTCTTCTCACTTTATGTGGAACTCCTTTTCAGTCGTTACAAAGCTGGTGTACACCCAATGTGTCATCATATATAATTTCCTTTCATTGTTCAGAACAAGGAAGCTCAGTATTTTAACACAGCCCTCTTAGGCTGCACTGCTGAGGAGGACAGATTTTAACTGAGGCAACCAAAGGAAATGGTAGATTTCCAGCGCTGTGTATTACACTGGTTACGAGGAAAGCTGAAGAATAGAATCAGTGTAATGTTTGATATCCCTCTGATGGCAGTGATTAAAAGTCTTCCTCTCAACTCCCTTCATGCATGCCACCCCTGGAAGCAATGAATCTTTGTGACTCAGCCCTGCATTCCAAGGGATATTCCCTTTTGCTGCCAAAGAAATGTGCCAACAAACACACTGAAGAAATAGAGCAGTTTCTTTTTATAATAAGAGTTCACTGGTCAAAGGCAGTTTTGTACCGGTATGATCTACAGTAGCATGTGAGTTCCTGATTTGCGTGCAAAATTTTGCATGGAATTGATGCAAACACCAAATGATGACGACATCCCCTGCTTACTCACTTGAAACCCTAACATATAATATTCATTTATCATGAAGTTATTGTACTGACAAACCCTGTTGGGCAAAGTTGAGGTAAATGGACTGAATGCAGCTGAATAAACGCATGACTTGAAAATGGCAATACAATTTAGCCACTAGGGAAATTACCAAACAATTAATACAATGATCATTGGGACCAAACTCTGGCAATTCATTATACTGTCATATTTACAACTGAATTTAAAATTGCCATAAATATCCCACTCATTGTCATTACTATCCTGAGAGATGATTCTTTGGTGTCTGTTTACTATATGTTACTATTGTATGTATTATCCATGGTACTCTTCTTAATCAAAAAGAAGCCCAAGTTGCATTGGAGTTTTTACAGGACATTCCCCAAAGGCAGTTTTCACTGCAGGGACCGAAGCGTCCTCACACCTTTGGAACCTGGTTGACACTTTGTCATTCAAGAAGACAAACAGGATGAAAGAATAAAGTTATGAATGTAATTTACAAGATGTTCTAACACGGGATATTTAAAGATATGGTAAACAGGACCTGAGCCTGTAATAGTACATGGCACAAAGTAAAACAGAGTTAGCTGTTATTCAGAAAACCTGCTTCGTGAAACAAATTCATTCTATGTAAAAACTGATCCCAGTCACTTTTTCAGCCTTGCAAAAACTAGCATTCTGAAAAAGTGCAGTCACAGACAAAAGAACCCCTGCCAACCCAACAACAGCAAGCAGCCTGCTCAGGGCTGCTGTCTTGCCTTTTTGTGAAACTTGCACCACGGAGATGTAACTTTTATACATTACAGAGCACATGTATTTCTATTTTTTCTCCAACTTCTGCCTAGTGAAACTTACCCAGGGCCCCTTGGCAGATATCAGTTCTGGAGGCACCCCCCACAATAAACTGTGGGCTGGAACACAACTCCTGGAAAACAAAAGACCTGGGTGCTTACGAGTGTACACATACTGTATCTAAAACCTGGGTGTATACGGATTGTACACATACTGTATTTAAAACCTGAGTGTATACGGATTGTACACACACTGTATCTAAGGCCTGGGTGCTTACCAGTGTACACAAACTCAGTCTAGAACCTATCCTTCTGTGCATTATATGCCGCCAGCAGTGTACACAACAGGTGGATGCAAATCATGTTGATCTACATATTCAGCATAATTTAGAAGCATAACAAAAGCGTGGCATTAACATCCTGCCTGAAGACACATTTCACAATAGGAATGGGGCAATGCATTTGGAATGCAGGAAACGTTTGGAAAGTATATTGGGGAAAAAAAAAAAATTGTGGGTGTTGGTGTCAGTTTCTCTGTCTATTCTATTGTTAATGTACAAGTAAAATACTACGGTTCTCGATTCATAGGTTCATTATTATACAATTGAAATCAAAAAGATAAATTCGTTTTCTTTTCTTTTTTTTTGAATGCTTATTATTTGCAAGCATGCATCGACAGCATGAAATAGCTAAATGCGGCACTGTCGTTGAAGTATAAATCATAATGGACACAGACAGAAATGTTATGCGAGGTCACACACACTCAATATATCGATGAGGTTGTGCACTGCAAGCACTTAGCTAAATGCAACACCATTACAGTTATACAACCCAAAACACAAAAAAATTCTACCTTACCGTGGGTCTTTTCCAGCTAACACCTTGTGTTTTAGAGGAATTTGGCCCCAGTTCATTATATCCCAGAGAAGACGCCAAAGCAGGGAACGTTTCATCTGTAAAGAGTTTACCAGCCTGCAGACATTCATTTCTTAAACAATCGAAGTCCTGGTTCATATATTTCACTGCATTTCCGTTGGCGCCAATACCGGCTGCCCTTGCCCTGTCTCGTTGAAGTTTCGACGCAACCCCAGACATGGTTCTTCAGGAATATTATGACGCACTACAGTATCTTCCCGAGCCGATGCTTGTCTGCCTCTGTTTGCAAAGGTATAACACACCTGTAGGCTTGAAAGGGATGGTCACTGACAAAGGCGTGTGTGCAAGGAGGACCGTGTTAAACTCTGGTTGGTTCTGGGATTTTGACGATTGTCATCACCTGTATATTTATCTCTGGTCATATTTTCAGCAGAATCAATCATGCCTTTCTGTTTTTTTTGGATTCTCTTTATGACAGTTTGTTCATCTTTTTTTTTTTTCAAATGTCCCATGACTTTATAGGGAAGAGAATGTTGAGGAAATGAAATAAAGTATATTGAAGGATGATTTGCCAATCCAAACAGAAAGTACGCGAAATATAGAAAATTGTATTAAATTGTAAAAATGACAGTTCCTAATGACAAATGCCATGTTGAACGATGGAGGAGGAGGGAAGCCAGTGGTGTTTTTGTTTGCTGTATGCTTTGTTTTGTAACTAGAAATAGCATCATTGACCGGACGTGATCATTTGTGTGTGTGTGTGTGTGTGTGTGTGTGTGTGTGTGTATATATATATATATATATATATATATATATATATATATATATATATATATATATATATATATATATATATATATACACACACACACACACACACACACACACACACACACAGACACACACACACACACACACACACACACACACACACACACACACACACAACTGTATTAGTGTCAGTAAACATCGTGAACCAGGACGTAACTCTTCAGCACTGCAAGACACTACAGAAAATACATATATAAGCCCTATGTACTGGGATAACTAATTTATTAATTCAACTATCTTACACTGTTATATAAATAAAAAACATTGTCCATACATGAACACGCTGTACGCCGATTGGCCAGTACGCTGAGAATGTCCCATAATAGCAACATGAATTGTATTGCAGGTGTGCAGGTGTGCATGTGACGTGTCGTATATCTTGTCTGCATTCAACAAAGAAATGACAGCCTACAGTACAACAGTTTGCTCTTTCAAGAGTCGGAATTTTTCTTAAATTTCTTTTTAAACTAATTTTTGCCATGCTTGGACAGCAGGTAATGTCTTTATGTCATAAGCAGGGCCAGCCGATAAAACCTGCGCAGCAGACTTTAGTACAGCTCCATCCACACACTAGACAGAGCAACACAACTTAGAAACTATCCAAAAGACCGGCAATAAATACATGACCCCGCCCGTGAATTCCTATTGGACACACTAGAGAGGGGCTGTCCCATTACAAAACAGGTCTTGTTTTGATAAAAGGTTACCACCCCGACCTCCGGCAACGCCATTGTAAAATAAAAGTTGGACTTGTAAAATCAGTAGATCAGAATTATTGAGCATCCCTATCCAACAGTTTTATTGTTGTCATTATTATTAGTAGTAATTGTACAGTTGTAATATTTTTTTTTTCTTTGTGGTACCAGTAGTAGTACTCTGATTTGAAGCCCGGTACATCTTATAAGACAGCTGGACACTAGGACAGGCAACTTGGAGACCCCGAACTGGGAGAACGCCATAGTGGGACCTTTCACATCGGTGGCAGCATCCCCTGTAGTACCAGTCACGGAGACGCTGTGGAGACATCTTAGAGATGCTGCAGTGCCCTACCCCTTGTGTGCCCTACCCCTATGGTGAGGTAGGCACCACTAGTTGCAGACCAAGCTTGTCTGTGGACAGGACTTACCAACAGCTGTGCAGGATGCCCTCCCAGAGTTCCAAGGTGGTCTACTGCGACCACAACCCTTTCACAGCCTGCAAAAGAGGGGCTACTTCAGCCCAGTCAGCACTTAAGAACATAAGAACATAAGAAAGTTTACAAACGAAAGGAGGCCATTCGGCCCATCTTGGTCGTTTGGTTGTTAGTAGCTTATTGATCCCACAACCTCATCAAGAAGCTTCTTGCAGGATCCCAGGATGTCAGCTTCAACAACATTACTGGGGAGCTGGTTCAAGACTCCCACAATTCTCTGTGTAAAAAAGTGGCTCCTATTTTCTGTTCTGAATGCCCCTTTATCTAATCTCCATTTGTGACCCCTGGTCCTTGTTTCTTTTTTCAGGTCAAAAAAGTCCCTTGGGTCGACATTGTCAATACCTTTTAGAATTTTGAATGCTTGAAATAGATCGCTGCATAGTCTTCTTTGTTCAAGACTGAATAGATTCAATTCTTTTAGCTTGTCTGCATATGACATGCCTTTTAAGCCTGGAATAATTCTGGTCGCTGTTCTTTGCACTCTTTCTAGAGCAGCAATATGTTTTTTATAGCGAGGTGACCAGAACTGCACACAATATTCTAGATGAGGTCTTACTAATGCATTGTAAAGCTTTAACATTACTTCCCTTGATTTAAATTCAGCACTTTTTGCTATATATACGAGCATTTTGTTGGCCTTTATTTATAGCTTCCCCACATTGTCTAGATGTTAAATATATCATTAATGCTTTTAAAATATTAAGTAAATATATTGAGAAATATAAAATTCATATGAGAAAAATGCATTATGTATACATTTTAAATATGACATTTAATATACATTATGTACTTGTGTATAGCACATAATAAAAAACAAACAATATTGTAGACATGCAGGGCACTTAAAATCACCTCCATGGATTAATAAAGAAAGCAACTCAGCCCTTTTTATTCGAGATTCCCAACAGCAGCCACTCACCTCTCACCGCTCACAAACACAGGTACACAGGCACCTCCCCACTCTAGCGGACACACACACCTCTCAGGGTGATTTTCACAGGTTAATAACAAATCACAGAAATACTCCCAAATGAACAATAAACATGTACAACAATAACTTGAACAATTATCACAAACCAAACAGTAATCAAATATTTACAATAATCAACAAATAATCACAGTTTCCACACAAAAATCCCAACCCCTTTGCAAGCTACTAATTTACATGAGTCGGCAATATCTATATATATCCATATATATCCTTTTGAGTGCCTTGTTATTTTACTGCCATTCCTAGGTGTCAATTGTTAAAAATCTAGGTTGTAACAGTGAGTAAACGAGAGAAAAAGGTGTGCACTCTTTAAAGACACTGCCTCTTTCTGATAAGGATCTTGTTTTGATATGGTTGGGAAATTGTAATCTTGAGAGACGAAGTTTATTATATATAAATATGCCTGTACAATGACAGTTCTCACAAACTGTAGTGGAATTTTGGCAAATACTTCACTGTGATTGGTTGATTTCTGATATGTGATTTTAAATGAAATATAAAATGTTCTCACTTTGTGTCGGTCATTTTACCAAGGGGTTGTATTCAACCTTTGGACCCAGCGATTCTTTGGAGACATCAAAAGTGGCATCTTCAAAATTAAATTCTGCCGCTATAATTTCACAGGAGGATTCTGGTTTGAGCCCACACCTTCAGCCCAGTCTCTTTGCTTTGCTATGTATTTTGAAGACCCTGATTCCATCTTGAAGAATGATCACTAGGATGAAGGCATGGTCAGTTCATACCTAGAGGAAAGCTGTAAGGGTATAATTGTGTTGACCTTAGCTTACACTGCCCTTTCTGATACAGAATCATGCAGCCAGTAAACTACAGAGTGGATTTTACTATTTAAAAAACACAAAATACAATAACTAATATACTGTGATTTTGACTTCAGTTTTAGTCTAGATCAGCCAAATGTTTTTTTTGTTTTCTTTTTTTATATAAAAGAGTGAGCACATCACGTTTCCTTTTGTTTTACTGCAAACACACTGCTGTGCACTGGATGGAGCTGGCGCGTACTTATATACAGACAAGAAGAACTGAAGAGCAGCTCCTGATCTCCTTGTTAAAGGACCTTTACATGGTCTAAAAAACACATTCAAGTACTGGAAGAGTGACAAGCAGACCAACAGCTTCCATGCACACCCAGCTTATGATAGGTCCGAATGATCATTTCCACTACTGTATAAGGGAGTGTATAATAGTCTTAGCGCTCACAGTACTTGACATTTGCTTTGCCTTCTAAAATATGATTCTTTGCCAATGCCTTTAACACACCCCCACAGAGTGTGCAATTTCTGTGCTAAGAATATTTCTGCATAGAGTGTGTTGTAGACCTTATAACTATGGTCATCATAACTACCTCTAAGCATACAGTATAGCCTATAGGCACAACAACTCTAACAACATGAATATTTACATTCGCTATAGAGTTTTGTTTTCATAGCTAAAAAAAAAAAAGTAATTCATTATACATACAGTAGTTAGAGAATGGTGTCAAAGTATAGTGCGTGATATTTCTGGCTTCACCTATATAAAATCTACAAAATATGTGCTGTGAATTAAAGTTGGAGCGATCAGTATCATGAAAATGTTGATCACGATGACCTATACGGTATCCACTGCACGTTCACAATGTAAGATTGACGTATAAACAGGGTTTCTCCTTATGACCCCCCGCCCCCATTCTGCAAATCAGTAAATTGTTCTAAATCTAAAGACAGACAGAAAGCCGTCATATAGACAAATGCAGCACAAGGAGATGGTCCATTCAAGTGATGAAAATAGTGGCGGATCAAAATAAATCATTAAAAGAAGGTCACTTTATGAAAGTGGAATAATAAATAAAATTCATCTTTTGTTCTGGGGCCTGTAAGAAAAGGTACACCAAACATAAGCCCTCAAAGCAAACGACATTGGGTAAAAAAAGGGCATCACTTTGAATAACCTTGTAGTGGTAGGGTCAGTGGCACAGGACCAATTTGAATACATGTTTTATGTATTGCTTATGATTTGGACCAAAATATATACATCCTATACTGTACATAAAATAACAAGTTAAGAAAATGTACATTTCAGAAACGAATACTTTGCTACTCTTAATACATAACACAATGAAGCACTGTGTAACTGAAGAGCAAGAATCACCCCAGAGAAATGCCAAATCCTTTTATTTATTTCTAGTATCAGGAAAAACAGAGAGTACAGAATTCAATTCAGAGTTACTGTTCGCACAAATCTTGCCACAAGCAACCTTACTAACGGCCAAGTCCACATGCATAGTCTAGGATACAGTGCCTCTGACATCAGTTTAAACAATTGAAAACAATAAGGAATCTGCTTTTATTTTACTACTGTGTTGCTTAAATACAATTTATTTTAAAAATAAAAACAAACATACCAACCCAACTAATCCAATTTTTTGCTTATTTTTCTTACTAAGGGGATGTGTGTCTTTTAATAAAAACATGCTAGTGATAATTTCACTTCCCAAAAAAGCGTTCCTCGGTTTAAAAAGACAAGGAGAGAAGTGTCTACAAGGTGCTCAGAAGAGATCCTCTCCAATAGTCAACACAGTTAACTAAATCGCAAGGGACAGCCACTGTGGGGAAGAAAAAAAAAGAATTGTTGCACAACTATAAAACATATTGCAAAATAAAATCTATTGCATAATGGAATCAATTTGTTAATTGTATTTAGCAATAGTTTTAGTGCTAAATGGGAAACACCTAAATAAAAACTAAAGTTTGATTATAAGCACAGTCATGGGTTCCTCTATCCTATCACTTTCATTTTCTCCAGTTCAAATTATTGTCCTGCTGTGATGTGATTTAGGTCCTAAAGGACGTGTGTTGATATTTGAGAAACAAGCCCCTGGCCTCAGTTTTTTTAGTTCCATTGTTGAAACTTATAAACCCAAAGTCATAACAGGGTGTGCCCATTCTTTGCAGAAAGCATGTGAAAACAAGTGTTACATACAAACCTGAAAAGACAGGCTATTGTATTTTGTCATTTACATACCTGGTTAATATTGAGTTCCACAGTTCCACTTTCATTATGATCAACAGTGTTAAACATTTCTGTTAATAAAAAATAAAATAACAACATGTATTTAATATAAATCTCAATCTGTAGCCAAGAAGCATCAATGATGAATAAATAATCATTTTTAACACTTGTCAGAATGATTGTGCCAAATACAATTCTTTCTAAATATTATTTTTTCAGTAATATTTGCTTTTTACAAGTAGGGTTATCCCAAGGTATTTGGCTGTATGCATCAAAGATGCACTATTTGAGGTAAGAGACAATGACTGCATTTACATGAATACCGATTGCACTGTTTACATGACATCAGTACTGGAATTCTGGAATTCTGATTGGCATTGGTATTCTGAATGCTCAGTACTAGATACTGAACATGTAATGCACTTTAACTCATATTAAAAGCATAGTTCTGGTAGACTTTGGTATTAGAGACATTTAACCAGCTGCTTATATTTAGTGAAATGGTATTTATGGTGAATATTTTGCAGACTGAGCTTCAATATGCAAAGCACAATGGAGAGAACAACTTTGTTCCTAAAATAGTTTTTTAGCTCTGTGAAGATGTGCCCAATGATTGCCATTACATTCATTTTGTTTAAAGTATTTAGGATATAAGTAGTCTCTTTTTTCTGTCACTTCCATGATGTTCAGCTTGTTAATAAACAACCTTAATGCTCCTGGGTGTCGGGACACAAGAATGAGCAGAACGCGAGCACCGATTCAATAGATTAACACAAGTTTCACTTTGTGTATGGACTCGGTATTGAAGAGGGTATTCCATCCTGCTGGATGCTGAATATCTGATGTACATGCCTGGCATTGAAATTCAGAATATTCAGTATTGGGAATGCAGATCGGTATTGGCCTACATGCAAACGTATTCATTATTTGTTGTGCAGTGTTCTGGAGTTCCAAAGATTAAATCCCTGCCTAGTGGTGTGCAGACCAACAGGTGAAACATGAGCTGATGAGTTTCCAGGAGCTGGGGATTCACACCAATCAATAACCTCATTAACTGGGTCTTTAAGGCCCAGGGCTTCAGCCTCAACTCTGTAAGGGAACGTCAGGGCACTCTGGCAGCCGAGATATGAACCCTTGTAAAGCAATCACTGCATTTCCAAATCTTAAAAACATGGGATTTAACTTCACAGCTCAGGAAAAAATATTGTGATGCATATATTAACACTTAGGCTACCTAAACTGGGCCCCTAGTCCTGTATTACCATGTCCTGTATTATCCTGTATTAGTCTTGTATTATTCATCAAGTTGGAGCCAAACAAGTCGAGTTTCAATAAAAGTAAGAAATAAAACTTACTGAACAGCATTTCCAGTCGAATCAGGCACCCCACAAAGTTGTCAAAATCAATGGCGAAGCAGTCATCCGCATAGTGGCTCACAATAAGTTGAATCAAAGAGCTGTTTAAACGAAAACCTAGAGGAATAATTATATTTGAATACAGTATTAGTTTGTGTATTATTCCCATGTACATATTGGACTCTTCTACACACCACTTAAAAAGTATATATAGATAAATAGATAGATAGATAGAGAGAGAGGGAGACAGAGCAAGAGAGAAAACTACTTTTCACCATGATTGTTGTGCTGTCATAATTCATGATATAAAATGGGGTCATGATATAAACCAAGTTTCACTTTTGCCTATGACAGCACATAAGAGTGCGAGAAAAAAAAAGAAAACTAATGGTGAATTAAAGAGCAGTGATTTAATATTTGTACATTTAGGCGTTCTTTACATTTAAACAAATGTATATAGTTTCCTACAGGATAATATACGTTTTGTATTATTAACTGGAACAAAGCAGTTTGTATAATTATCTGCAAAAGGCATGAATTATTGACTGATGAGAGCTATCAACTAGGCATTGCGCTTGGTGTTTTTTTGTGTGCACTTGTATAAGATTGACTGTTAAAAGTTGGTAACGTTGGTGTTTTGTAACTGAACTGTATCCTGTTAAGACTGCCCACGCAGCATTTGACAGGCTGCACAAAATGTGACAATAAGAGGGTTGGTGAGATGATATTAAGAGAGGTCATTTCTCAAAGAACCTAAGGTGCATGGCAAGTGATTTTTGGAAAATCATGATAATAAATGGGGCATGATATTAATCAAGGTGATATAAAATGGGTTCATCTGTATATGTAATAATAGATGGGCTTCAGTGAGTTACAGAAAAATAATTTCATCTAGGGTTTCTGTGACGTCATAAATTACGAGACCGAAGGTCAAGTTTATAAACTGTCACAGAAACCCGATGGAATTGTGTTCCTGTAACTCGCTGAAGAGGCCCATCCATTTTTTTTTTTTTTTATGCTACATGGATACTCTTGTGATGCTCATATTAAAGAAGACGAGGTTCAGCAGCACAGTTCGTTTTTTTTTTAACGTAGTGTTTCAGTGCTGTACAGATGTTCTATGTCATTATCCGTTAGTGCTTCAGTTTTATTTGGATTATTGCCTTTACCTTGTTTTAATTTCCTGTTCCTCTCCAGTTTCTGAGATATGAATGTACCAGCTTTACATCATTTTTTTTTTTTTTTTTTAAAGTATTCTCATTTCGTTGATCATTAATGAACATTTCTGTACTGTGGGTGTTGTTGTCGAGTGATTAAAAACGACACATTTTGTGTTTGAATTGAAAGTGATGGACTCAAGTAGTCGAATGGGTCAAAGTTCAAGTATATTTTCCTCTAGAGGAATTATCACTTTTTGACATCACTACTGTGGTATTATGCCTTTTTTTCAAATGGCTCAGGATGCAAATATAGCCTTCAACCATATATATATATATATATATATATATATATATATATATATATATATATATACACATACACACACACACACACACACACACACACACACGCACACACTTTAGTACACTGCAGTAAACATTATATTCTGTATTTGCACACAGTACTTCAAGGCAAGTTTATGAGTTCTAAGTGATATTGCAACAGATCTGTTTCCTAGAATAATTGTACCTGCTTCTGCTAGAGCTCCTCGCATCTCATGGGAACTCATGGAGCCAGATTGATCGGAATCGAAACGCTTAAAGATGTCCTGTACATATGAAAACCGGTTAGAGTTGTTATCATTTATGTGCAGTTGGATTAGCTCTAACATCTTCAAACTGCATAATATCAGGACAGACTATGAAATTGTTGTATAACTTTTTATTCAAAACCACTGAACTGTTTAACTCCGAAAGAGCTGGACTACTGCAAGCATCAGGGAATTCCCAGGTTGAAACATTCAGTTTTGTTTGTTGCGGTTGACCGTTGGCCCTGTATAAATAACTTAGTAGCTCATGCATGGGTCATCCAGAGAAAGGCCACGTTGAATTTTTATTTTCTTGACTGGGATTTCAAAACTGGAATGGAAATAAGACTCACATTCCTGGTTTTACTAGTTTAATAAGACACACCTGAGCTTGTTACCTTGTATACACTGTGGCTAATTAAGCACAAATTAAAACATAGAAGGGGTGAAACTACTATGCAATAGAATTATTTTATTTCCATCCCTGCAAAATATATTTGCTGTACAGCACGTGTTTTTCTCTCTCGGGTGCTGTTTAGCTATAGGAACCTGAAAGAACCCTTACCAGGTATTTGTTAATCTTCTCCCACAGGGTGGCGAATTCCACCAGGCCTAGCTTACCAGTTCCATCTTTCTGAAGACTGTTAAGGTCACTGTGGCTCGCTGGTAGAAGCATTTTGTTTTGATATGATCACAAAAAAATGCCCAAAAAACTTTTTAAAAAAGTGGAAAAACAATTAAAATGTACCTCTGGGGCACATATAAGCTTGCACATTTACCCGAGTACCAGTGCTTTATTTCAGGTTTTGAAACATTGTTTTCATGCACAAAATAACCAAACAGCACACAAGTTATTGCACAGGTATTTGGGAGAAGCTCATAATACCACTGCTTGTGTTTGTAGCGCTGTTCTGCATGAGAGAGGACCTTAGTCTCCATAGCTGCCAACTGACCAATCAATAACATTTTGAGAGCATAAAATCAGTATTTTATATAATATATATATTATATCACATATATATAGATATATAATTTATATAATATATATATATATATTTTGTATTTTACCCCCCAATTCTCCCAGATTAAGAAAAATTCTGTCCCCTCATTGCAGCAACACCTCATAACATCTCAAGAGAATTTAAGTGTTTATTGCAGGGTTTGTTGATCACTGAAATGGATGCAACTTACCTAGGTTTTTTTTTTTTGCCTGCAAAATACAGGCCACTAAAATGTGATTAATATGGATCACGGACCACGGCTACCAAAACACAGCCTTTTTGTACCACGTCGTTTCAAAAGGGAAACAGTTTTCAGCCTGTACGTCTGGCCTACAGGTTTGTGAGATAAAAAATACTACTACTACTGCTACTACTACTACTACTAATAATAATAATAATAATAATAATAATAATAATAACAATAATAGTAATAAGGTGATTACATGCGTGTGGGGAGGTTGCACAAACTCCAATTTGTCAGGGCATCAGTTGCATGCCTTTCCCGAGAAAAAGAGTACCGTATTCCGCTCCCTGTGGGATCCCCAGAGACGATGCCAACTTGGCACAGCCAAGAACTCAACCCTGAATAACTCAGATTCTCCTCAGAGACTCCTTTATTATGTCTGTTTAAATAAAAAGAAAGAAAGAGAAAGAAAACCCTGAAGCTGACAAAAGGATACATCGAGCAGGCTGACCATGTGGCGGCAGGTCTCTACGCTGAAGCCATCAGTCTTGACGTCAGATCCTGAAAAACCAAAACCAAAACAAAACTGATTTCACCTCCCAGATTTGTATTTGAGATACGACTTACACTATTGTTCCAGTTGACATGTCCCATAGTTTTTAAAGCTTTCGTTTTAATGAGTTATAAGTACAAAGCAAAGTGCAGGTGGATCTATTCTGTTCCAACCTATTTCCACTCTCTGATCACATCTCCTCTTTAGGGGGAGTTATTTAAAAAATGTTGGTATTTAACACCTCCTATAAATGTTGTTAAATAAGGTAACAACAATCTAGAACTGCTTTAGAACAGCTTCATGAATACAAAAAAAAAAAAAACTCTTTAAATACTGTCAACAGGACCCTGTGCTTCTAAATGTACAATGCAGTGTTCTTAGTTGAGGAAGAGGGTAACCAAGCAAATGATTAATTAATTAAAAGGCCAAATATGTACTTACGCTGTGCCATTATTTTGTTCAGAATGGTAACAAGTTCAAAGACAGACACCTCTGAATCCTGTCAAGAAATAAAAAATATATTTCTAATATGAACCCTTATCTTTAATAAGTATTTATCTGCAGGTGTTGAATAAATCCATTAATGAATGTGTTGATTTCAAGACAAGAAAAGTTGAGTTCCAATCAATGGCAATTCACTTCTGAATGTTTTAAAAGCCGATTGGAAGCAAATTTTCCTCTCATCCGGGGCACTGATGTTTCTTCTGCTGCACGCCATGCCAAAGCTGTAAACTGACAATGAATATTTTCAGTACAGCAGTAAAAATTCCAGATCAGTGGAAAATGTGCTCACAATCAGCTTCCAAAACCCTCAATACAGAAGTTAATTGGTACTCAGTTGTAAAGGTGAGGGAAGGACAACTTTTTATGTTTTTGAAATCAACACATTAATGAATGGGCCTATTTAATACATGCTGATAAATACTACTTAAAGTGGTGCAATTACAAGAATGAGTACCAGCACAGCCCTGGATGAAGAATTATGCATGTGTTGTCTTACATGCTAAAATAAAAACATACCAGCATCTCTCTCTAGTGGACATTCCACCTCCCTGCTAACCAAAGAAGAACTGCCAGCTGGCTGAATATCAGCAGCCACCAGCAATACCTTACAGTACAAGTTGTTAGTGTGACTCACGCTTCCTGATATCTGTAAAAACATTTTTCTGAAGCG
Source organism: Polyodon spathula (assembly GCF_017654505.1). Classification (NCBI taxonomy): domain Eukaryota; kingdom Metazoa; phylum Chordata; class Actinopteri; order Acipenseriformes; family Polyodontidae; genus Polyodon; species Polyodon spathula. The sequence continues at coordinate 9,080,374 of NC_054539.1, read as the reverse complement.
GGGGTCGATTCTATTTTCATCAACTTCAGGCTGTGGAGACAAAGGGTTAGATTTTGTAATAATCTCAAACATTGCATATGATATAAAAGCAAAACAACCGTCTTGCACAGTACAGACACTACATAAACACTCACGACCATATTGATAAGAGGGGGGCCTGTTTTGAAGCTGGTATAATATCCAACAGCAGGCAAACACTCATGTGCTGTAGGCATTCTGCCACTACAGGGCAGTGGTCTGAATTACTTTGTGTTAAAGAAGTGCTAAGCAATCCTTTAACATACATTTCTGCCCTCATCTTTTTTCTTTGGTTGAAAACTATTTGATTTATTTGGTTTGTATACTTTATTTCAGTCTTCCTAATCACTCTCTACCGGTGATACATTTGAAATATCTACATATCCTGAATTAAGTGAAGAAACAAAAGATTTGTATGCAAATCCCTTGAAGTTGCTTTTCAAACCCTGTATATCCCTGTGCTGTATAACCTTTTTTATTTTTAAGATCCAGCTATCTAGAAGAACATTTATATTGTTATTTATTTGTTTCGTTGTATTAAATGATGTGATAAACATGAACTGTGCCAAACTGTCCCAGGGAAGCCGTGTGATCAACTTAATTATGGTGCACATGGGAGAGATGACTGAACCACGCTGAACCACAAAGGGCTGCCTTATAACAAGGACACAATTATTGTGATTTAAATTTCCAAAGTACACCTGCACATGGTGTATCGGACTTATGACGCTTCAAATAGTTTTAACCAAGTAAGTGTTTTAATAAGAAAAAGAACAAAAAGCATGATTTACCTCATAAATATTTGCTTCAATATCATGTTCCATGTGACTGCAAAAAAGGGAACAAATGAATATATATATATATATATATATATATATATATATATATATATATATATATATATATATATATAGATAGAGATAGAGATCTCTATCTCTATAGATAGAGATAGAGATAGATAGATAGATAGATAGATAGATAGATAGATAGATAGATAGATAGATAGATAGATAGATGAAACTAATGTGATCTCTAAAATGTGTTTATAGGGGTGAGGGAGCAGTCTATTGCAGTGTTCTTCATTGCAAGGCCTGTAGGCCACTGGCAGCCCCTAGTGGACTTTAATGCGGCCCCTGATGTGCAGCACCCGACAATACACAAATGTGAAAAAGGCAGTGTGGCGGCCCTTACACTCATGTCTTATCGGAGAACGTGGCCTCCCTCTGAAAATCAGTGAAGAACACTGCTCTATTGGCATTCAATAATGCAAAATTAAGGGCCGGTTTGGAGGAACTAGATTTCCATATTCATTTTACTTGAGAATACAACCCAGCCCCTCACAGGTAAAATGCCTAGTGTATTGACTCACTGCCTCACCTAAACATCTTTAAAGTAATTTCACCCGTGTTGCACTTACATTAGCTACATGGGCCTCAAATGTGCAAAAAACACACGCTATAGCAACAATGGTTAAAGGTTAAAGAAATCTCTATTTGCAAGCAATGACATCCAGGAAGACGGTTACTGCTTTACTTCCCTGGGCATTTCGCCCCAGCAGTGTCTTCGAGGTAAAAGCATGTTACTGACTTAAAGCATGTCAATCAATAGGAGAATAGGACATTTTTCCCACCCCTTTGAATTGATAGAGTCTAAAAGCATAGCTTGCAAACAGATTTCTTGAACCCTGAGCAGTGCCAGATACCATGTTATAAAAGGAAAATGCAGGTTTGCTAAAAAATGTGTTCCTCTCAAAACTGCACACATGACTCCTATATAATGAAGGGGTGAATGAATGAATGAATTAATGAATGGCAGAGAAAATGTATGGAACTATTTTGTTAGCTACTGTAAGCCCCAGTCTTGTTGACACCCACCTTGCTTCAGCCTGCTTCTCAGAAAAGACCCTCATGATGAAGTTTCCAGCTTTGTGTGGCTCGAAGGTTGATGGTACGATGACGTACTCGCCAGGCGGGAGGGTGAAGCGGGTGCACAGTTCCCGAAGGTTAATGAAAGTGTCGCTCCTGCCTACAGCAGGCTGCCTCAAGAGGACGTCAGGACCCAAGCGGATGTTGCTGCGACCCTTGTACTGAATTAACACCGGGGGAGGGGGGGTAAGTATATTAATTTCAATAAAATTCTATTCCACCTTTTTTGGATTTACTGTATCTCTGCTCTCTCTCTTAATTTTGTAAGAAGACTTAAGAGGGAGAAAGTAGAGCATTGTACCAAAGAATATGTAACACATCTTTTTAACTCTTTCAGAGGGTTGTCTGTTGTTAAAGTTGCATTGTGCTGAAAACGTAACAGGACAAAGTGAGGGTTAGTTTGTGTTATAAAAACAATCCTGTCAAGTTAGAAGACATACATGAGCAGGAACAACTTTGCAAAATTGCTTTGTGTATATGCATCTGTAAATATGTTAAAAAGATAAATAAGAGGTTTTACATGTCACTTAGAATACAAAATCAGTTTATACACTTTAATAATGTTAAATAGTGCCATTGATTTAAGACTCAATTTTCCACATCAGTGTCAGCTAACTTGGCATAACAGATTTGTCTAGCATGTTTTCATTTCAATATATTAGCTATCATAGACAGGTAGGTAGAAAGGTCCTGGGATCCAACTTAACAACACAAATCTTCACATTGAATAACACATTCACACAAATAAATGTAGATTTCTTATGAAAGTCAGCATCCATATTGCATAAAATACAGAGTACTAATTGTTGCTAACTGCTGATCCCTTTTTCACTTTCTTGGCTAGGTAAGTTACAGTACAACTTGCAAATTGCCATATTCAAGTCTTGAGTCCTCATCACTTTACATACCTCATCGGGAACCTGGAATAAAAAATTAAATGTGTGTTATTATATTAAAATATACCGCAAACACTACTTTATACTTTATTGTAGTTTTTCTAATAACCAACACTCCACGAGGCTTTTTCAACAAACCTAAACCATACATGGGCAAAGATGTACTGTCATTTCCAGTCCAGCTCTTTGTTTCAACCAAGTTCTACATTTTTTAAATGCTCCAAATAAACCTTAATCCAGGCCCCAGTGTAGTTAATGATTTCATTTCACATGTTAAACCTGCAGTGCAATGGCTCTCCAGAATTGTGATTGGACAGCCCCGATCTAAACTATAGCACATCTAAATAATGTGCTGACACCAACTTTCATATTATAAAAATCAAACATCTAACAGTGCGTGCAAGTCTGCAGTGCATTTCTATTTAACACTGCATGCAAGTCTGCAGTGCATTTCTATCTAACAGTGTGTGCAAGTCTCTGCAGTGCATTTCTATCTAACAGTGCGTGCAAGTCTGCAATGCATTTCTATCTGTAAAAATATGTAAAACGCCTGTTTGGTTGACAAAAGGGTGGTGCATATCTATATCAACTGAATGGACCCTCATACATTCCCATTTCCCATAAACCTGTAACAATACCTTATAAATAGCGAAGCCGATGGTGTTCAGGTCCCTCCCCAGTCTTCTCTCATTCCTGCAGTTCTTCTGCATCAATCCCACCAGGAAGGTGCAGCCAGCCACATTATCATGGGGGTCATCATCTACCTCCAGCAGCTTGATGGCAAACTGGGGGTTGGAGCAAAAGGTGGCTGGAGGAAAGCAATAGATAACAGGAGTCAATTACCTCTCTTGAGGAAAATAATCACAGCCAGTAATGTTTTTTGTTTTTTTTTAAATTGTGAAGCTGCATGGCGTTGCTGTTTACGCATACACAATAATCAGGAGGTTTGACTCAATGTCGCATGTTAACATCAGAGCATGTTTGATGAGGTTCTTGAGCGATACTGTACCAGCGTAGTTCCTGCACCCTCCGGCGGTGGAGCCCACCCTCCACTGCCCCTCAAACTGGGACAGACTCCACTTGTGGACTTCATCGCTGCTCAGGGTATCAGGGGTCAGGTTACAGATCTCCAGCCTGGAATAATGGCTCAAAAAATCCCTGTAGGACATCCTAAACAGAACCAGAAGAAGCATAATAAAACACAAGACCACAGGAAATACAAGAGAAGCAAATTTCACTTTTTCCTGTTTCTGAACATCAGATGTGCTTTTTAAATGTTACTCTTGATGCAAACCATGCACTAAGTTATTTTTATAATACAATTTATATAAAATGCTTCCTAACTTCTTATGTTGGTTCATTGGTTACTTTCCAGAAAACACAACTTGAGACAGAACAGTTTCATTCTGGCATTGGTTTTACACATTGGTTCCACTATGAAAATGGAACTGGAATAGATTTAGAAAGGAAAAAACATGTAAATAAAACAAACAAAAAAAACACCTTACCAGAATTCTCCATCTTCTGCTTTATTATCCAGCTTCAGCTTCACATCAGGAGAGATATAGTCCCACTCCCTTGAGCTATCAAAGAAAGGGTCTTCTGTTCAATACTGTTCAAGGGGTTACAGCTATTTCACAATCATACAGTGATGCCAGTTTGAAAGGTACTGCTCATACATTTAAACATCGCTGTGGTTTGGATTTATCCTAGCTAAGCATGGCTAATCTGCATACAGTGCAGTTACAATACAATAACCAAAAAATGCATTTCCAATGACAAGCAAAGTTTGAAATTGTGTTTCTTATCATAAGTCAAATCCCCATTGGAACAAATTAGCAGCAAATACACTTATGAGGGTGTAGATCTCGTACTATGTCAATGAAAAGTATTTGAAATGTTTAAAACATATAAAACAGATTGAGTTAGTTAATATCAGGTTTTCATCTGTTTTGTATTTAGGTTAGAATGACTTATAATATGTTTATTAATGTTTACTGGCTACCTCTAATCAAGTTTGTAAAACAAAATTACAGTAATCATCATCATCATCATCATTCATAACTGTAAAACCTACTTGTCGCTCCAGGCTCCTGTCCACTCCACCTGACCCCAGGGGTTTCTGATCCGGACAATCCTCTCTGGCTGCCCTTTATAGATGACCTGTTTGAGACACAATGCAGTAATGCCATGAGCACCAAGCCAAGTATTGTTGGTCTTGTGTTTCATGGCTTTTGCTCCACACTATGAAAAATCTGACATTGTGTAATAAGTTCAGCCAAGACAGCAAATCAGTCTGCTTTGGATGTCGGTCTTGTAGAAGAATTATTGCAGATTAAATTCCAGTGTTACCTCCTCGGCTCCAGTCATGGAATAAGCGTGTCCCTTCACCAGTTTCTCAGAGGTGACAGCTTCAGAATCGTAGGCACTGGTGATCTGCAAAACAAAGAGCATGGTTTGTAAGCTTGATCAAGCAAAAGAGTAAACAGGTGGCAAATATATACCTTCGAGATTGTCGGTGGAAAGCCATTAAAAACCTGTAAAAAGCATCTATAATAAATTATAGTGAAATCAAAAGCACTGAGAAGACAAATTTTAACACAATGAAACAAATTAAATTGATGTCAGAACTTATGATAAATACTTTACTGTAACTATTATTGTTCATTTTTATTTTGGTATAGTAAACCAGTGTTTTAAATCAATTTTAATATGTATATAACTTTATTAACATTAATTCTGGTCCCCCTTTTTTTTGTTTTGAGAATAGTTTGGTTAATCCAGGATATGCTTTAGATAAACAACTGCTTGTACCATGTAGGTTGCGTGCTTGTGGTTCAACAATAACGAGTCTGAACTACAACAAAAGAAAACAGACTTTAAATCATTGAGTGTTAATAAAGGGTTTGATTTGCTAGTAACAGTTCATTCAGACAGCTGAATGGTTGACTGTTTCTGAAACCATGGGAGATGATATTTACAGGCACGGCCCTGTGAAACGCTAGGCAAGCAATAGGAATCTATCGTCTCTGTTTTATTTTTCTTACATCAATTGAGCACCCGAGAAGGGATCCTCTTTTCAAGGCTTTCTGGATGATTTTGAAGAGGGTTGGTGGGGCTTTCTTCAGCTCGTACGTCTCTGCAATGCCACCGGTGAAGTCCTCAAAGCCTTCAATGGTGGACCCCCCAGACAGGGCCTCATAGCAGCCATTGACCCTGAGCACAAACCATCCGAGTGGAAATCACAATTACTTTCTACACTTCATACCAGCAAGTGCTTTGCCTTTACACATCAAACCAAGACCTACAAGAAGATAATGCGTAAGATATTTTACCACCCTTGAGGTTTGTGACATTAACTGGAACCTCAAAGATTGGATGTATTCAGTGAGATCAGACTCTAGTCAATGAGAGTTCACACACAACCTATTGAGTCTTTGGGTGAGTGTGGGCATTAGTTTAACACACCTGACTCCTAACACACCTGTTCAACTGTGATAAACTATATACAGATGTATGTTATTGCAGCACAGTCCTCCAGCTATATACAGTCATGCCTACACTATTATTTTGAAAGCACAAAAGCACAAAAAAGCAGCTGTAGGTTTTCCCATTATTTAAGTTTTCCATTTTGAATTGCTTGAATAAAGCAAACAAATGGGAAGAAAGAGGCTTGTTTACCATCAGGGTAGGACTTTTAGGCTGGCAGGCCAACAAAGTGATTTTAATTTTTTTATTTTTTTATCATTTTCTTTTGTACGTGTCTCCTATACAACCCTGTCCTAAAGGGTTTTTTGTCCACAAGTGACACACCACAGAGGCCTACTTACTTGGCGTAGGCCTTCTCCAGCAGAGCGCTCCAGAACTCTGACCCTTCAGCTGAGTGGACAAACAGCAGCTCTCCGTTCCTCGTGGGCAGCCTGTCATCAATCACCACGTCAACCCACTCTCCATACTGCCAGAACTGAAAGCAGGAAACATATAAGCAAACTATTAGTATCTTAGACACATCTATTACAACATTTACCTAACAGTCTATTTAGATAAACTAGTTCCTTGTATTATTTTATACTTTATGCAAGAACCTGGTCTGGTTTTAGAAATATATTCACAAAATACTGTAGACCTATTATCATCGATGAGCTGTTAAATTATTATTAATCAGACACTGTGTGATATTACATGTTGACAGAAATTTAGTTTTATTGAGGTAATTTAGCACACTTTGTGATCTTTCAAGAAAAGTGCGCTGGATGCTACAATAGAATGTATTCCAGATGTCCAGTAAAGCCCTTCCCCTTTCTATCCACTGACCTGGAAGTGAAAGATTCCAGCATAGTCCTCTTGAAAGCTCTGTCCGCTGGGAACGACCCTGGCAAGGATCTCCTCCTGCAGAGTCAAAGAGGCGATGGCTGCTAGGAGCCAGCAATCACCTGAAGGAGGCACATATGAATGAAAAGTCGAGTTATTAAACAAATATTAAAAGGATGTAAAATATGAAACGTGAGAAATACATTTTCAAATAAAAGTTTATTAAAAATCCATTCCCTAAAATATACATTCCAGCAAAGTTTGCAAAATAACTGCATTGAATTTATACATAGCATATGTATGCTTTTTATAGGCAAACATTTGCTTCATTTAACATAGTATATGTAACATATAATGGCACATATGTCCATAGTGTGACATTAATAATAAGTTGCTGCAGAGTTTTCCTGTTTCACATGTTCTATTATTCTCTTTTGTTGTTTCTGCTTAGATGCAGCAGTTTAACTACAGTGTTATATATTAACTTTTCAATCAGTAATGGCTTGTGAAATGACTCTTCAAGGCTAATTGTGAGAAAGTGAAGTGGGGAAGCGCATTAGTGTTGCACAAGCTTCAGTGCACACAGTGCAACAATAATACGCTTCCCCATCACACCTCACCACAATTAGCCTTTTGCTACAATGGTTAGTAAGCATGGCAAATAATGACCTATGCGGAAACAGCAATAGCAAATCCTACATAATATAATAGGATACTAGTCAGGCAAGAAATTCAATATTAGCGAAAGGTAGATTACATCAAGTATCCCTTGAATAAACAATTATGTGTATGATTATCAAGCTTTTCACTTTAAATCTACCATTAAGTAGTCCTATGTTGTTTCAGAGCTCTTTCACAAGACCTAGGCTTTTTAGTTTGCTTTGCAATAAAAAAAAACCTACCTATACTAAATATTTTCAAGAATGTTTATACAGCATGTATTTCTTTTTTCCATATTTGTTTTGCAGACAGTTTCAATATATAACTCAAAACAGAAGGCAGAAAACAACTCTTCATACAAGCAAACTTTTCCAACAGAGGCCAAGTGCTGCGATCTTAAAGAACAGTGACAGACCTATGGAACAAAGAGTACAATCAAAAGCACTGATTCTGTGTGTAGAGAGAATAGCACTGGCTTTCACTGTGATGGGAATGTTACCACACCTTATCTAAAGGGACAGATTGCCTGGTTTAGTCACTGCTAGGGTGGCTGACAACAGGTTCTGCAAGTATACTGACATTATAGTAAATATTTAGACTGGACATAAGTACATATGCATGTATCTTTGTGTCTTGACATTATATGGTACCAGCTGTTCATGAGATTGGATACACCAGACCAAACAGACTGATAAAGTACTGCACCTGGATTAATATAATGATTCATATAGCACATTGTTTTATATAAATAAGCACACTCCCTCAATGCACCTTTTAGTTTTTTTAACATATTATTAGTTACAAAGTTGAAGATAGACACAAAGGCGCAAAGGATTGCCTTGACAGAAAGGTTCAAGAATGATGTGTTGTCATTGCTCAGTGTTAATTGAATACTTTCTAAGCACAGCATTGTCTTTGGTTTACAAAATGGACAAAAAGATTGTGTTATTATTAGTATTTTGGTACTTCATTAAAAAAAGATTGAATAGTACTGGTTGTGGATAATTATTTTCTGGCAATATTTAAGAGACTGCATTAGACTTACACCTAACGATTAAAGTTTCTGTCTGTATTGGAAGCTGAGTCACTCATATGAAATGGGACTCATCTAACCACTAGGAGGGTGGAGGTGAAATTGAGTGGAAGAAGAGATTACAGGTATTTCCATATAACCAAACTACAGACTGGTCAGTAGCAAAACATCACAGTCAGCCAGGTTGTTGTTTTGCGCAATGCAGTCACACTGTTACGCCACGCCCTACAGCTGCCCACGATCACACTGACGGTCATGCTGTCAAAAAGGTGCATTCAACTGAGAAGTTTTATATTGTGTATACTGCTGCCAGAACATGTGCTTTTGAACAGTAATGTCTGAAATTCATTAGCTCAGAGGAATATTTCATTTGCACAAACCACCCCCCCCCCCCAGAGGCACAGCACATAACGAGTATTTTAACGATCTAAACACACACACACACACGAGACAGACAGACGAGCAAGATCAGGGCATTAGGGGGGTCGCTGTTTATTTTAATAAGGACCCTAAAAAAATGTAATTTAAAATGTAATACTTTGTAATAAAAAAATTTAAAAAATCATTTTATTACAAATTTGGTTCCGGTTTACCAAAATCTTTTTTTTTTTTTTCTATTTGTTTCTATTACCCCTTTATTGTATTGTGTGTGTGTGTGTGTGTGTATCTGCAGCTGTGTTTTCTGCATAGATTAACGCTTTATGCGAGTCAACCCAGAATCTCCAAACTGGGGAGATGAGTTTTTAAAAATGCTTTCTAAATCCTCTGAAAGGTTTCTAATGAACTGTGGGCTTTGTTCTCTACATTACAATGAACAATGACTGGTGATACTGATCTGATTATTAATAATCACATTTTACAAATGCGGCACACTTAACATACTGATGTCATGGGAGATATTTATTTTTAATGAATATAAACTGGAAAAGAAACACTGGGTTCTTATAGATCTGCTACTGTTTATATCACTAAACTGAACTCACTGTTATACATGGAAATCCTTCATGCGCGTCTTCCCATTTAGGGATCTTGCTTTTAAAGCAGATGTTCTTTTATTAAAAGGGAATTGTGGAATTATAATATTGGGAGCAGCTTGCAAGTGTTCCAAACAATGTTGGATCAACTGATATAGCAATGCAGCTTTCAGATAATGAGCTGATTAGCTAAGGAGTATTGATATGACAAGGAGGTGTGAATTACTTGTTTCTATTTACACAGCAAGATAAGGTTTCCTTTTGTTGTTATGCAAACTCACCACCTTCATGTCACCTGATACCAGTGACACTGGAACCATTTTTAAAGTGGGGGTGCTGAAAGCCACTGAACATTTCAATGATTTCTGACATATTCGGTCTAACAACAACAACAAAAAAATAGTTTGACAATTAAAAAAATAAAGTCTCAAGTGGGATCTAATCTGGAAGCTGCATGTTTTCATGACTTCACCAAGCACAGTGTATCAGTATGCTACATAATGCAAAGCATAATGTCCACAGCAATTCAATACAGTAAACATCACACACACACACACACACATATACACCCAATTGCAACCCACATAATAATAAATCCCAACATAAGAATAGATTCAGCAGCACTGTTAGAAATCTGATTTTGATGGAATCAAAATCCAAACTTTACAACTGTAAATTATACAAAGTGCATTACAATGGCATGGCTAACAATACAATCCCAGATTATCACTCAAGAACCAAAATGTCATTAAAACCTTTATCATTCTTGTGAGAAAAGCTACCATAGGGCAAAATGTACGGTAGCAACTAGGTTTGACTGACAAAGACCAGCTGAAGATGGGATTAGACGTACCCAGGGCTCCTTGGCAGATGTCAGTCCTAGTGGCCCCTCCAACAATAAACTGGGGATTGGAGCACAACTCCTAAAAAAAATAGAAAAAAAGAAAGCAGGTGGAATTACTCCTTGCAAATCTGTCTCTCCAAAAAGCTTTAAGGAAGAGGCCCTAGGAGTCCATATGAAATATGAAAGTCAGCAGTCCGAAAACTGAAAAAAAAACAACAAAAAAAAAGGAAATATGTATGATTTAAGTAACCAAGGACTATCAACATTGTCAATTTTTCCACATACAGTATCATTGTCATTCCAGCTCAAGCTGACCAGTTTGAATTGAGGTGTTTCCTCTATTTGTGGTAGATGACACATAATTCCCCGTAGGATTGAGAAAAAAGGGTTTCCAGGCCTTTCACAAGCCCCACATGGCGAGAAGGTGTCCCAGCTTGCCCCTTTTTATGATCTTTGACTTAGTGTTTTTCCACATTTATATCATTTTGAAGCACATCTCAATGGCTTGCCAACAAAAAATGAATTGACGTGTGTGACCGGAGTGGCAGAACTGTTCAGAAGAAATATGTGGCATCACCTATTCAGTACTAAAATCATTCAAGGTAATTTTTTGCAGCTCAATTTTATGGTGGAGATGGAAACACAGTCCAGCCATTGGGCAAATTATATGTAATTTTCTTAAGAACATTTGTGTGCAATTAGTAGGAGGCATGTGTTTCATACAAAGGTAGACTAAAACCTTTAACAATATTGTTATGATACACAGTGGCGTGTCCATGTGGGTGTAAGAATGTGATGCAATGTTATTTACTTCATATTTGCTTAGAAAGAAAAAAAAAATTCTCTATGACAATGACTCACATAGTTTGAGGTTAAGAGAAATCCCTTTTCCTATGTTACTCATCCTTAAGATATATAACTGCCACTCCCTACAGCACTAGAGATAAAGCACATCACTGAGTAGTAAGCCAGCTGCAGGATTCTCCCTAGACTCCATGACCGGGAGGGATTGTAATCCACTTCATATTTTCCAGCAGCCCCATTCCAGGTGTTGATATAACCTAACAGGACTTCCGCAAAGCAAATAAGCACACCTTCAGGCACTGCTATCAGTCACGCCATCAGTTTCTGCTTCCCTGACATGGGCAGTGTATCATTTGAAGTCAACCCTCAATACCATAATCAATGCAAAATTCGTCCCTTCCCTCCACGTTAGAGAAGTTTATAAGAGCTAAATATAGTGAACTTTGAGATGCACTTTTGATGTTCAGTATGAAGCCCAAATCTTGACTCGGCATGTTCTCTAGCAATGGAGTCACATCTGGAAGCCAGAAACTTCTCGTAGAGTGTGCATTGAAAACATCCACAAGACCATAAGCTCATGGGGTCATGGGCTTCTTATACGTCAAAGTAATCCTTAAATTCTTTTAATAAAAGTATATTTACTTATATAAATTTAAAAATGTTTAAGTCAGTAGAAATCAAGCAACATCTAAAAGGCACCGATGTTTAAATCTAAGGAATGGTTGTTTTTTTTTTTTTTTTACCACCTTTGCTAAACCTGGTAATTAAAGGATCTAAATGCTTCAGACTATAGCCATTTGAAACCTGACAACACCATCAGATTCCATACTCAACCTCACTCAGGTGTATTCTACAGAAGGATTTCTTTACTTTTGACCTTGCAACAAAAGCCAAACCAATTAACCAACAATCCCTATAGAAGCCTCCTATGGACCAGAAAGAAGAAAGGAAAAACCAGATAGAGCCCGTACTAGGTATGGTAAAATAAATAAATAAATAAACTCTGGGCGAACACTTTCAAGAAGGTGAGTTTTCAATAAAGATCTTATCAAAAGTTATGAAATCACTAAATCAGGGGTGCGTGTCCCGCTATTTGTCAGTTTGAATAAAAATGCACCATAGACTGAAATGGAAACATCTGAATTGTTCCAAAGAAACAAAAGAAACTGCATTCATGAGGAAAGAAAGAAAGGGCTGATAGCAGGTCCTTCTTTTTACACAAAGAGGTCTGGGCTTGGACCTACACATTAAAAACCTTATTGGATAATTTCACAATAGAAATGAACTATAAACCTGTTACATTTTAACATTCAGGAATGTCATGTTGTTTTTGTGATCTTGTGGCACACTACACAATCACTAAGAGGAGAAAGTCTCATGGTGCCGGCCATGCATCTTGTCCCATTGTCCCTCAGCTGTGTACTGAAACAACAGGTGGTAACTCCCTCTGGAATGCAAGGTGCACCCATTACAATACCACTGAGTGCTGCTCCCTGTAGGAGTTGTACTGTACAGGAAAAACAAAGGGAGCGATCCCTTCATCCAGGAACTTCTCCAGGAGAAGAAGATTCTACTGAATTTCAAACACTCATATTGAGACTTACAGGTAGTCAACAGCTTACACAGTTGGCTGCTTTTTTGCTTGTTTATTTGCCTGGTAATTTCCCAGTTGCTGTTTTTTAATGCCCAACAAAAAATGCGTTTTGCATTATTTGGAGTTCACTGGATTTCATTTTTTGTTCCTTTTACATTTTGTAAAGCTACAATTACTGTACAGTGAGCACCTGTTGCATAGTGTACATGTTAAGAATATAAACATCTCTGACTGGTACAATCCTAATGTATTTTGTGTGATAATCCACTATTACCAGTCATCATTTCTGTGTTACAATGATCTCTCAGAATTTTAAACAGCATATAAACATTTCCGAATATTCAATACATAGAACAGTTTTACATCAATCCCCTATATTCCTACTTAACAGATGTAACAGCTTCTTACCACTGGCCTCATCCACTTCACTTCCCGGGTCTTTGCTGAATACGGTCCCAGCTCTTTGTAACCCAGAGACTCTGGACAAGCAGGGAAGGTATCATCGCTGAAGAGAGATCCAGACTCTAGACACCGCTTCTTGATCACCTCATAGTTCTGCTTTAGATACTTCACCGCCTGTTCATTTGTGCCATGGCCATCCTCTCGAGCCTTATACTTGGCAACGTGAGATGCAATCCCTGACATGCTGGTTACTCACTCTGGCTGCTGAGTAAAGGTGTTTGTGTGTGTGTGTGTGTCTTAGCTAGGCTACACCTTGCTAGTGTACCTGTTCACTTATATTGCTTCAGGACTAGCAGTAAGCACAGGGGTGGAGCCAGTCAGGTAAACAGAGGTCAGGGAGTGGGTGCTGCTGTTCTGCTACAGGATGTCAATATGTAAAAGCCTAGCAGGAAGACAGCAGTGTTAACATCATTATTATTAGTAGTAAATTGCATATCTACCTTATGACATTTTTCCTACACATTGTGCTATGCTTTACCATGACACACCATAGTAAATTCTTAACATGACTATGGTATTATTATTGGTAGTAGTAGAATAAGTAGCAGTATTAGTATTAATTATTAATAATAATTGTAGTAGTAGTACTGTAGTAGTATTATTATCATAATTATTATTATAATTTCTATAATAGATTTAAATAGTAGATTTGTATAATGCTACTGTCTTTAAAGGAGGAACAGTTAAAATCAGGTTCTCTTTTACAGTCTGATGTAACCTGGGGAAAAGGCCGAGGAACGAAGAGGCCATTTTGCAACACATTTAATTTTTTAAGATTCAGCTGAAAAGTTGTCCCCATTGAAAAACAGCGGTGAATACAGTGAAATATCACACTGTTGCATGTAATTCTCCATCATGCTATGTGTAACCACCTGAGGTTGTTTCAATTCCCTGCACACAGGCAGGATACTTTACTCATCACTGCACTTGTTGTGCTGCCAGGTAAATAAAGAACACACAAAGGCAGTAATTGCCTTTTATAAACCTCATATCCATTTGTTTTATTTCACAGGGTCTGTAAAAAAACAAACAAAAAAAATGTATTCCCTTTATCTTACCGTTGGCCGTTTCCATTCCACACCCTGTGTCTTGCCTGAACATCGACTCAGTTCTTTAAAACCAAGGGACTCTGGCTTAGCTGGAAACATGTCATCATTAAAAAGAGTTCCAGACTCAAGACACTGCCTGCGGAGCACCTCAAAGTCCTGTCGCAGGAATTTCACTGCATTTGTGTTGCTTCCAAAGCCCTGTGCTCGTGCCCTCTCCTTGGCCAATTTCTCTGCAATCGACGACATACTGTCTTCTTGTGCTCGGCTACTGAGTAGAGGCGGGTGTGTGTATGAGGAGTTGTGCACAGGTGTCAGGGGCACTGTACTTGTGTTACCTTTTATTTATAGGATCCCTTTGGAAAGCCAATGGGAGGAGTCAAAAGACGAGACAAAGCAAAGCAAATTTGAAAGCAGTAGCTGTTGTTCTCTTCTTCCAAAAAAAAACCAACAAAAAAATCACAGCCTCCTATAGAAAGGACCATTTGCCACACCCCAAAGTACAAGTCGCTGTGCTTCTGTGGTGACATTTTTGATAAACAAGACATTTTAAGCAACAAAACCTGACTAGGGAAAAACTATGGACCATTTTTGATCAGCAGGGATGACTTATTTTCCTCCCCTATGCAGCTCTCAGTGTGGTGGACCCAACCAGGATCAGCAGCTCAGCACAACTAGGATTCAAATGAGAGAACTGCTGATGGTATAACTGAACCTGCTCTCCAGCAACACAGTGTCTTTAGTGGACGAGCCACTGGGGGCCCCTGCCATGAGATCTTTATCTTGGTCTCTTCCCCATCACAAAGAATCTCTTAATTTTCCTTGGATTTTCCCCGTCCATGTACAACTCCACCTTGCTTGGGTTCGGACAAGAAGTACAGTAGGTGGTATAGCTTCTTTTAAAAAAATAGGTTTCTTAAAAATAAGTTCATTTTTTCCTTTTGTACTCCCTGTAGGGAAGTTACTTAGGTGGTTTTGCAAGGACTGTCTAATAGATAAAAGATATTGATTATAGTAACATGTTTTTTTTTAATTTTTTTATGGGAACAATGAGCAGGTTATTGTTCTTACATTTAAACATTTACAGCAACATTATCAATTGGTTGACAGGCACATTCTGTTCTTCAGAATCTGCCCATTCATCTCAATGTGAAACTCTTAATTCTGAAACAAAAAAAAAAGCTCAGTAAGGATTTAAATTCCCAACTTCTCAACTGCAGAACACCTTCCCAAAAGAAAACCACCTTGGGAACATGTTGTCAAAGCTTTTTCCAGTCTTCCTAAACCCTATTTTTGAAAGGAGGAAAACACAGTCAATTTCACAAAACTAGAACTGAATAATGAGGTAATATATCATTCAAGGTCATATTACACATCGTTTAGTTTGTGCCTCATTCCTTTAAAAAATCATAAGACATTTTAATTTGAGATTGTCCTTGGGTCATGCAAGCAGGCAACATATTCAAATTACTTCTGCACAATGTCAACATACTGCAGGGAAACTCGATTAACGCAGGCAGCTTCCCTTGTGCGCTTTTTTTCAGGAAACATTGGTGAAAAAGGTTATTCTTGCAGTATCAAAATTCCTGGAGCTGTATAACAAAGGACACAAAAATTACAAACAGGGCGATGAGGGAGAACATCTGGGAGTCCATTTCCAGAGCACTGGATTTAGCTAATGTGTATGATTAGTTTATGTTTACTGAAATAAGTATTCTGCAAAAAGTTATTCCGTATTCTACATTTTTATCAGCTGTATTAACACTGGTGACTATCATCTCATCGCGTGCTCCTGTTGCCACTGGTGTGAAAGTGTCACAGTGAAAGTATTTTAAAGGACAAATTGTATGGCATCCGCTGTGAATAGACCTTAGGCAACATGGTCTTAACTCTTATTGGTCTCATAATGGCGTTTCACTAGCACATACATTTTCATTATAATGTGGATCACAAATCATTTTCTTAACTGTCGCCTAACTAAGCTGTTTTAAAGGTGGAGCGCTGTGCATATTGGTAGTAGACAGAAGTTATAAACATCAAGTAATGGCAAAGCTAGTCTGCTTTCACTAGCAATCTTTGAAATAGCTGTGGAAAATGGTTACCGTATGTTTAAGAGTGGTATACATTGGGACAGCTAGCATACAGCTATATACTGTATATACACATCACTGCTGCCGACAAATACCTCAGTGTTTGTCAAACTACATCTCTGGCCAAACGTTTCCATCACCTAGAATTTTAGGATTGAAACGTAATTAAGAAAAAAAAGCCTACATAAACATAATTTAGATCTTTTATTTAACATTGTGTAATTAAAGAAACTACAGAATTATATCACAAAAGTCTACCGGTGGTGTGTTATTTTGTGGTACGCATTAAAAAGTGGTACACTGTGTACTGTGCTTGCCCTTACAATTATTTTTAATATCATTTTTTTCACAATTCAGCAAATGTATGTCACTAAGTGATGAGAAACAAATTGAGTTATCTAAAATTGTAAATATATTCAGTGGGTGAACTACATTTGGTCTTGTTCGTACTTATTTGTACAGCAGTCAGTCACAGCATTGACAGTGTACTATTTTGTGACGTTACACAGGTAAGGTTTTGGTACACGTACCACATTCTGACAATGTACTACTTTTTGGCTCTGCAGCGGAATGTCTTGTTAGATTTCGAAATCTATTTATAGATTTCATTTTTTTATTTCTGACAGTTTTTCATTAAGTACATGGAAAACTACAAAGCAGTATGTAATTCAAAATGTTAATATAATATTATCCAGCAAGTTTCATTCTACTAAATGAAGCAAAATTAGTTCATTCTATAGGGTGATGCAAAACATTTCGTCATAGCTGTACTTCCTTCAGAAATGTTCAGGAATGCATGCCAGGTAAGCCATTCCTTGTTGTCTTATTTATTTGGAGACAAAACACTGATGGGTGGAAAGACTAGATAATGCAGAGGATTAAAAGAGTGTCTTGCCACTCAAACAAACTAGGTATTGCTGTGCAATTTAAAAAAAAAACACAAGTTAAAACTACTTCACGGAGTTCATGGAAGTGTTATTAGTAGGAGTTCAAAAGTGTTTCATAAAACTGTTTTTAGATTTAGTCAATTTGTAGATAATCTGGAGATAATCTATCTATCTATCTATCTATGGGATTGCCTATGCTATATATATATATATATATATATATATATATATATATATATATATATATATATATATAGATAGTAATTTTCGTTGTTTTCAGTAATTTTCCAGTATTTGTATATATCAATAGCAATACATACATTATGATACTCTTCCTAATACTGAGACTTCTAAACGCAATTGTTTTCACATGGACTTGTACAAACCCTTTACTTGTACATGCATAAATAGCAGCCTGACATATTGTAAATAAAACCCTTAGCCACTTTTGTAGGGTGTTCAAATTAAAGTGACCACACCCCATGGAATACAGTACATTGTTTATTCATTGGGATGAGAGTAGGAATATACATTGTAATGAATTCAAAATGCTGTTTACCGACACACCTTGAGCACAGTCGTGCTATACATGCTCTCATGTTAGGGTTAAGGGTCATGAGCTGTTACACACTACTGGAAAGATTAGAAAACAGAACTATTTGATTGATTCTCTTACAGAATTATAATACTTTTCATAATAGGTAGACAATGGACCACAATTATTAAAATGCATTTTAGGGTATTCGGTTCAGACTGACAGATAATGTGTCCACATTGCTTGCATGTAGACACACAGGAAGTACTTCTTTAGTTTGTGGGTCATTGCTTCTCGAAAAATGGGAAATTTCTGGCAGTTCCTGATTCCGTATGCTGGTACATCTGTGGTGGGAAAATTACATCCCATGCAATTTATGTACAATATATTTCTGAGCTGTTTGTTCATGTGTTTGTTTAACCTGTGTGACTTAAAAAGGGATTATACCAATGTAATAAGAAGTTTGAAGCTTATTTTCTATAATGTTCAAAATTAAGAAATACACTTATATAGTCTGGATGCTTCTCTTCCTCTTTCAGCCTTCATCACACATCTTGTTATTGCTAAGTGAAGAGGGTCTAAGGTGGACTGGAGATGTCCATATATAGCTATGCTTTGAAGTAGACTGTAAAAGAGCCTATGTGACAAGACAGAGATTGTCATGGTCCCAGGAGGAACAAGACATGCTGGCCAAAGCAATAATAAGTTAATTATAAGTAGTTATGATATTTGTTCTATGATGTGTTGTTATTGTATATTTTGATAGACCTCTTTGATGTTATTACTGCTATGACTGTTTAAGCTTTCCATGCTCGGGTTTAAGAGATTTAGGTATAATATAATAATAATAATAATAATAATAATAATAATAATAATGTGTTATTATCGGTAGTTGTTTGTGAAGATACATCCTCTTTCTTTTTGAAAGACAGGTGGCTCTTACAAGGAACTGGAAAAGTACCGACATTTAGCTAGACAGAGGAGGTTCTATTTTACAGCAACCGCAAGCTGCTTCCATGGCATTTCACAGAAATGTCACTGACTTACTTTTATTTTAGGGGGGCTTGCAATTTAAATAAGTTGTTATGAGTGGTCTCATCTTAATCTTCCAAGTTGTTGCTATCCACGAATATTGAGTTAAGCTTCTGTGATTGGCTCGCAATAACTGTAGGTTACAAGGTATATATTACGCTTACTGGATCTGCGTAGGTCAGAACATTGCTTGGTTTTCCTAACACCTGCGTGTGTTGAGATTGTTCTCGGGTTTGCAAACTATTAAACTTATTTACTCAATCTTGCCTGTTCTACTGAGTCTCCTAGTTTCTGTCTTACAGAAGTTTAAAGTGTAAACTTCCATTACACATCCAGCCAGCATCTCATTATGTAATGTTTTGGTCTAATTTTTGTCTAATGAGTGAATTGCCTTAGTGATACAGTACATATGAATGTGTTACAGAGAGAGATGTTCAGATTGAATGGATCTGGTCAGTTTTTTGTACTATAAGTCTGAAGCATGTCATACAATTTATTCTACCTGCTCTGTGCCCTGAGCTTGTTATGCAATTAACATTAACTGCATTCCTGCTGAGGGGGCGTATGGGACATTAACACATAATTGTGGTTTTGCTTCATGTTTCTGTTTGCTATACATGGCACAGTACATTGGGGTTATTGGGGATTGTGTGGTTCTCACTAGAATGCATGCTGGCTCTAAGATTTAAAAATGCACATCATTAATATATCCAATCGGATAACATTTCACAGAAGCTTTGTCAAGTAGGAGTGACCCCCATTCTCTGCACACACCTTTGTCAATGCCACCCATGTATTAAAGAAGTGCTTTGGCAGGATCCCTTTGTAGATGTGGTGTTTTTAATCAGGGTTTTGTCTCTAAAAGTAAGCATTACTAATGTGAATGTTTGTGAGAGGGAGAGAGAGGGAGAGCCTGTGCAAACAAGCTGAGGGCAGTGCATTGTGTTTAATAGAAAGGTCCTTTCTTAGAAGACAACATGCTGTAAAACGAAACCTGCCAGGATTTGAGCGAAACCTGCCAGGATTTTTCTTTTGCTAAAGCCATTTGAACAATAACATCATTCTTTAGAATACTATAGGAACAATTAAAACTACAAATGGGCATGGGGAAATGACATTTCTGATCTAATGGTTTGTAAATATGAAGTGAAATACCTGTGCTTTGCATCATTGACATGGCCACAAAAACCTATTAAGAAAATCATAGAAAACAGCTGCTTACCCAGTATGAAAACAATAACTCAAATGTTTGTTTCCTCAATATACTACAGTATATGTCACCAACACACAGCACGCAGTGTTTCAATCTCCCTTCAGATTTGAATTCTTACCTCAAAATGTTTTCTGAGGCAGTGTGGCAGCTTTGTACAATGACTGCCTCATGGCGGCTAATAGGGTATTTCTTTCGATAGTTGCAAATCAATTAACTTCTTGTCGTTTCCCTCTAAACTGTTTTTTTTTAATGCATGCTTTTGCCACAGCCATTAACACTGCATAAATCGGTAGTACTTTTAATAATAATCTGGTACACAAGGGTTGATTTTCTCTGACTCTTTCATTATAAATGCATCAAAACAAACACAGGTGTAAATGTGATTGCTTCTGTACAGTATGGTAAGCGATTAACTGCCTGACAGCAATGCCATACAGTAAGCACCGCTTTCCCAAGCGCAAAGCATTTTCAGTGCAGGCTATAAGGTGAGCCTTATTTCAGAAACGTGTCAAACTGGTAATCAAATGCTTTATCTTTTAATAACTGTTGCAAGCGGTTTTTATGACAATTACTCAAATATTGTGGGATTTTATTTTTTTAATTTTTGATAAGGCTATGTTAAGGTGCTTTGACTATGAATTCAGAAACGGTGTAGTTAACAAAGCAGATGTGTTATTATTTGTGTTTAAGTGTTTGTTGTTGTAATATTTCTCACCCTAAACCTAAAAATGTCCAATTAACCCTACTAGGGTGTACCTGCAAATCTGTCAACCTTTACAATCAATCAAATCACTCCGTTGGCAGAGGATACTACAGCTTTTGATTTCTGAAGTGTATGGAATAAAAAAACAAGTTTAAGTTGAAAAAAAAAACCATTCTATCAGTATGGCAACCGTAGAAACTACTGCAAAAGAAAGAAGTCAAAAACAAAACATATATTCAAGTATTGGAAAACAAAAAACAAAAGAAAGTGAACAGAACCCGTTTTAAGGTATTGCTCTATACAGTAATGGTGTATCATAGTGAAGGCTTGTTTTTAAGTGAAGTGTACGAAGAGGTAAACATTGACAATTGTAAAATAAAAGATCCAGCAGGCCTTGCTGTTTATTACAATTCAGAATGTTTGCCTCCTTGTACACTACACTTAAAAACAAATTATCGCTTGCATGTTATAATTAAAGATAATAATAATAGCTTTAATAATAGCTTTAACAGTTCAGCAGCTAATATTACACAAAGTTATCAAGCTGGGCGAGGGCGACTCATTTAATTATGTAAGCCTCCATCTGACAAATTACAACATAGCAGACTGCCTTAACTTTGCTTTTACTATGATTTATCGTAGTTTTGGTATTAAATATTTTACACAGTGGGGTTCTGATTTTAGGGTTAACCCCAGATAATGCTCTGAAAATCTAACAGCCGAATAGGATTTGTTCAAGTAAGGTTGAACCCAATTTCATCTGAAACCTGTTGACCTGATAGATATTTCACAACAAGAATATACCAAAATAATTATGAAAATCATAATCATGTCTAGGTCTTTACCATGTTACACCATTGTAAACTTTTCAAAGGGTCTTACTATGAGTACTGAAAATTGTTACATTTCAGTGTGAGTTACTTTTTTTTTTTTACCTTTTTATTTACAAAATGTTTGGCAGATACTGGTAACTGATGAACATATATTATAGTGGATTACCTATGCAAAGCATTCAGTTGCCCTAAATCAACAAACCCCACTGTAAATATATTACCTTCAATAGCCCCCAACAGAT
Organism: Polyodon spathula; assembly: GCF_017654505.1. Classification (NCBI taxonomy): domain Eukaryota; kingdom Metazoa; phylum Chordata; class Actinopteri; order Acipenseriformes; family Polyodontidae; genus Polyodon; species Polyodon spathula. The sequence goes on along the minus strand of NC_054539.1, from coordinate 9,058,272 downwards.
GTATTGACAGACCAGAGCTTTACAGTACCAGCAATGAAAGCACAATGGGATGTGGGATTATGGTAGGACTACTGGTAGGACTACTGCAATGGAATACTAGTGTATTGAACATAGGCACAGGCTATCACTAGTTGGCAGGTGTAGCCCTTAATCCTTCTATTGGAGAAGAGAAGGTTGGCAGCATCTTTGTGCCTGACCTTACCAAGATGGCAGCCGTAAACCTGGCCATAGACACTGGTCTGTTTGATCTTGGCAAGGGAAGGAAGTTGATGGCTTTAGTGCCTACGCCTGTCAACAGGCCGAACTTCACAACTAAATGTCCTTCCCCCATCACATGGCAATGGAAACCAATCTGTCTTTAAGGCCATTTTCATCTGACTATGTTGGGTATAAAAACATGCCTTTGGAAATAAGATATGTAACCTCATTGCCATCTGCTGGTGACAAAATAGTTTTAGTGTGTTATTTGGTGTAGCATATAATTATGGAATAATGTATGGGGTAGTGTGTGATGTGAGAATTGCATGCCCATCTGAGATATATAAATCTCTGATGAGGATTTATTTTTTTCTTGGCTGAGAAGCGAGCGAGAGAAGACAGCAGCTATGTGTGAGGAACAGATGGAATTCCTTTCAGTTTCAGCCCTCACATGTCTGGATCTGCATTGCTAAAGTTAGCCTATTAACATTCATGACCCAACCTCAATTAAGCAACAGAACCCTTTACTTTCTGTAAGGGACCACCGAGTGCCGTTAAATGTCCCGAGCCGAAAATGGTTACATTAAAAAATTACATTTTAAGTGTTTCTGTTTCTTTTTTTTTTGTGGTTTTATGCAGCACTCATTTTTGTTGCTACTGAATGCAAACATTGTGCTCATTATTCCCCGAGTAATGCGGTTTGCTCACATTTCCATGTGTGCTCTGGTAGCTTCAGGCTTCATTATCCCAGTGGTAGATTATGTCGTGTTCAGGGTATTTCCTAAAGCCTAAATAATACCTCAATACTAAAAAAAAAAAAAATTCTATTTACATGGAGCTGTTCTTCAATTCAGGTGCCTTGTATACAAAAGAGATCATGGTTTATTTAACTAAATAAAAGTAGTGGTGTAGAGCCATCATCAGAATGTGGTACACATACCAAAACTTGACCCGTATAACATCAGAAAATGGTACACTGTCAATGCTGTGATTGACTACTGCACAAATCACTACAAAGAAAACTGTAACTCACCCACAAAATTGTACAATTTTAGATAACCCAATTTGTTGCTCATCAGTTAAAGTCACATAAATGTGCTGCGTTGTGAAAACAATTATATTAAAATAACTTTAAGGGCCAAACTCAGTACATCATACCTCTTTCAGATGGGCGTTTCCTTGTTTTCTGAGCTAAAATAACTTTAAAAAAGCTACTGAAAGTAATCAGACTGCATTCAGTTGTTTGATTTCTTTAATTCTTCTTTCAAACTGAACTGACAGCAAAACACTATTGTCGTTTTTTTTTTTTTGGGGGGGGGGGGGGGGTTGTACTTTATATTTGCTATACTAAATGTATATAGATAGATTAAGTGTATAGGACAGCCAGGAAACTGACAATGTACATTGACAGACAATATTCAGAGGCTGTGTGCAAGAACGGCAATGTTCTTTCATCAAGCAGGAAGTGGGTAAAATGGACAAATACTGTATTTGCATATTTTCAAGCAGTTTCATTTGGAACCGTGATTAACTTGAAAGATTGAATTCAAGGTTCCATACTGGAGACTAAAGTTCTCATATTGATCCATTTTCTAATTACAGTTTAACTTGCATGTAAATGATTACACATTTAAAAACATGTTTCTAAATCATTAAGCTTAGCTGAACACACCTAAGCTTGTAAAGCTCATAAAACCGCTGGAATGGATCAAACTGCTCTGATCTCAATCGCTCATGCATCACAGCATACAGAATAAGCAATAAACCTTTATCGCACCGTCACAAAGACGGTCGAAGTGGGCGGCGTCAGAACCAGGAAACGGAATGAACGACAGAGAGGTGTGGTTTGGCGAAGCTGAGCGAATGTTTCGCTCAGCATTTAATAAACAGAACAGAAAAAATAAAAAGGTTGTACAAACAAACACAAACACAGCACACGTTGCCAAAACAAAGAGACAAACAAAACGGACTAATACTAAACAAAAATACGGTGAGCAGATATTTTACTATTCTTATTAGAATTACAATAACTACCTCCGTCTCCAATCCTGTTCTCCACTCACCGAACACCCAACCCCGAGTTGGTGAAAACATGTTGTTTTTATGCAGCTGTACCAAGACTCGATTGCTAATCAATCATTCAATTGGATTCGCGGTACAACTGCACGTGAATTAATAAAGTGCAATTCCCCATGCTCACATATTACATTTTACTTGCACGTGAAGTGCTGCGCAATCCTCATGCCTAAATACAAATACACATTTTAAACACTCGTGTTACACAGACCTGTTTATATCTCATGTACCAATGACTATACACCAACATATAACAGATAATATACACAGGGGTGGGCACTTTGTCACACACACAGATAAAGGGTTTAAGCCATTAGTTTTGCTTTAAAAAAGAAAGTGCTTGTGGTTATATTATTAACTGATGAACAAACACAATCTGTTTGTAGCAAAACTACTTCAAATGTGAGCTTTGATTCATATTACACAAGATCATTCAAGTTTGAAAAACTAAGAAAAGTTTTTAAACAGACGAGCAGGGTAAATCTACCACCCCTTATCATTCCATTCAGATTTACCTGTTTGACAGATCTGTGTTGGTGAATATGCATATAGATCCCACTGCTTTAAAAAATAAATAATAATGAGTACTTTTTTTTTTGTAGATCTAAAAAGAGGCATGGATAGGATATTTTTAGGATTGAAGCTTTAAAGAAAGACATGTTGCTGGTACTGTTACTGGCATTCTGCACTATTTGCTAAAGAGTTTGGTACTGGTGCTGGTACTGGTACTGGTCTTGGAAGCCATAAAGTTGTTGGCAGTATTATTTTTTTCGTAATGGTCTATAGATTTTTTGATGTCAGTAAAAATAGTATTGGATTGGCAGGCCTGGGCACTAAAATGATAGATTTTGTCTGTATATCCACAGAGCCTCCCCAATCTTGGCATCAAGCCTGTCATAGGGATTGAGGGAATAGTTCTGTTACCATGGAAATAAGTTATTTTCAAGTCCCTAGATAAACAGATCCAAATATCTTCAGAACCACTTGAATAGATTAAACTTTTTTTTTTTAAATACAGCTAGCCACTAAAATCACTTTTGAACAATCCTGCCTAAAGTACAGTATGTTTGATGTGTTTACAGTCTTTGTTTTGAATACAAGAACCTTGTTTTTAGGCACCAAGGGATGCTCTTAATTACTGTGGAGTACTGGTGGCCTCAGTTTCTGTGATAATTATGACTCTGCTTGTTATAATGCTGTAACCCATGTGTTTACAAAAGAGTGCCAGCCAGCTTCAGCCTGGCTGTTGTGAGTTCTCATGTTTGATAGCGGGGCTTCTGCCTGAATACTGCAGTACTGTGTGCGAAGTGACTCTTCCTGACAAACCGTTTGGTACGCAGGCTTTAGACAATCTTTCAGAATCTCCGAATTTAGTTTCAGATGTAAGTTTGGCTTGAAACTGCACAGCATTATGGCTGCCATACTTTCAAAAACTTCCATCTACACAAACTGCCCCCTCTGTATTTCCACCATATCAATTATAAAAGTGTACCTAGGTAAACAAGAGTTTCACAGCACATCATGTTTACTTCAATACATTTTACTTGGTATTTATAATGATGTCCCGTCCCCCGTCCACTCCCCCCCAGGCAAAACAATGGCAATGCAGTGGTTCTACTAAGGGGGAATGGTAGTACAAGAGTATTCAAATAATAATTATATATGTATCAAAACATACTGGTTTCACATTCTAGCACCCAGGTACCAAATCAATATAAGCGTGCAATATTGGATCCACATCCAAAGTCTGGTACTTTTGTGTTAATGCTTTCAGGTGACTTTGCTTTATGATATACGATAATGGTAGATGAGTTGTGCTGTTTTAGGAGGCTTGGTGGTTGCAGTAAGGGAGCTGGAAAAAAACGGAACCTTTAAAAACACTATAAAGTACGAAAGTCACCTGTCTGTTATCTACACACAAACACACAAATCAAACCTTCCTGTATTGTTTTTGAAGACGTTATTGCAGCGTGGCAAATCAAATGAGCAGTTTTAATTTCCTTGGTTAACTCCCCACAGTAAAACGGGTGAGCTGTAGTATTTGCGTAGAAGACCGGTCCAAGCTTGATCAAACCACGCCTATATTGTATGTGAGGCGGTGAAGAATGTAACTTTTGGTTCATTTACAAGTTGTTGGTTGTTTTTTTTTTTGCAGAAGTATTCAAACAGGGCTAGACTTAAGCTTATTTTAGGTACGTCTATCGACCGTAAGTGAACAGCACACTACCTACAGACAACATGACGGGGATGGCATCGAAATTAGCCAAAGAGCGAGCAGCGGCCGCTGGCTTTGGAAGCAATTCGAACGCAGTGAAATACCTGAATCAAGACTTTGAAGCGCTCCGAAACCAGTGCCTTCAAGCTGGAAAGCTATTTGTAGACAACACTTTTCCTGCAGTACCCGAATCCTTGGGATTCAAAGAACTTGGGCCGAATTCCTCCAAAACCCGGGGAATCCAATGGAAAAGACCCGGGGTAAGTATTTATTTATTTATTTATTTATTTATTTATTTATCTTAATGGACTTTTCTGATACTTTTTGCTAGTAGTCGTAGTAAGCGGCTAGTGGGTTAAATTTAACGCCAGGGAATCTCTTTATTGTTATGTGTGCATACGAAATAGAATTGCTTACCCGAAAGAGATGTTGCCGGACAGTAAACTGGTTAGCAACATACTGGATTTTAGTTTTTTTTACGGGGGGGGGGTTATAGTAATGTTGAAAACATGCATATAAATTACCTAAAGACCTGTCAATGATCTTGTGTACGTTATTCAAGAATCTCCTGTTTGTTATAAGTTGACGACGCCCTGTCAAGTTTAGTGCGCAGTAATGTGTGGATTTTCTGGCACTGGTGGTAATTTAATTGAAACCAGACGAAGTTCCTGAATTGATTCAGCCTTTTCAGTTATTGAATTCGAGTTGTCTGCGAAGTGAAAAAATCCTCGCATTCGCATTGTGTTAAGTATTTTATGCTTTCGTATGTGCAGAAATTATAACAAACTTTACAGATTTTTTTTTGACTTGTACTTCTTAATGACCGGATAACTACACGTAGGATAAGGTGGGGCTCGTGGATACAGACGCTGATTAACGTCATCTGTGATGTTTACTGTCCAGAATTGAAGCTATATAACATTTCATACTTGATAATTTAAAAAAGATTATTATTTGGCAATTATTTTATTTATAATTAGATTATTATTTGCCAAGTACGTGACTCGTGTTTGATGTGCACCTAAGAAGCAAT